>NC_041382.1:407721606-407761803 GCF_002162155.2 Triticum dicoccoides | reverse complement strand
CTCCTCCTCGGTTAAGCTTAAACATTGGTTCTTGTGCGCTTGATTGTTCCATTTTCCCTTTTCTTTGTTTTGTCGATTTGATTCCGGATGGTGTCTGGTCGATGGTTGTAGCCGAGGTGTGAAAGATTACAAGTGTGAATTGAACAAGAACTCCCCGGGTGCTCTGGTTGATGATTTGTTGAATGATGTACGTATATTGTATTTGTGCCGTTGTGCGCGCATGTGATGGTCGAGGTAGCCCATGTGGCCATGCGTGGTTACAGTTAAGCAAGCTCTCGTACATCTCGCCTTTGCGTCTCCCCTACTCCACTGCCGCTCCTGCCCGGGTATGGTTTTCCCCCATGTCCACCTACTCTTTCTCTCTTTTGCTTTGAGGATGATGAAACTTCACATGCTACAGTACATACAGGCATTGCCTTCTCAGATGATTCATTTTCCTCTCTGAATTTCAATGTAGACCATGGAGTAGTATTTATTCGTATAGAAGGGAAAACAGACATACAGATTGCACTACATTTGGCGACGAAAATCCCTGATAGGTTGAGATGTATCCAAATCCATACAGTAACGATTTTAGCTGAAACTTTTGCTACAGTGCGGTGAATGGGTGTGAATGGCTTTTGCAATGGACGAGCATTTCACGGCTACTAGTTACTCGCAGGAGGGGGTGGATCTCTATTCTCTCCGCGCACACCTCGCACTGAACATCGATCGAGTGCACTAACGCGCGCACGTTTGGTCAAGAAGAAAACGTATTCTCAGCGCATAAAATGAATGGCAACTTGTCTCCAACAACCATGTGGACGTGGCCCGTGGTGCATTCCTGCCGGTTTCAGCTACCGACAACGACTATGCTGCGTAGATGCGCTAGCGATGTTCCTCTTTTCTGGGTCAAAGTTGGTGGTGCCTAAGGATTAGTTTTTCCTTTTTTTCCTTTTCTTTTGAACTGATAAAAAATTGGGGCATGTACAATGGTTGATAGGACATTCTTATCTTAATTGTGCCACGTAACCTATAGTTTGGCAAAAAAAAGATGTACAATGGGTAGTCTCTTAATTTTATCTCTAGTTCCGCAAAATGTGGTAAGAGATTTGTTGGTAAGAGATCATTTTTTAAATAAGAGAAAACAAAGTATTTTCTTTGGTTTATCTTTCCTCCACCTCATCATCTGCCCTATGTGACACTAATAAGATAGCATGATTGGACATGTCTTTAGTTTGTTGAAGCTGATATGAATGTAAGCTTGCAAAGGATCACTTTTTCCTTTTCTTTTTTTGAACTGGCAAACGATTTTCTTTTTAGAAGAGGCAAAGGATGATGTGAACGTTTACTTCTGCTATTGTCTTTCAGCCCAATATCGAAGAGAGGCGAGTAGTATGCTGGACCTCGACGAAATCATTAATTGAGGAGTACTCGTTGCAAAGATCAGTCCAACTCCTAGGTTGCGACAAATGACGTATATGCAGCGTGCCATTTGTCGCAACCTAAGAGTTTTTCCTTTTTTCGTAGATTCGTTTATTCAAAACGTTTTATCTTTCAAACCGTGCGTCCAAATCTCAAACCACTTTTATCGTTGGATTCCTCGCGTCGAGATCTTTAAAACTAGATCCATGTTGATAGGTTTTGACGAACTTTTTTTCACGAAAAAACCAGCCAAAAAACTGGACGAAAAAATCAAATCGGGTGCACGGGTTTTTTCCCTTTTCGAAAGAGGCATGCCCGTGCCTCTCACGAAATCACAACAGTGCCTCTCGCGGAAGCAAAATCGTGACTCTCGCGAAAGGAAAAAAGAAAAAAGAAAATACATTTTTTTCGTTTTCGAGAAGGCACGGCCGTGACTCGCGCAAAAGCACGCCCGTGTCTCTCGCAAAAGCAAAACCGTGACTCTCGCGAAAGGAAAAAAACAGAAAACATGTTTTTTTCCGTTTTCGAGAGGCATGACCGTGACTCTTGCGAAAGCACACCCGTGCCTCACGCGAAAGCAAAACCGTGACTCTCGCGAAAGGAAAAAAACAGAAAATATTTTTTTTCGTTTCCGAGAGGCACGGCCGTGACTCTCGCGAAAGCACAACCGTACCTCTTGCGGAAGCAAAACCTCACGAAGGAAAAAAACAAAAAACATGTTTTTTCTCCGTTTCCGAGAGGCACGGACATGACTCTCGCGAAGCAAAACCGTGCCTCTCGCAGAAGCAAAACCGTGACTCTCGCGAAAGAAAAAAAAATGCTTTTTTGTGGAAAAAAAATTCGATTTTTTTCGAAAAGCTAAGGAAGACCGGTGAAAAACTAAAACGTCGAAAAAACCCGAAAACCCATTTAAATGGCCGAAAATGCGTGCGGAAAAATAAAAAAAAATCTGGAGGGAGAACCCAGAGCGCGACACGTGGCGAATTGCTAAGGGCGCGCCAAGTGGCGCTGGTAGTTGCGAGGCTCCCGAAGAAGCACTCGTTAACTAGTGGCTCCCGGACTTTGAACCCGCAAAATAAAAATAAAAAAGTCTGCTGGACTTTGAGGCGCTGGATGGAGCTTGTGAACTCTAGCCTATTATAAGCCCATTAAGAAGTGAAGGGGGCCATCTAAGTTGTTCTTCCACCGGATTCTCAAAAAAAAAAGTTGTTCTTCGACCCCTCAAAAAAAAGTTTCTATGTTGTTCTCCGTGTGATTCAGGTTACTCCTCTCGTCAGCGGAAAATAAGCTCACAACCAAAGCCCAACTCGTCATTTTTCAAAGTATTTCTTGAGATCATTCTGAAAAAATTGTATTTCCTCAAATGAAAATGTTCGAAAGAAGGGGTTTCTCAAAATTATTTTCAGAGAAACAAGTTATGCGAGATGGCATGAAACTTGTATCTTTCTCACATTTTTCTTCTAGATTTATAATACCATGGTTTTTCAAATTTTACCATACTTCAAATCTATAGCTCTCATGGAATTCAAGGATTGGGAGCGATTTAAATTTTGGACGACAATAACAAGCCGGCCTCCCCTCAGGAAGGCCACCCAAGCGAACAAACATTCCCTACAGGAGGCTCGTTTGAGCAAACGAACATTCCATATAGGAGGCTCGTTTGAGCGAACGCATCATGAGAGAGTGTTTCCACAAAAAATCACAGTTAGGAACGCTCAGAAATTGCCATGCTATAACAGATATATATGCCATGAAAGAAAGAATAACCATGCTAGCAAAAAAATGTCAGGAATTTTCATGTTGCACCAGAGTAAATTGCCATGTGTTCAGTGATTTTCCATGATGCAACGTAGAGAATTGCAAGCTAAAAGGGAAAAATTCACTCACATGTTCAAGAATTTGCCATGCTACATAGGGGAGCTGTCATAGATGCTTCTAAGTAATTGGCATACTACGTCATATGATGCCATTGCTATACATGGGGTCATTCCCTCTGGATGGTGTATGAGAGCAAACATTTGTGTCGTTCCCTCGGGAGCGTGCATATGACCGAACATGAATTGCTATGTGTGTCGCTTTGAGATTCACACACGAGAGTTGGACGTACTAGAGAGCTAGCGTTCCTTAGAAAAAACACTCCTAGAGAATGTCAGCACAATAGCTTTTCGGTAAATTTTATGTCATGTTCGGTTTTTCGCACTTGACAAACAAATAATTTTTTAATCATTGTTGTGTTGATTGTAATCATTTTTATACCAACTAAAGATACAATCATGTCTCGTGGTGAATCAGAGAGTGCCTTGACACCATAACCTAGAGCCTGGCTCGAACAATGAAATTGTGGTTGAAATAACTCTAATCCCAAAAATTGATCACCATGAACACAATATATTAAGCTCATTTGATGGTTAAGTGCAAACAAATTGGCTATGATACATGACACCGAAGACATTTGTCACATTCGTATCCCCTCTAAATCAATGGATGATTGCATTGCTTGGCAGTATGAACAATCTAGGTTGTTCTCTAAAAATATAGGCTCACCATTCAGCTAAAAGAGAGAGATAACTCCCCAACATCGAGCTCATCGAACCAAGCAAATGACATAAGCATATGAGATGTTATCTGGAAATCCATGGCGCCACTAAGGGTTAAGCCCTTCACTTGGAAGGTTGAAATTGGCTCAATAGCAACTAAGAAAAACAAGAAGACAATAACATTGGAAATTAGTGAAGTTTGCTCAATATGTGGTAATGGTACTGAGAATTAATTTCATGTAGTGGTAGAATGCATAAAGGCTTAGGCTTTATGTTAGGAATTAATAGAGATTTGGCACCTTTCCTCTGGAAACGTCTTTCGATATACTAGAATAAACTGGCTGCAATGCTTGTTGGCACCTTGCTCGGAGGAGATTTAGATACATTATAATTGAGCACTTTTCCTGCCCTCTCAGACCATTACCATTTTTAGCCGTTGGATCATCACTCTTAGGCTTTGTAGGCCGTCCGATCTGCTCTTAATTGCACCCAAATCTTGAGTTCAGGCTTCCTGATGAGCGCTAACCTTCTCGACCCGCTACTGTAGTCACTTTTTTTGACTTCTCAAGTAACATTCGGCCTAATCAAAAATGCTACACCTACGAAGACCTATGTAGCTGCTACGTAAACTTCCGTCTAATCTATACATGCCCCCCTGATTTTCAGGTGGGGTGGGCCTAATCCTCTTCTTTAATCCAATCAAATAGTCCCACGTCAAATCGATTCGTAACCTTACGTAGACCATTACGTGGATGTAGCATTGCTGCGGCCTAATGGGCCTTTAGAAGCCTCCCTTACGGGCCTGTAACAGTCCCCTACGTGGCTTTTCCTAAAAAACGTGAAGCCGTCGTTTCAGGCATATCCTATTTAGCGCCACATGCACCGGAATTAGTTCATTTTGCATACCGGTGCCTGCAGCGGTGCTAGGCGGGCCGGCCCGTTTAGAATCTGATTCGCCCCCATCCCGTGGTCATCTAAGTCTTTCCCCCGCCCCCTATTTCTTTTGTTTTCCCGTGGCGTCCTCTGTTTCCTCCTCTGCTTCTCCCCCGACGACTTCTCTTCTTCCCCGAAGCCTGAGTTCGAATCTTAGGCGAATCTCAGGCGAATCGACGAGGGAGCGCATCGACGAACCCTAATCTGACTGCTTCTTCTGTGTTCTTCTTCCTCCGTCGCGTGATGGATTCATCTCGTTCGTTCTTCTTCTAACCCTAATCCCCCTCAGGTCTTCGGTTAGGGTTTGTGTTTTTCGTGGTGCTCGTTCTTTTGTGTTGTTGTTTGTTTAAGCGTGGATCTGGGCGTGTGCAATGATGGATGGTGTCTCTGGTATCTAGGGTTTGGGGTAGAAATTTTCGCCCCTTATTTTAGATCTTTTGTTTGCATGTCTATAAATGTATCATGTTCATGCATGCAAATCCATCTCATGTGACGGATGGCATCTCCCGTGTGTTGGCCCGTGTCCCTCTGCCATCTGTGTAACTGAATCTGCTGTATGATTTATTGTCTTGTTGCATCTGAATTCATCTCCCCTTTTGTTGTTCTGTCTGTTTTGTGCCCATCAGCATGCATAACATAGTTGAAATTTACTAGGGGTTTTGTGATTATTAGGAAGATGTTGGCTCTGAGTATTAATCTTGTGGGATTGGAGAGTGGTTCTTCATGTATTGGAGTATAACTCAATAGTAGATTGTGGAGTGTATTGTAATAATTTTGAGGGTATAGTGCATTTTGTCTTAGTTAGTGAACTTCAACTTGAGACATTTAGTTTGTCATGGTTTGTTGACAAATTCTCCTTCACGTTTCTATTTGTTAGTTCACACTTATGTCCGGTTCTAATCGTAGTTTTTGCACATCTGTATGCGACAGTCTCCTATATTTTCATTCGTTCTTTTTGTTGACACTTGTCCAGTAATATGTCATATAGTCCATACCACGAGGTATTTGGTAATGTCCATAGCTATGTCTTCATCTAATACTAATAAGCTATGCCTAATTTAACTGGACACATATCGCTTTTGTGAATGCCTAGGTGCTGTACTTCGCATGATTTTGTTTAGTCAAGTTTTGATGTTTCATTGTTCCAGAAAGGGTTCTTGTATAATAATATAATGTTTTTATAGTACTATGTATATACCATTTTTGTAGTTAGTGCATTGTGCATGTAAAGTTGTCAAGTTCCAACATGTTAGCTTACGAGAGAATGATCAGCTAATTTCTAGAAGAAGCAATTTTCAATTTCAATTTCTGTAGTGGTACTATAGTGCCTTATATAGGAAAAAGAACATAGAAAAAGATAACAGAAAATGCCCGCTCAAATCTTTATATATAGAATCAGTGACCTAGGAATTAGAATGTGCTATAGTTATGGCACATGTAGATGAGCTTTAACACAAATATATTTGTTTTTCAACTAGGTTATTGAATTTGAAGAAAATTTGCTCTTAGTATTTCTATGTTTTCTTTGTCCAATCCCTTTAGTATGTTGTGGTTTTTTAATTATCTGCAATGTCATATATTCATAAGTAGTGCTCATTTGTTAATAGTTTTGTTAAATCTGTATTTGCAGCACACGAAGGAGGTGGGGTTGACCAAGTTCAAGAACCAGAAGGGGACGAACCAACTGAATACCCTCCACGAGGTCTCCGGAATGACTCAGGTGGTATGGTAGTTCTTCTCTTTTCTGTTTGTAGCTTTCACATTTGCTATAGTACAAAACTAGATCAAATTGCTGGAAAAATTATTCTTATGTCAGCTTTTGGTCTTACCAGATGTTTTTGTCTATTCACTTGTTAGTTTTTGTCTATTAAGTTGTTAGTTTGTGATGTTTGAATGTTAAGTTTGTGCTGTTTGGTCCAACCACGATCATAACCAACTAGTTTCCAAGTCAAATTCCTTCTTATCCCTTTCCACGTAAGTGTGAGTCATACGCCAAGTTTAAACTGTATCAATACATGTTCAAACATGTAGGCTTCTCAATACGTAGAGCTTATCCTACGCATAGCCCAGCTTCCCTAGTTTATACTGTTCCCGCGAAATATCCCAACATGTATAATAACATGAAGTGTTCCAGTATAATCGTGACCAGCACCTTGAATTTAATTCCTCAAGTACAACGAATGAAATGCGGACCCTTGATCAATTCCAATCAAACATAATTTCCACAATGAGGTATTGATAAAAATAAAACTATAGTATAATGTTTGAAACACACATAAATTCCTACAGATTTTGCTTTTCAAAGCTACTAAGTACACCACACGTGCACTATCTAATTCTAATCTCCTATTTTTTGTGTTCATTGATTTGATTTATTCCCGCTAACTAATTGCTTGTCCATCCAAATAGCAATGCTTCCCGCATGTAGCTTCACAGAGATCTAATTCGTGTGATAGTTTATTGGGCTATATGATTTTTTTCATATTCCATGTTTATTGGTTAATTCTCTAGTTTTTCCACCGTCTTATCAGCTGTTTATATATTTTTTTGGTAGCCCGAGTGTTCCCTAGGAAATTATGCAAGCCAACATACATTACCAGACTTTCTTTCAAGCGTTGGAACAAAACTGTGAAGAAGTTTAGTGATATTCAGTTAGGCCATGTGAGAAAGTACAAATTGGAACCTCTCCTTCATATGCCAGTGAAACTTAAAATACTAATGAATTTGCTTGAATGGATAGATCGGCATATGTTTTTAAGTAAAGAGCCATGTTTCAAGCATAAGAATAAAACTATCAAGATTACTAAAGATATGGTCAACAAAATCTTTGATTTTCCTGGTGGCACCGAGCCTTTTGTATTCAGTAGCGATGATCCCCAAGTGAAGGCAGAGGTTACAGAGTTAAGGAACAAATATGTGGATTATCGGAACAAAATGCCAATCAACAAAATAGAGGAGGTGATGCTTAGTGACGAGACAAAAGATGGATTTATCAGGAGCTTTGCATTTTATTTCCTATCATCTATTCTGTGCCCTGCCTCATACTGTTTTGGTAACATGAAGTTCTTATACTCTCTAAGAGATGTTTCTGCTATACCTTCACTTGACTTTGGGCAATTGGCACTGATTTCTTGCGTGAGGAGTCAGAGCATCATTTTGAAATGA
This sequence comes from Triticum dicoccoides, assembly GCF_002162155.2. Taxonomy (NCBI): domain Eukaryota; kingdom Viridiplantae; phylum Streptophyta; class Magnoliopsida; order Poales; family Poaceae; genus Triticum; species Triticum dicoccoides. The sequence continues at coordinate 407,753,764 of NC_041382.1, read as the reverse complement.
TTATGAACAGACCAAGTGTTGAGGAAATGAACAAGCCTTCATATATTGGTGGATGTCTTCCTATTTGGGGAGTAAGTTCAATCTTCACTTCCACTTTTTTTATCTCTCTACTTTTTACTTTACTGACCTATTTATTTTTTAAATGGCAGATCATTTATCTGGATTTTGTTGATTTTGATTTCATTCATAATCATCAGTCAACTGTGGATTATCTCTTCCTCGGATATCTCATGTTAAGACTGAAGATTTCAAGTATCTCGCATTGGTTGATAGGAATTATGAGTCTAGGAAATTTTTTGGGGTTTTACCAGTAAGCATCATACACTGTATATTGTTTCTTGAGTTATCTTTTTAGTTCTAGTACTTTGTTTTCATCATTTGTTTAACGTTAATTTGTAGCTCCGAGACATATCATGCACACCATATGCCAATGTGGTTCCAGTTAACAGTGCTCCTGATGCTCCTGGTGTGTTTAATTCAGTTCCTTCTGTGGAGGTATTTCTTATGAGTAGAATCATTCATTTCTATTTGTTTTATTCTTTGTTGTCATTTTTTATCTTATATAGATAAACATTTATTTTTAATGTCATTTGTAGGTCAACAATGGTAATTCTATGCCTGAAGCTCTCATTGAAAACAAGTCAATTGATTCAAAAAATCCAGATGTCATTTCAGCAGTTCCCAGTTACACCGCAAAAGTTGAACCAGATATAAAATTTAAACCAGAGTCACATTTGAAATCAGAGGTATTTTTTGTGTTGTGCCTTTTTGTAGTTCCTATCTAAGTGTTTTCTTGAAAGGAGTGTCCTGTTAGTAATTTTTTTATAATGCAGGCTCCCTCCAATGATGTAGTTAAGAACGAGCCAATCAGACCAAAATTTGAGGTTTGTAAACGCATTTCAGAGCTTACATATTTGTCTCCTTTTCTTCATATTTACTTTAGAGCTTAACAGTAACTCTAGTGTTTACCTGAATATTCCTTGTATTCTGTGTGACATTCGTTTTTTTGTTATGACTTATCATGAGCAGCCCTTATAATACTTGTTTTGCAAGTAAACATAAGTGCAACATTTCTATTTTTGAGACAAATATTCCATGTAGCTTACTTTCGTTTGCTTTGTTCTTTGCTGAATTCTGTGTGCTTCCTTTTTCTCCAGAACATTTCTGTCCTGAATTCGGTGTACCAAACACCAATTTTTCCATTCAATGGTACACCTCTGAACACCAACCCTGTTGAGCATCCTACTACTTCACTACCTAAGGTACTTTTTCAAAAAAAAATCCAATCATAATTTTCATTGAACTTACAACATCATTTCAATTTCCTTTCTCAGCAGGAAGAAATTTTTCTATCAACTGAAGCACATGATAACAATTTTTCTACTGGAGTTGATGCAAAAAGAAGTTTTATATTGATTAGTTCTGCTTCTCCAAACGAAAGAGTGAAACACTTCGAAGGTACTCCAATCATTATTCAGGATGATTCTCCTATCACTCCTGCTGGTGTGACTAATGAAGACATACCAGCCTCTCACTGTGATACAAGTGTAGGAATTTCAATGAACATGGATTTTATTGTCCAACAAGGTTTTAATTCTTGCCTATTATGTTGTTTTCCCTTTATGTGTTCTCCATTTTCTTGTATTACGAGTCCTGGCGCATTGCAACATTTAATGTTCAAACTTTTTACATATGTGATATGCAGACTTTTCTACAATGAATAATGTAGAAGCTGGACCGAGTACAGGAACTAACACAATGGAAAAGAAGAACAGAAAGAAAAGAGCAGCTAAAGTTCAATCCCCCGAACCACCAAAGAAACTCAAAATCTCTCACGAAGTGGATATCTTCTTTTCCAAATATCTGAGGAAGCCTATATTCCAAGAATAGTAAATCTCTTATTCCTTTAGTTATTTTATCATTTCTTATTTCATTAAATTATGAGAACTTTTTTAGTCTACACATCTACCTAGGAAAATAATTGTAGGCATTTTCTAATCTGCAAGCAATTTTATGGACTAGATTAGTTGTATACATTTTTCATCACAATTGTATTATGAAATCCGAACAAATTTATGGATCACCTCAAAGGTAGTTCAGATAAAAAACTTTGTAGTTCATACAATTTTAGACTAAAAAGAAATCATATGGATACCAAACTAATTTAGTTTACAGCTCATTGTTCATACCCCTATAAAAGGATGTTTAACTTTTTGTTTTGAGAAACATAGCGTTGTATATGTATTTTTTAATTGTTAAAGTATATTTTTTTAAGATCCTTTTTCTCAATTTTAACATTAGTTGTGATTGTTTATTCTGTCCAGCACTCTTTTTGCTGACATAGAGGGTTTTCCTGTAAGCTATGAGAATTACTTAAATTCATTTAAAGCGAGGGGTGAGATTGGAGATGAAGTGATGAACTCATTTGTTCAAGCTCTTAACTATGAATCAAAGATGTGATCTGAAGTAAAGCCTTACGTGAAGAAGTATTGTTTCACTTCATACTTCAATGTGAGTTTTCCTTCTAACCTGCCTATTAGGTTCTCTTTTGACCAATTTTTCTTTTTTACTTTCATTCAATCTGAAATATTTACTAATTTTCATTTTGTTGTTCACAGAATAAATTGTTGGTTCCACCTGAGTTATTTGATCCAGTTTCGTGCATACAAGAATTTGACAGGATTAATTCAGAAGAAAGCCTTTGGAAGCAAGACTTGGTAAATTTTTTCAACGCATCCAGTGTTAACCAAGATCTTTTATACTTGTTTTTTATTCTGAATCTGCTTTTTTCTTGTTGAACAGTTATACTTCCCTACTATAAAGTCAAACCACTGGGTTGTACTTTCCATCAACTCTCTCTTTGAGAGATCTCACTTTTTTGATCCCTGTGGCACCATTCTGGGAACTACCCAGCAAGAACTTGTCTACAACTTAGTAAGTAATTATTGAGACATAATATCCTTTTGTTTTTTCAATACAAACAAAATTATTTTCTGATCTACCATTTGTGAATCTCTTTAACTGTGTTTATATTTATATTAAACAGCTTTCCAACTACAACATGCTTTGCAAGCTGAGTAAAAATCCATTCAAGAATGTATTCTCTTTCAAGCTTGAACCTGTGGGACCTTACCCAACAAACTGTTTAATGTAAGTCCTTTCTTCTTCTTTGTTTTCGTATATTTATTAAAAAAATCATTTGCAACTTTATTCAACATACTTTTTTGTAGTTATTACATTTTTTCATCCTACTTGTTTGTTATCACACTTGATACTCATTCTCATTTTTTCCCATATTTGTTTTTCTTTATGCAGGCATGACTCAGGCCACTATCTTCCTTTGTACATCGAAAATTTCGAAGGCAAAGCTATGAAGACTTTCAGTGCGGTATATCTTGAAAACTCTTTGCCTTATTATTTTTTTTTCTGTTTATGAAAAACTGAATCCAAAGCAAACTAGTGAACACCATGAAGACCATGATATGTTGGTTCTTTTTTCCTGCCAAATGAACACCATGAAGTCCGTTAAATTTCATGTGCTTTATCTTTTTAGCTTACTAGGGAATGACCTGACTTATTGCATGCATGGTTGGAATTGATATTTATTCATTTTTTTGAAGTGTTAGTTTGTTTTCTATCTATACTTCTTTTACCGACAATTTTTCAGGTCTTGTTATGTGTTGTCACGTGTTGTCCCAGCAGTAATTGTTTCATGATGCTCATATGACTTAGTCAAGCTTTTTTCAGCGTTTACTAGCTGTGCAGCTTCCTATAATAAATCAGTGATGTAGTACTGTATAGTACTCTTTTTCTAGTACTTTAAAAAGTTTTCACAAATTCTGTAATTCTATCTCTCACATTTTGTCTATATTGTCTTTACACCCAGGCAAACATTCCGAAGTACAAAATGATATCTGCGTTCAAGTTCTTCAAAAGCACTTTGAACAAGCTGAAGGAAGAAGATTTGCCAATAGGAAATTGACTTTCCCAGAACATCCATCTGCAAACATTTTGAATGTGTAATTGATCGGGAGAAAAGGATGCATTTTCCTGTCTACAACAGTTTCATCTGTAATCATATGCTAGTACATAGTACTACTTGTTTAAACATATGTCAACCTCGACCTACTGCTATACTCTTGGATATGTACTTTTTCTTTGAATCCAGATGGCGTACTATATTTTCCATTAACTATATAGTATCTATGTTGGCGTACTGAGCATTTTTTTTGTTGCTAAAAATGCAACTATTAGTTTCTTCGTGACCTGTAGTATGTTTGTTGCAATCTTTGCTTATAATAAGGGCTAGTTCTTTTTGGCCGGCTTAAGCTCCCGCTCCCCGGCTTAAAAAATAAGCCGCGCTTTAAATTTGTTGAGACTTTTATATTAGTTATCCCATAACTAGTTTACCAGCCCCAATGAATAAAAGAGGAGGCTTATGGGAAAAGTTGGGGAGAAGGCTAGTTATTTTTTAAGCTGCCAAAAGAACTGGCCGAGTATCTCTGCGATGATACTAGAGAAGGCTTTTAATTTTGTTGTTGTTGTTGTTGTTGTTGTTGTTGTTTGGTTGGAACATGTGAATTCCATGCCTCGCATGATTGGCCGTAAGTTGGGCATCTATCTACCTATGTGCAATATAAGTGGAGCATAATGCCTCCTCCGATCCGGATTACTACCTGTGTCCCATAGTATAAGTAAGTTTTTCACACTACATAGTGTAGTGTCAAAAATGTTGTTATATTATTGGGACGCAGGGAGTACTTGTTTTAGATTTCTTTTCTCGAATACGCATGAGCGTGCGTATCATTCATTAAAGAAGAGAGATGGTAAGAGCCCCAAATCCACGGTTACAAGCTTATTTACATGCGGAATTAATCCGACACCACCCTAGTTCCTACAATGGACTATTCACTTGCACCCCAGACTACTTGTTCCACCTCCAATCCTTCTGTATCACCTTTGAACAATCTCACCTTCGCTTAAAGTCTATCTTCGTCCTGTATAAGTTGAATGGTGCGAGGGACCGAAGGCGTCACACCATTGAAGACCACATCATTCCTCTGCTTCCATATCATCCACATCTAATTCAGTTCACGCAAAACCAGGTCAAAATCCAAATTCGGTTCTACAACATTCAAAATCCAAATCTAATTCAATTCATGAATTTTAGTTCACTTCAATAATGTCTACCTCAAAGTTTAGTTCACCGAATTCAAAATCAGTTCATTAAAATTAGTTGTTTTTTACTTCAAATCTAATTCAATTCATGAATTCTACAATGAAAAACCAGACCAGTTTGTTTTTTATACATTGATAATTCAGTTCACCAAGTTCAAATTCGGTTCATCAAATCATAATTTTAGTTCACTAGATTCACATTCACTTCACCACAATTCTCATCATAATCTTAAAGTTTAGTTCACTAAAAAACACCATCTAATTCAATTCATTAAAATATGTTAACTTGGATTCAAGTTTTTAGTTCACGCAAATCTAGTTCAACAAGTTAAAATTTAGTTCATCAAATCATAATTTTAGTTCATTAGACTCATATTTAGTTCACTTCAATACTCATCATAATCTCAAAGTTTAGTTCACAGAATTCAAATTCAGTTCATCTAAATTAGTTCATCTGGATTCAAGTTTTTAGTTCACGCAAATCTAATTCATTTCATGATTTCTGTATTGAAAAACCAGGCCAGTTGTTTTTTATTTTAGTGAATTTTTTTTAAAACCAAATTATACATTGATAATTCAGTTCACCAAGTTCAAATTCGGTTAATCAAATCATAATTTTAGTTCACTAGATTCACATTCAGTTCACCACAATTCTCATCATAATCTTAAAGTTTAGTTCACTAAAAAACATTCAAGTTTTTAGTTCATGCAAATCTAGCTCACAAAGTTCAAATTTTGGGGTCATCGAATCACAATTTTAGTTCACTAGATTCATATTCAGTTCACTTCAATACTCATCATAATCTCAAAGTTTAGTTCACTGAATTGAAATTCAGTTAATCAAAATTAGTTCATCTGGATTCAAGTTTTTAGTTCACGCAAGTCTAATTCATTTCATGATTTCTGTATTGAAAAACCAGGCCAATTGTTTTTTATTTTAGTGAACTTTTTTTTTAAAATCCAAATTATACATTGATAATTCAGTTCACCAAATTCAAATTCGGTTCATCAAATCATAATTTTAGTTCACTAGATTCACATTCAGTTCACCAGAATTCTCATCATAATCTTAAAGTTTAGTTCACTAAAAAACATTCAAGTTTTTAGTTCACGCAAATCTAGTTTACCAAGTTCAAATTTAGTTCATCAAATCATAATTTTAGTTCAGTAGACTCATATTTAGTTCACTTCAATACTCATCATAATCTCAAAGTTTAGTTCACTGAATTCAAATTCAGTTCATCCAAATTTGTTCATCTGGATTCAAGTTTTAGTTCACGCAAATCTAATTCATTTCATGATTTCTGTATTGAAAAACCAGGCCAGTTGTTTTTTATTTTAGTGAACTTTTTTTAAAACCAAATTATACATTGATAATTCAGTTCACCAAGTTCAAATTCGGTTCATCAAATCATAATTTTAGTTCACTAGATTCACATTCAGTTCACCACAATTCTCATCATACTCTTAAAGTTTAGTTCACTAAAAAACACCATCTAATTCAGTTCATTAAAATATGTTCACATGGATTCAAGTTTTTAGTTCACGCAAATCTAGTTCACCAAGTTAAAATTTAGTTCATCAAATCATAATTTTAGTTCACTAGACTCATATTTAGTTCACTTCAATACTCATCATAATCTCAAAGTTTAGTTCACTGAATTCAAATCCAGTTCATCTAAATTTGTTCATCTGGATTCAAGTTTTAGTTCACGCAAATCTAATTCTTTTCATGATTTCTGTATTGAAAAACCAGGCCAGTTGTTTTTTATTTTAGTTAACTTTTTTTAAAAACCAAATTATACATTAATAATTCACTTCACCAAGTTCAAATTCGGTTCATCAAATCATAATTTTAGTTCACTAGATTCACATTCAGTTCACCACAATTCTCATCATAGTCTTAAAGTTTAGTTCACTAAAAACACCATCTAATTCAGTTCATTAAAATATGTTCACCTGGATTCAAGTCTTCAGTTCACGCAAATCTAGTTCACCAAGTTCAAATTTAGTTCATCAAATCATAATTTTAGTTCACTAGACTCATATTTAGTTCACTTCAATACTCATCATAATCTCAAAATTTAGTTCACTGAATTCAAATTCAGTTCATCTAAATTTGTTCATCTGGATTCAAGTTTTAGTTCACGCAAATCTAATTCATTTCATGATTTCTGTATTGAAAAACCAGGCCAGTTGTTTCTTATTTTAGTGAACTTTTTTTTAAAACCAAATTATACAATGATAATTCAGTTCACCAAGTTCAAATTCGGTTCACAAATCATAATTTTAGTTCACTAGATTCACAGTCAGTTCACCACAATTCTCATCATAATCTTAAAGTTTAGTTCACTAAAAAAACCATTAAAATATGATCACCTGGATTCAAGTTTTTAGTTCACGCAAATCTAGCTCACAAAGTTCAAATTTTGGGGTCATCAAATCACAAGTCTAGTTCACTAGTTTCATATTCAGTTCACTTGAAATACTCATCATAATCTCAAAGTTTAGTTCACTGAATTCAAATTCAGTTCATCAAAATTAGTTCATCTGGATTCAAGTTTTTAGTTCACGCAAATCTAATTCAATTCATGATTTCTGTATTGAAAAACCAAGCCAGTTGTTTTTTTATTTTAGTGAACTTTTTTTTTAAAAACCAAATTATACATTGATAATTCAGTTCACCAAGTTCAAATTCGGTTCATCAAATCATAATTTTAGTTCACTAGATTCACATTCAGTTCACCACAATTCTCATCATAATCTTATAGTTTAGTTCACTAAAAACACCATCTAATTCAGTTCATTAAAATATGTTCACCTGGTTTTTAGTTCACGCAAATCTAACTCAGTTCATGAAATTTGCAAAGAAAACCCTGTTAGTTGTTTTTTATTTTATTATAGTTCATGGGAAATAAAAGTTGTTCAATCGAATTCAAAATTTGTTCATCAACAGTCAGATTATAATGAACCAAATCCATATTCGGTTCTACAACACCGATAATCTAGTTCACCAAGTTCAAATTTAGTTCATCAAATTATAATTTTAGTTCACTAGACTCATATTTAGTTCACTTCAATACTCATCATAATCTAAAAGTTTAGTTCACTGAATTCAAATTCATCTAAATTTGTTCATGGAAAAAAATTAGTTCAATCGAATCAAAAAAAGTTCATGAACAGTCAAATTATAATGAACGAAATACGTATTCATTTCTCCAACATTCAACGTCTAGTTCTCCAAGTTAGAATTTGGTTCATTAAATCATAATTTTAGTTCATCAGATTCACATTCAGTTCACTACAATACTCATTATAATCTCAAAGTTTAGTTCACTAAAAAAACACCATCTAATTCAGTTCATTGAATTTTATATAATTTGCATTCAAAATTTAGTTCATAAATTTAGTTTTATTGATTACAAAACTAGTTGACCAACATTCAACTTTTAGATCATCAAAATTTCAAATCAGTTCATTAAATTTCGAAATTAGTTCGATTGGATTAAAAATTTAGTTCACACAAAAGAAATTCATTTCTTTAAATTTGTAATCAAAGTAGTTCAGTTGTTTCAAGTTTTCTAAAGTAGTTCAGTTGTTTCTATTTTTAATTCACACTAATCAAATTGAATTCATGGAAACTCAGATTAATTCACTTCACTTCAGTTGTTTCTATAATTCAATTATCCAATATTCAAATTGGATTCAAAACACAATTTCTTCGCCCACATAAGCGTAATGAAAGGTTTTATTTGTATTATAAACCAAAGTAATCCTACTTTAAAATATTATAATTTTATTTAGCTAAAATACAAATTTGAAAAATACTTCACTAAAACTGATTTTTTATCACTTGAGTCCAAACTCAAGTTAATAATACTGGATTAAACTTAAAAAATATACAAATTCATCTTGTTTGAACACAAACTTGTCTTTTTTACTACCCTTTTTGCACTTCTTCATGTCTCACTATTTTCCTCAATTTTGTTTCTCCGAAAACAAATTTTTCCCAAACCAAAATGTATATTCATGTCTAAATTCAACTACATCATCTTGAGTATGAAACAAAAAACAATACCTCATACATCACAAATGCAACGACTAATTTTTTTTGTTTCTAAACACAAATAGTGAGGTGTTTACTATTCCTCACACTAATATTTTCAAAAAGCAATAAGAACACCATTTCCAATTACAGCAAGAAATAATGTTTTGTTGAATATATCCCTAAAATAAAGTAATACCACAAAGTATTCTGTAGCCTACAAAAATAGCCACTATTCTTATATTCAGCATAGCAACTTCAACCTGAGAGTATCTCAACAATAACTTTTCTTAATCATTTTTATGCACTAGTACTCACACGTTCATATTGAATTTTTTTCTCTTTCGCGCAGCACACTTTTGAGCTTCAATTTCTGAACGAGGCTTCATTCTATTCCCTTCGTTGACAGACTTGTTCTTTTTAACAGCAGGATCTTTCAGGCCCTTGTCACTATTTCTGTTCCTTTCATGCTCATTTGCTTTTTGGTTTCCTTCTGTTTCTTCTCTCCCAGCAAGATACTTGTTATGGACAGTCTTGACTGCATCTAATAATTCTTGACAATACCCAGAATCATGACTAATGTCCGAACAGACCTCACCAACAGTATTCATTACAATTGCATATCGCACGACATTGTGTGACTGGTCTTTGCTTTGTGCACCAAGAAGATCAATCTTGTGCTTCCTTAGCTAAATTTCTCTGAATTCTCTTGTCCATCTTGCCACTATATACCTTTCTGGTATCTTGAGGTAATCAAACTGAGTAAACAGTCTCGGAATGTGGCAGCATAAAATTCCGTCCCTGTCAAACTTTCCACATTCACAGTCAAACTGCTCAGCAGCTCGGTCTACATGCATAGTGAATATCTCCCTGTCAAATTCTGGGTTCTCGTACTCAAAGTTTCTTTTAAGTTCATATTTTTATCTTTCTCAATCTCTCTGACTCCAAAAGCAATGGCATTCATCATCTCTATCGGGAACTTGCTGTATATGGCTCTAGTATATATCTCAGCTGCATGCCGTTCAAACCGCTGATATCCCCACATAACAGGAACTTTCTCATTAGACAAGAACCTATCTTTGTTTTCTATATGTATCACACTCTCTTGGAACAATTCATATTGACGGATAAATGTTTCAATTGTGTCTTTCCTCAAAACATAATCCTTAAAGTTAGAGTTGAAACTCTCACTTCTGCTTGTTGATCTAGTGAAAGGACAGAACGCTCGTTGGTAGTAAGCAGGAACAAAGTACTGCCTATTCTCCCACATCCGCTTGATGTGAGCATGTTTCGCACAACTGTGCTTCTCCAGCATTTCCTGCCATTTGGTTTCAAACTTCTGTACCGTCAATGACTGCATGATACATTCATCCAGGTCCTTCTCCATGCCTTTCTTCAAATGAAAGTATACTTTCAGATTCTCCCTCGCTTTCCTCCAAACATGCCAAATACAAGATCTGTGCAATGCATCTGGGAACACCTTTGGAACTGCTTTTTTCATAGCAGCATCTTGATCAGTGAGCACAACTCCTGGCTTCTTTCCACCCATCACTTCAACAAATGTCTCAAATAGCCACTTGAAAGTATCTGTTGTCTCATCTTGCAAAAGAGCCCAGCCAAAGACAATTGTTCTTGAGTGGCCATTAACTCCTATTATTGGCGCAAAAGGCATGTTATATTTGTTCGTGTTGAACGTTGTGTCAAACGAAATAATATCTCCATACAACAGGTAATCCAGCCTCGACCTTGAATCTGTCCAAAACAAACTAAGGATGGAATTGGAAGAATCTCTCTGTGCTTTGTATACAAAACCAGGCTTATCAACTTGCAACTTCTCAATATATTCCAAAGTGTGTTCTATATCTGTGTTTCTTCTCTTCTCACGGTCATCTTGCTTCAAATTGTCAAGTTTCTTCACATCAAAAGTTATATTCCCAAATTTTTCCACCACACAGCTTCCTAAATATGCTCATTATTTTCCTAGGTTTTATTCTGTGTTCCTGTAGCAGCCTGGACAATAACTTCTCAGCATCATTCATACTTCTATGACTAAGGAAGAATTGTGTTAGAGATGGAGAAGAAACCAAATCATGGTTATGCTTCAAATCTTGGGATTGAATGTGCCATTTTCCATCTTCGAAGAAGACTATAACATGCATTTGGCAGTTCGTTCTTTGAAGAACATTTCTTCTCCTTTTTCTTGCCCCTGTATATGTCGACACAGTCTTCCTGCTCTTGTTGAAAACAAAAGATATCTTTCTATTCTTGTGGTTTCTTCCTTCCTTTATTCCGAATCCATTGGTCAGAGCATATACATTAAGAAACCTTTTAGCAGCATCCAGAGTACTGAACACCTTCCCAACTTGAGGCACATTTGTCTTCTCTATTTCATCTGGCGTTGGAAACATATACTCTTCATCTTTCGAAACACTATCATCATCATCCTCATCAGAATCACCACTGCTACTACCAATGTTTTCAAGAGCATTCTCATAAGAAAGTGCATCCTACACATTTTTTTCAAAACAACATGAGCAATGAAAAACAGAAAGTCTGTATTTTCTTTCAATAACTTTCATGAACTTACAATAGAAAACACAAAATAACATAGTACAAACTGTTGGGGAACGTAGCAGAAATTCAAAATTTTCCTACGTGTCACCAAGATCTATCTATGGAGAAACCAGCAACGAGGGGAAGGAGAGTGCATCTACATACCCTTGTAGATCGCTAAGCGGAAGCGTTCAAGAGAACGAGGTTGAAGGAGTCGTACTCGTCGTGATCCAAATCACCGGAGATCCTAGTGCCGAACGGATGGCACCTCCGCGTTCAACACACGTACAACCCGGCGACGTCTCCCATGCCTTGATCCAGCAAGGAGAGAGGGAGGGGTTGAGGAAGACTCCATCCAGCGGCAGCACAACGGTGTGGTGGTGGTGGAGGAGCATGGTGATCCAGCAGGGCTTCGCCAAGCACCGCGAGATATGAGGAGAAAGAGAGGTAGGGTTGCGCCAGGGAGAGGTCAGAAACTCATGTGTTGGCAGCCCCAAAGACCTCAACTATATATAGGGGAGAGGGAGGGGGCTGCGCCCCCACCTAGGGTTCCACCCTAGGGGCGGCGGCCAGCCCAGATCCCATCTGGTGGGGCGGCCAGGGGAGGGGGAGAGGGAGGCGCACTAGGCATGGGCCCTAAGGCCCATCTGCCCTTAGGGTTTGCCCCCCTCCTCCCCTTAGGCGCCTTGGGCCCTTGTGGGGGGGGGGGGCGCACCAGCCCACCTGGGGCTGGTCCCCTCCCTCACTTGGCCCATGCAGCCCTCCGGGGCTTGTGGCCCCACTTGGTGGACCCCCGGGACCCTCCCGGTGGTCCCGGTACGTTACCGATAAAACCCGAAACCTTTCCGGTGACCAAAACAGGACTTCCCATATATAAATCTTTACCTCTGGATGATTCCGGAACTCCTCGTGACATCTGGGATCTCATCCGGGACTCCGAACAACATTCGGTAACCACATACAAACTTCCTTTATAACCCTAGCGTCATCGAACCTTAAGTGTGTAGACCCTACGGGTTCGGAACCATGTAGACATGACCGAGACGTTCTCCGGTCAATAACCAACAGCGGGATCTGGATACCCATGTTGGTTCCCACATGTTCCACGATGATCTCATCGGATGAACCACGATGTCAAGGATTCGATCAATCCCGTATACAATTCCCTTTGTCTAGCGGTATTGTACTTGCCCGAGATTCGATCGTCGGTATCCCGATACCTTGTTCAATCTTGTTACCGGCAAGTCTCTTTACTCGTTCCGTAACACATCATCCCGTGATCAACTCCTTGATCACATTGTGCACATTATGATGATGTCCTACCGAGTGGGTCCAGAGATACCTCTCCGTCACACGGAGTGACAAATCCCAGTCTCGATTCGTGCCAACCCAACAGACACTTTCGGAGTACCTGTAGTGTACCTTTATAGCCACCCAGTTACGTTGTGATGTTTGGCACACCCAAAGTATTCCTATGGTATCCGGGAGTTGCACAATCTCATGGTCTAAGGAAATGATACTTGACATTAGAAAAGCTTTAGCATACGAACTACACGATCTTTGTGCTAGGCTTAGAATTGGGTCTTGTCCATCACATCATTCTCCCAATGATGTGATCCCGTTATCAACGACATCCAATGTCCATGGTCAGGAAACCGTAACCATCTATTGATCAACGAGCTAGTCAACTAGAGGCTTACTAGGGACATGGTGTTGTCTATGTATCCACACATGTATCTGAGTTTCCTATCAATACAATTCTAGCATGGATAATAAACGATTATCATGAACAAGGAAATATAACAATAACCAATTTATTATTGCCTCTAGGGCATATTTCCAACAGTCTCCCACTTGCACTAGAGTCAATAATCTAGTTCACATCGATATGTGATTAACACTCAAGGTCACATCCCCATGTGACTAACACCCAAAGAGTTCTGGGTTTGATCATGTTATGCTTGTGAGAGAGGTTTCAGTCAACGGGTCTGCAACATTCAGATCCATATGTACTTCGCAAATTTCTATGTCATCTTGTAGATGCAACTACTACGCTACATTTGGAGCCATTTCAAATAACTGTTCTACTTGGAGCTATTCCATTATACGTATCCGGTATCTCTACTCAGAGCTATCCGGATAGGTGTTAAGCTTGCATCGACGTAACTCTTTACATCGAACTCTTTATCACCTCCATAACCGAGAAACATATCCTTATTCCTCTAAGGATAATTTAGACCGCTATCTGGTGATCTACTCTTAGATTACCTTTGTACCCTCTTGCCAGATATGTGGCAAGGCACACATCAGGTGCGGTACTCAGCATGGCATACCGTATAGAGCCTATGACAAAAGCATAGGGGACGACCTTCGTCCTTCCTCTTTCTTCTGCCGTGGTCGAGCTTTAAGTCTTAACTTCATACCTTACAACTCAGGCAAGAACTCCTTCTTTGACTGATCCATCTTGAACACCTTCAAGATCATGTCAAGGTATGTGCTCATTTGAAAGTACCATTAAGCGTTTTGATCTATCCTTATAGATCTTGATGCTCAATGTTCAAGTAGCTTAATCCAGGCTTTCCATTGAAAAACACTTTCAAATAACTCTATATGCTTTCCAAAAATCCTACGTCATTTCTGATCAACAATATGTCAGCAACATATATTCATCAGAAATTCTATAGTGCTCCCACTCACTTCTTTGGAAATACAAGTTTCTCGTAAACTTTGTATACACCCAAAATCTTTGATCATCTCATCAAAGCATACATTCCAACTCCGAGATGCTTACTCCAGTCCTTAGAAGGATTGCTGGAGCTTTGCATACTTATTAGCATCTTTCGGGATTGACAAAACCTTCCGGTTGTATCACATACAACCTTTCCTCAAGAAAATCGTCGAGGAAACAATGTTTGACATCCTATCTGCAAGATTTCATAAATAATGCTAATATAACTCCAACAGACTCTTAGCATCACTACGAGTGAGAAAGTCTCATCGTAGTCAACTCCTTGAACTTGTCGGAAAACATCTTAACAACAAGTCGAGCTTTCTTAATGGTGACATTTACCATCATTGTCCGTCTTCCTTTAAAAATCCATCTGTACTCAACAGCCTTACGACCATCGAGCCGTTCTGCCAAAGTCTACACTTTGTTTTCATACATGGATCCTCTCTCGGATTTTATGGCCTCGAGCCATTTATCGGAATCCGGGCCCACCATCGCTTCTCCATAGCTTGTAGGTTCATTGTTGTCTAGCAACATGACTTCCAAGACAGGATTACGTACCACTCTGAAGTAGTACGCATCCTTGTCATCCTATGAGGTTTGGGAGTGACTTGATCTGAAGTCTCATGATCAATATCATAAGCTTCCACTTCAATTGGTGTAGGTGCCACAGGAACAACTCTTTGTGCCCTGCTATACACTAGTTGAAGTGACAGTTCAATAACCTCATCAAGTCTCCACCATCCTCCCACTCAATTCCTTCGAGAGAAACTTTTCCTTGAGAAAGGACCCGATTCTAGAAACAATCCCTTATTGCTTTCGGATCTGAGACAGGAGGTATACCCAACTGTTTTGGGTGTCCTATGAAGATGCATTTATCCGCTTTGGGTTCGAGCTTATCAGCCTGAAACTTTTTCACATAAGCGTCGCAGCCCCAAACCTTTTAACAAATGACAGCTTAGGTTTCTCTAAACCATAGTTCATATGGTGTCATCTCATCGGAATTACATGGTGCCCTATTTAAAGTGAATGTGGTTGTCTCTAATGCCTAACCCATAAACCATCATGGTAATTCGATAAGAGACATCATGGTATGCATCATATCCAATAGGGTGCAGTTATGATGTTCGGACACACCATCATACTATGGTGTTTCAGGCTGTATTAGATGTGAAACAATTTCCACAATGTCTTAATTCCGTGCCAAACTCGTAATTCAGATATTCATCTCTATGATCATATCATAGATATTTTATCCTCTTGTCACGACGATCTCTCACCTTCACCCTGAAATTACTTGAACCTTTCAATAATTCAGACTCGTGATTCATCAAGTAAATATACTCAACATCTACTCAAATCATCTGTGAAGTAAGAACATAACGATATCCACTACACGCCTCAGCACTCATTGGACTGCACACATCAAAATGTATTACTTCCAACAAGTTGCTTTCTAGTTCCATTTTACTGAAAACGAGGCTTTCAGTCATCTTGCCCATGTGGTATGATTTGCATGTCTCAAGTGATTCAAAATCAAGTGAGTCCAAACGGTCCATTTGCATGGAGTTTCTTCATGCATATACACCAATAGACATGGTTCGCATGTCTCAAACTTTTCAAAACGAGTGAGCCCAAAGATCCATCAACATGGAGCTTCTTCATGTGTTTTATACCGATATGACTTACGTGGCCATGCCACAAGTAGGCGGTACTATCATTACTAACTTATATCTTTTGGCATGAACATGTGTATTACTACGATCGAGATTCAATAAACCATTTATTTTAGGTGCAAGACCATTCAAGGTATTATTCAAATAAACAGAGTAACCATTATTCTCCTTAAATGAATAACCATATTGCGATAGACATAATCCAATCATGTCTATGCTCAATGCAAACACCAATCTCGATGGTAGAGGGAGCGTGCGATGCTTGATCACATCAAGCTTGGGAAAAACTTCCAACACATATCGCCAGCTCACCTTTAGCTAGTCTCCGTTTACTCCGCAGCCTTTTATTTCGAGTTTACTAACACTTAGCAACCGAACCGGTATCCAATACCATGGTGCTACTAGGAGTACTAGTAAAGTACACATTAACACAATGTATATCCAATATACTTCTATCGACCTTGCCAGCCTTCTCATCTACCAAGTATCTAGGGTAATTCTGATCCAGTGGCTGTTTCCCTTATTACAGAAGCACTTAGTCTCGGGTTTGGGTTCAACCTTGGGTTTCTTCACTAAAGCAGCAGCTGATTTGCCGTTTCATGAAGTATCCCTTCTTGCCCTTGCCCTTCTTGAAACTAGTGGTTCAACCATCAACAATTGATGCTCCTTCTTGATTTCTACTTTTGTGGTGTCAAACATCGCGAATATCTCAAGGATCATCATATATGTCCCTGGTATATTATAGTTCATCATGAAGCTCTAGTAGCTTGGTGGTAATGACTTCGGAGAAACATCACTATCTCATCTGGAAGATCAACTCCCACTCGATTCAAATGATTGTTGTACTCAGACAATCTGAGCACAAGCTCAACAATTGAGCTTTTCTCCCTTAGTTTGCAGGCTAAGAAAATCGTCGGAGGTCTTATACCTCTTGACGTGGGCACGAGCCTGAAATCCCAATTTCAGCCCTCGAAACATCTCATATGTTTCGCGACGTTTCAAAACGTCTTCGGTGCCTCAACTCTAAACCGTTTAACTGAACTATCACGTAGTTATCAAAATGTGTATGTCAGATGTTCGCAACATCCACAGACGACGTTCGAGGTTCAGCACACTGAGCGGTGCATTAAGGACACAAGCCTTCTATGAAGCAATGAGGACAATCCTCAGTTTACGGACCTAGTCCGCATAATTGCTACTATCAACTTTCAACTAAATTTTCTCCAGGAACATATCTAAATAGTAGAACTGAAACACGAGCCACGACATAATTTGCGAAGACCTTTTGACTACGATCAGGATAATTAAGTTCATCTTATGAACTCCCACTCAGAGAGGCATCCCTCTAGTCATCTAAGTGATTACATGATCCGAGTCAACTAGGCCATGTCCGATCATCACGTGAGACAGACTAGTCAACATCGGTGAACATCTTCATGTTGATCGTATCTTCTATACGACTCATGTTCGACCTTTTGGTCTTCTGTGTTCCGAGGCCATGTCTGTACATGCTAGGCTCGTCAAGTCAACCTAAGTGTTTGCATGTGTAAATCTGTCTTACACCCGTTGTATGTGAACGTTGGAATCTATCACACCCGATCATCACGTGGTGCTTCGAAACAACGAACTGTCGCAACGGTGCACAGTTAGGGGGAACACTTTCTTGAAATTATTATGAGGGATCATCTTATTTACTACCGTCGTTCTAAGTAAACAAGATGAAAAAACATGATAAACATCACATGCAATCAAATAATAGTGACATGATATGGCCAATATCATGTAGCTCCTTTGATCTCCATCTTGGGGCTCCATGATCATCTTGTCACCGGCATGACACCATGATCTCCATCATCGTTTCTCCATGAAGTTGCTCGCCAACTATTACTTATACTACTATGGCTAACACGTTTAGCAATAAAGTAAAGTAATTTACATGGCGTTTCTCAATGACACGCAGGTCATGCAAAAAATAAAGACAACTCCTATGGCTCCTGCCGGTTGTCATACTCATCGACATGCAAGTCGTGATTCCTATTACAAGAACATGATCTCATACATCACATATATATCATTCATCACATCCTTTGGCCATATCACATCACAAAACACTTGCTGCAAAAACAAGTTAGACGTCCTCTAATTGTTGTTGCAAGTTTTTACATGGCTGCTATAGGTTTCTAGCAAGAACGTTTCTTACCTACGCCAAAACCACAACGTGAATTGCCAATTTCTATTTACCCTTCATAAGGACCCTGTTCATCGAATCCGATCCGACTAAAGTGGGAGAGACAGACACCCGCCAGCCACCTTATGCAACTAGTGCATGTCAGTCGGTGGAACCGGTCTCACGTAAGCGTACGTGTAAGGTTGGTCCAGGCCGCTTCATCCCACGATGCCGCCGAATCAGGATAAGACTAGTAACGGCAAGATAATTGACAATATCGACGCCCACAACTACTTTGTGTTCTACTCGTGCATAGTAACTACGCATAGACCTAGCTCATGATGCCACTGTTGGGGAACGTAGCAGAAATTAAAAATTTTCCTACGTGTCACCAAGATCTATCTATGGAGAAACCAACAATGAGGGGAAGAAGAGTGCATCTACATACCCTTGTAGATCGCTAAGCGGAAGCGTTCAAGAGAATGGGGTTGAAGGAGTCGTACTTGTCGTGATCCAAATCACCAGAGATCCTAGTGCCGAACGGACGGCACCTCCGCGTTCAACACACGTACAGCCCGGTGACGTCTCCCATGCCTTGATCTGGTAAGGAGAGAGGGAGAGGTTGAGGAAGACTCCATCCAGCAGCAGCACAACAGCGTGGTGGTGGTGGAGGAGCATGGTGATCTAGCAGGGCTTCGCCAAGCACCGCGAGATATGAGGGGGAAGAGAGGTAGGGCTGCGCCAGGGAGAGGTCAGAAACTCATGTGTTGGCAGCCCCAAAGACCTCAACTATATATAGGGGATAGGGAGGGGGCTGCGCCCCCACCTAGGGTTCCACCCTAGGGGCGGCGGCCAGCCCAGATCCCATCTTGTGGGGCGGCCAGGGGAGGGGGAGAGGGAGGCGCACCAGGCATGGGCCCTAAGGCCCATCTGCCCTTAGGGTTTGCCCCCCCTCCTCCCCTTAGGCGCCTTGGGCCCTTGTGGGGGGGGGGGGGGCGCACCAGCCCACCTAGGGCTGGTCCCCTCCCACACTTGGCCCATGCATCCCTCCGGGGCTTGTGGCCCCACTTGGTGGACCCCCGGGACCCTCCTAGTGGTCCTGATACGTTACTGATAAAACCCAAAACCTTTCCGGTGACCAAAACAGGACTTCCCATATATAAATCTTTACCTCCGGACCATTCCGGAACTCCTCGTGACGCCTGGGATCTCATCCGGGACTCCGAACAACATTCGGTAACCACAGACAAACTTCCTTTATAACCCTAGTGTCATCGAACCTTAAGTGTGTAGACCCTACGGGTTCGGGAACCATGCAGACATGATCGAGACGTTCTCCGGTCAATAACCAACAGCGGGATCTGGATACCCATGTTGGTTCCCACATGTTCCACGATGATCTCATCGGATGAACCATGATGTCGAGGATTCGATCAATCCCGTATACAATTCCCTTTGTCTAGCGGTATTGTACTTGCCCGAGATTCGATCGTCGGTATCCCGATTCCTTGTTCAATCTCGTTACCGGCAAGTCTCTTTACTCATTACGTAACACATCATCCTGAAGGAAATATGCCCTAGAGGCAATAATAAAGTTATTATTTATTTCCTTATATCATGATAAAAGCTTATTATTCATGCTAGAATTGTATTAACCGGAAACATAATACATGTGTGAATACATAGACAAACAGAGTGTCACTAGTATGCCTCTACTTGACTAGCTCGTTAATCAAAGATGGTTATGTTTCCTAACCATGGACAAAGAGTTGTTATTTGATTAACGGGATCACATCATTAGTTGAATGATCTGATTGACATGACCCATTCCATTAGCTTAGCACCCGATCGTTTAGTATGTTGCTATTGCTTTCTTCATGACTTATACATGTTCCTATGACTATGAGATTATGCAACTCCCGTTTGCCAGAGGAACACTTTGTGTGCTACCAAACGTCACAACGTAACTGGGTGATTATAAAGGAGCTGTACAGGTGTCTCCAAAGGTACATGTTGAGTTGGCGTATTTCGAGATTAGGATTTGTCACTCCGATTGTCAGAGAGGTATCTCTGGGCCCTCTCGGTAATGCACATCACTTAAGCCTTGCAAGCATTGCAACTAATGAGTTAGTTGCGGGATGATGTATTACAGAACGAGTAAAGAGACTTGCCGGTAACGAGATTGAACTAGGTATAGGATACCGACGATCGAATCTCGGGCAAGTAACATACCGATGACAAAGGGAACAACGTATGTTGTTATGCGGTCTGACCGATAAAAGATCTTCGTAGAATATGTAGGAGCCAATATGAGCATCCGGGTTCCGCTATTGGTTATTGACCGGAGACGTGTCTCGGTCATGTCTACATTGTTCTCGAACCCATAGGGCCCGCACGCTTAAGGTTACGATGACAGTTATATTATGAGTTTATGCATTTTGATGTACCGAAGGTTGTTCGGAGTCCCGGATGTGATCACAGATATGACGAGGAGTCTCGAAATGGTCGAGACATAAAGATTGATATATTGGAAGCCTATGTTTGGATATCGGAAGTGTTCCGGGTGAAATCGGGATTTTACCGGAGTACCGGAGGTTACCGGAACCCCCCGGGAGGTATATGGGCCTTAGTGGGCCTTAGTGGAAGAGAGGAGAGGTGGTCAGAGATGGGCCGCGTGCCTCTCCCCCCCTTGGTCCGAATTGGACAAGGAGAGGGGGCCGGCCCCCCTTCCTCCTCTCTCTCCTCTTCCCCCCTCCACGAATCCTATTCCAACTAGGAAAAGGGGAGAGTCCTACTCCCAGAAGGAGTAGGACTCCTCCTGGCGCGGCACACCTTGGCCGGCCGGCCCCCCTCCCTTGAACCTTTATATACGGAGGCAGGGGCACCCCTAGAGACACAAGTTGATCCACGTGATCATATTCTTAGCCGTTTGCGGTGCCCCCTTCCACCATAGTCCTCGATAATATTGTAGCAGTGCTTAGGCGAAGCCCTGCATCAGTAGTACATCAAGATCGTCACCACGCCGTCGTGCTGACGGAACTCTTCCCCGACACTTTGCTGGATCGGAGTCCGGGGATCATCATCGAGCTGAACGTGTGCTAGAACTCGGAGGTGCCGTAGTTTCGGTGCTTGATCGGTCGGGCCGTCGAGACGTACGACTACATCAACCAAACGCTTCCGTTGTCGATCTACAAGGGTACGTAGATCATACTCTCCCCTCTCGTTGCTATGCATCACCATGATCTTGCGTGAGCGTAGGAATTTTTTTGAAATTACTACGAAACCCAACAGTGGTATCAGAGCCTAGGTTTTATATGTTGATGTTATATGCACGAGTAGAACACAAGTGAGTTGTGGGCGATATAAGTCATACTGCTTACCAGCATGTCATACTTTGGTTCGCCGGTATTGTTGGACGAAGCGGCCCGGACCGACATTACGCGTACGCTTACGCGAGACCGGTTCTCCCGACGTGCTTTGCACATAGGTGGCTTGCGGGTGACAGTTTCTCCAACTTTAGTTGAACCGAGTGTGGCTACGCCCGGTCCTTGCGAAGGTTAAAACAACACCAACTTGACAAACTATCATTGTGGGTTTGATGCGTAGGTAAGATTGGTTCTTGCTTAAGCCCATAGCAGGCACGTAAAACATGCAACAACAAAGTAGAGGACGTCTAACTTGTTTTTGCAGGGCATTTTGGCAGACAGTTTTAACAAACTCTATTCCAACGCTGCAATCTTATGTTGACGATGTTCTGAGTTTTTTACCCTCAAGCTCTCCTTCTAAAGATGAACCTCAATATCAACCTTCTACAATTACAGCTCTTTCAGGAGTGCACTTGGGTAATGTTGTATCTAATGTTGATTCAACTCGTTCCCTGGTACCCATTAGTGCAATGCAGAAACATCCGCACTTGGACTCATTCATGTATTCAACTAATTTCTTGGATTTTCGTGGCCCTCATTCATATCCTCCAAGCTTTAATTCAGAAAATACTCAAGATCTAATTGATTCAATTATTCTAAAATTCTCTGAATGCGTGCTTATTGATGAGCAAATAAATTTCGCTTCTCCAATATCTATTGGATCTCCAAGTTCCACAAATTTAGCGCTTCTAGAAGTTTTCAGCAGAGATGAAATTAATGAAAACTTTACCTATACAGTCATTTCTCCTAAAGAAGGTAATACAAACTTTTTATACAATAAAGCTTTTGTTTTGTCCACTTTTTCTTTATTTTGCAGTCCATACACAATTTTCTTCATATTTAAACTACTTACAATATCTCCAGTTCTTTCTTATTATTAGTCAATAACTTTTCATTTTTCTGTGTTTATTCGTTTTATAAATACCAGTTATCCTGGATTCGCTTAGAAACAAACCAACATGGGAAGACTTGAATTCAACAGAAAATCGTAATTTGAGACAAGAGAAATTTAGCTCTACTCACTGGAAATTTATCTCATCTGATTCATCTGCCACAGGTACTTTCAATTTATTTTTCTTCTTCCATAATTTTGATTTTCTCTTCCATTTTATATTTTAATGTTCATACTAACATAAAAAAATTTCATCTTGTCTTAATGCCAGGAGACTCTTTGTACTGTGCACCACAGCGAGTCGAACTAGAAGAATTACAAGACAAGTCAATTCTCATTGATTCACATCCGTACCACCAAACACTTGAAAAAAATGTGAAACCAATCTTCCATCTAGTCAAGTGTCTCAACCAGCAACTCCACCTAATTCTTTCCCAGCAAACTACACTGAAGATGACATACCAAGTTTCAATGCAATAACCGATGCACTACAAGATACAGTCCCACCCTGTATGACTTCTTATCAAATAAGCTCCTACTCTCATCTGGGTTCTTCGTCCAAACTGGTCAAATCTGGGTTCTTCAATGCTAATACTCCATTCCTGTATAGCAATAGTCCACTAAGGCCTTTCAAGATTAACTCTCCGCAGCCTGAAATTTCTTTCGGAACTCCACTTAACGATCCAGCGTTGCTCAAACTCATGGAAGAATTTGAAGCTAAATCCAAAAGGAATCAGATAGAGGCAGGAAAGAAGCAGTTTCAAAACTTCTCTTCTGCAAAAATTGTTCAGCAGCCCAACTATTTGCAGTTCCAACAAGTTATCTTCTCAACACCAGTGCAAATAGAATTCTACAAGACAATGACTGCAGCTCTTCCAGTTCTGGATTCAAGGTTATTTTTATCCAAACTCCATTCCTTTTAGCTGTACAAATTAGTCATAGTTTTCATCAAACTCTACCATACAAACCATTTATTCGTTCTCACATTATTTTTTTACTAACTTCTAGTTGAAAGTTTCTAACATTAATTCCAAAACAACAGCCAAAGAATATTCCAAGTGAATGAAGTATGGGTTGACCAGAAAACCTTAACTATTTCCTTAAGACCTGGTTGCTGGATGAATCCGCACTCTTTGGATTGTTACTCAAAGATGCTCAATACTGACCAACTAATCCGCGGTAGGCAAGGCCTAATACCAAATACTGATGTTATTAGGCACATTGTGCAAAGAGAAGATATGGTATGATACATTTAATTCTTTTTCTTTCTCTGTCTTCGAATGTTTTTCTGTGGTAATATCTACTAGTTTTACCAACCAAATTTTTTTCTGCTTTTATCAGGCAATACTCATGAGGCCTATGCTTGATCATTCAGACCCAATATGCAGAGACATTTTAAGTGAAGCAAGAGTTGGCTTCAGATTGGAAATAGCAAATTTTGTTAGTACCTTTTCTTTTAAACAAAATTTCTCTTACCGAGTTCTTCAAATGGAAAATTGTGACAAGAACTAACCTACTATGAATTTTCACAGGTCCACTTGCCTTGTTCAATGATAAGCAATGGATTCTAATAACAGCAAACCTACAGAGTGGAAGATTTTTTGATATTATGAATCCTGATGGGACTGGACAAGACAGATTCACAACTATAATAAGCACTGTCTGTTACAATTTCAAGTCACTGTTTGCACTCACCTACCCTAACTGCAATGCATTCAGCATCAAAGACTTTGACTACAGATTCATTGTAGTTCCTAGGACTCATTTCAGGTTAATCAGTTTGACTTCTTACATCATTACCAGTTTTCCCTCCATTTCATCCACATCACGATAACATAAATTTTGAAGTTAAGGATTATTATGTTATTTTATCTGGATTTTTTATTCTAACATGCTAGTTAACCTGATTTCATTAATGCAGGTACGACACATGTGTTTTACTTCTTCAAATACTAAAAACATATCGTGGCATGGGAGTTCTTGGATTCTCTACTGTAAGAGTTTCTTATCTTCGAAACAACATATTCTAATTGCAATTCTTTCATCTCATAGAAGAAAAAATATTCAGATGATAATCACAACTGTGCAAGACAGGTTGATCTCCAAGCTATGCGCAAAATATTTTTGTATGAGATTATAACCTACCAAAACAGCGAGGTCCAACTACCAGTCGTGAGATCATTTCTTCAAAACCACGTAAGTTATAAACACCTCCTTGAATTTTCATACTTCTCTTAAAGCAACTTTGTTACTAAGGGAAGTATAAACCAAAAATTCAATCAATCTGTTTCTGCTTTTATTCTTCAGGGTTTCCGGTCTTTCAGATAAAAGGACTTCGCACAATCAATAGAATGAACAGCTGAAAGGTACACTCTAAAAGAAGTGTGTTTTTGAAAACTAGTACACTTTTTTCACATGATCCAGTCCATACTCAGATGTATATTTTATATTAAGAGACTAAATGTATTCTGTTTTTGAATTTTTCAGGACCACTTGAAGGTGTAAAATGGATGAGATCATATTTTCGGCGAGCTTCACATTTCAATATCGAAACAAGGGTCAACACCAGCCATTCTTAACTTGTTTCTGGCTTCCACTAGTGTAGTTGTTCTAAGTAATACACCCCCTGCCAGTATGATTTTACTTATGGAGAACTAACTGTTTTTTAATTCAGTTGTACTAATTAGAATAAAATTTCCTTTCAAACCAGTAAACTAGTGCAAGCCACTACCAAATTCTGAAATAATTCATTCAGCAACTATTCTGTGATTTTATGGAGATTTTTTATTGTTATGAAAATTCATACCATTTTTTGGTTCACGCATTTTCTCCCATCGAACATAATCTTATAGAAATTTCCAGTTCAAAGTATATTGACGAAATAGTAGAAGGAACCCATGAACTAGCGCTGAAACAGTCCAAACAGAACAAAAAGTGAACTAGCGCTGAAACAGTGCAAACGCGCTAGAATT
Source organism: Triticum dicoccoides (assembly GCF_002162155.2). Classification (NCBI taxonomy): domain Eukaryota; kingdom Viridiplantae; phylum Streptophyta; class Magnoliopsida; order Poales; family Poaceae; genus Triticum; species Triticum dicoccoides. The sequence continues at coordinate 407,728,128 of NC_041382.1, read as the reverse complement.
TGGGCCGAACAAAGAATCAGCCCAACATTCTACTTCTGCAGGCGCCAGTTATGCTAATCGGCGCAAAAGGCGCCGACTAGGAGCACCCGTCGTTTCGTTCGGACAACTTCCACAACTCCCACGACCCTGTGTCACGACTGATGACCGATGCCGGAGGGAGGATCCATGGGGACCGCGCCTAGGTTCAGGGCGGGTCTGCCTCACATGGGGTCGAGGCGCCCGACGAGGTTGTCTTCTGGCGATTCCACGATGTCGTGCCCGAGCCAGCGGATCAGCCGCTGTCAATTTGACTCTGTTGATTCCGTAATTGAATCACGATTACAAGAGGCCATTAATGGCCATGGATGTGAGAGGCCGACGGATAATTGCAGGTCAGTTACATTGTCAATTCACGCTCGTCCTTTACTCCCGCGTCCATATAATCTCCACTATCTATCTTCTCCTTGCCCATTCCGCTCCTCAGTTCCGCAACAACTATGGTTGACGCTCAGGTTGCTGATTCGTCTTCCTTCTTTAGCGAATGGTCTCTCCTTCCTACTTCCATCCTACCCCCAATTCTGCATCGAGTTAAAGATTTTTATTTATTTATTTATGATGTTCTTTGTGCTTTCAAATAAACGCAGGTTCTCTGATCTCGATCGATTGGATCTCGGTTTCACGGTTGGCTGATTCTGCTGCATTGAAAGGCGAGGCACTGCTTTCACCATAATGATTTCTTGCATGAGAATAATACATGCTTAAATGCAGCATCTTCCAATTGTTCAAAGTGCTAATAGTTACAACCTGAGATTACTTGCTCGGGTCCTTCTTTCACAAAGTACAGAGATGACTTCAGAGTAACCATGTTCTTTTTAGCTTTTCTATTCTACATAAACAACTTGAGGACGGTATGGATCAGGGTCTTCTGTTTGAAGGTATTTTCCTTCACATGTTTCAATTTTGAAGCCCTATTTGGGCATGCCTCACTTTCTGGGAATGCAATGGTAAAGTTATGGTATTTTTCTAAGTGTAGTTATAGTGTGAGATTATTTGTTTGGGTTCCAAAATCTTGCACGAAGTGTAGAGTTGGCTTAGATTAACCATGTTCTTTTGAGCTTTTCTATTCTAAATAAACGACATGAGGACGGTGAGGATCAATTCATATTTGTCCTGCTTTTGAAGTCCCTCTGTATTGGGGAATGCCTTGCTTTCTAGGAATGCAAAGGTGAAGGTACGATACTTTTTCTTAATTCTTATTTGGTGACTGTATTTTGATTGCTTGTAGCGAGTGATTTTCAATATTTAATTACTTATCAGAACTGAAGTATAAGCCCAGCGTTACTGAAAAAGGGTTCCCCCCTGCTCTGTATTCCAAAGCAACCAACACCGAGTACAGGTAACGCTGTGGCGAGCAGCACAACACACCAAGAGAAAAAGAAGAAGAAACAAATGCCAATGACGGCAGCTTGGCATAGCGCGGATGACCCGCCACCGCGGTGCCCACCGGAAACAAAACACCACATACCGAGGCTCCGATCCGCCGCATACCAAGCACCTCCAAGAAGGGATGCGACGCCGACGACGCTGCTGTCCAGACGAGTCCTCAGGTTTCCCCGGGCAGGCAGAGCGAGGTGGGGTGGATACCACCGACACCCTCCAGGGAGGAATGGTGGCACTCGCAGGTGTCACCGTGTCGGGGCCGAAGCCGGCAGGGATTTCTCCCGCATTCCAGCCCCAACCGCCCAACCGAACTGAACCGACCGCCCAACCATCGCCCATCACCATGCGCCAACGCAGTAGCGCCGCCACCCACGCCTCCTCACTACGAACACCACCACGAGGCCAAGAGGACCGGAGAGAAGCTCATCACGACGGGAGCAACAACATCGACCCCGAGTGGGAGGGAACCACCTCCACCGCCGTCGTGCGGGAGGCCCGTGCCTCCGGCACCGTCGTGGTAGCCGTTCGGACGCGGCAGCGGGGCATGCCGGGCCACCCCTGGCCCAGCCAGGCCCGAAGAGGGCCCGTTAAGCTCCGTCGGCCGCGATGCAGCAGACCAGTGTCGTCGCCGCCGGCACCCAGCCACGCATCGCATCTCCGCCGCATCCCAGAAGCCACATCGGATCCATCCCCGCCGCCAGCCCGCCCTGGCCCAGATGGGGCCTGCAGGGCCCAGATCTGGGCCGAGCGGACGACGCTAGATCCCGCTGCCGCCCAGTAGCTCGCCTGCATGCGCCACGGAGCCCCGCCGCCACGCCAGACCACCGCCGCCTAGATGCACCCCCCGAAGCCGCTCCGCCCGCGCCGGAGAGCGACCGGGAGGGAAAGGGCCAGGAGGCCGCCGCCACCAGCAGCCCCAGGGCCAAGCCGTCCGCGGGCGCCGGCGACGGCGGCGAGAAGGAAGAAGGAAGGGGGGAGCCTGGAGGGAGGAGGCCCGATGCGCGGCCGGTCGCCCGTGGGGGAATGGAAAAGCTATAGAGCAAAGCACCTATTAATGGTATTTATGTTGGCAAATGCTATAGAACAAAGTCTCGGCAGCATGCATATAATACGTAGCCAGGATAGTCATTTGTCTTACCTAGCTACCTCTCCCTTATTTTTTTAACATTTATCGGGCCTTGGATATTCTAAATGTGTCATGTATATTCTTTTTCATTCTTCAATAAACTGTGAAGTGGAATCCGTAATTGAATTCTTCTTGTACCCACATGTATGTGTTAGGATCTTCCATCTATACTCTCCTTTATCATATTTGTTTCATGTTAGATGGCCATGGAAAGGGTTATCAATTCACTTATCGAGAAAGAATCTAATTCAATTTGAGGCAATGATTTCAGTTTGAGTGATTTGTTGTCTGTGAGTATAATGTTCCAACACCCACATCTTCCAATTGTTGAGAGTGTTAATGGTCAAATTGTGAGATTATTTTCGTATGGAAGCACTAAATAGGCAGTTGTTCATGCACTAAGTTTCTACATTATTTGTGTCCCTCACTTCATGACCTGCTCCAGTATTGTTTGACAAAGTGCAGAGTGCGCTAAGTAGCCATGTTATTTTTGTTAATCCAATTACAGTGCTATATACGTCAAGCTCTCAAATTCATATATGGCACACTAGAAAAATGCAAAAGGTAGCTATTATGTCTGTTACTTAGTAACCTCTACTTTCATTTCTGATCTATCAAGGCACATTTAATAGCATAAAAATCTATATATTTCATTCAACAATCTTGACTCGTGATCATGCAAGTGTCGTTCAGCAAAAGACTGCAGTTAATATATTGATCTAAAAAGGAGATGACGTTGACCAAAAGTTAAAGATTCAGACAAAAAGACGTGCTTTATAGTGATGAAATTTAGGAGATTTATTGTCTTGTTTCTTGAATGAGACGGAATTTATAAGCCAAATATTTTAATGCTATTACGTGAAAATATGAAGTCATCATGTTTTAGTTTTCATCCCTTTTAAGTTGTTCCTATATGTTGGAATATGTTTTCTAACCAGCGTAATTCCGGTTGACTGAAGACACCAAACCTTTTTTTTGCAGGTAGACCACTTGTATTAAGCAATCACAACAGTATACAATCATCAGGATTCAACTCAATGACACCTGGGGGATCAGAGCACAATCAACTTATATTTCTACTTTCTAAGCAAGCAGAGTTTGCCAGAAAGTTGCTAACTTTATTTTGGGAGCGCCTAACATGAGTAATACTAATTATACGAAGACTCAAGAGGTGCTTTATTTCTTTCACCAAAAAGGAATACACCGATCTATCCATGTCGCTGGTTTGAATCATATTTGTAACTTAAGAGAGACCACTTCAATCAGCACGGGAAGGTCACTCCTCTGAAGGCCAATGATAAGCCCTGCCTACAAGCACATAAGTCTGATTCTAAATCATCCTGGTAGGAGAAAAGTTCTATGCAAGAAGGAAAAAAATAGGTCCGGTGTCATCTCATAACACAATGCCAGCTCCAACTCTTCCATGTGAAGATAGCGATCCATCAGAATTAATTTTCACCCAACCCGAAGGGGGGTAGATCAACAACCAGCCTAACTCTATAAAAAGTAGGATATGTTATGATTGTCTGACAGTTGTGTTGTATATTGGGATTAATTGAATGTGCTTTGCTTTATGCTATTAACTAGGATGTAAGTCATACCATGTGGCAACCTGCTAAGAGCAAGGCATTTTAATTCCAACTGTTCATTTATACGGTTTAAATATGTCTACCTTTTGTTTTCGAGATGGGCTTGAGCAAGATGGGCACCTCATGCATATCACCCATGAAATATTGGGTAACTATACAAACATGATTTGCAGAAAGTTTATACACATTTAACTTAAATGTTTCATGTAAGAAAATTCCTACCATTCTATAGAAAAAATAGAAGGGCGCTGCAACGTGCGCCATCATGGTCTAGTTCATCTTAAAATTATGTTGATATCCCGGAGGGCATGGCACCTTATGAATAATGTTGTACACGAGGACGACAAAGGTTTGTGACAGTATCCAAAAACTTCCTAATCAAATACATAGTGGAAATTCACTAGGCACTAGCACCGGAGGATAGTGTTCAAGATATCTTCTGATACTCCGATAAATCGGACGATTTATCTCTTACCTGCGTCTGGCCACTAAGATAAATCGGCCGATAAATAAGCCGATATGGCGATAAATCGGCTGATATGTCGATAAACTGACCGATTTATCCCTTATCATGGGTCGACCGATAAGTTCCATTCCCATGCAGAATTCCTATGCATGTTGCAGGTCATTGATGACAATCAGTGGTTGCCACAGAAATTAGGAGCCTGGAAGCTAAGGGTATGTTTGGATGACAGCTGAGTGTTGCCATACCAATATTTTAGCGTCGACCACCAGCCTAGGAGGGCCTTTGGATTGGTGCCAGCGTTTTCTTACCCTTCCAATGTTTTGGTCACTAGTACACCTCCTCTTTACTTTTTGTGCCCATGCTTTGGCTTGGCAGGGGCGACAGAATTCTACGGCAAAAAAATGGCACGCCCTCAATTTGGCATCCACAACTATTAGAGAAATAGTTAAGATAAATCTAATCATAGCATTAAGCAATTGGATACAAAACAGCCCCTTACGGAATAATTCACTAACTAGGGTTTAGGTTTCTATCACTCCCGCAACCCATCATCTACAAACTAATTTCACAAGCTTTCTCCTAGGCCCAAAGATGATGAAGTATTATGTAGTCGACGTTCACACCACTAGAGGAAGAACAACACAACATAATATCAAAACATTGAATAAGAATCAACTTCACATGATTACTATTATAACAAGACTTATCTCATGTCCTCAAGAACTAATGAAACTACTCACAACTCATCATATGGATCATGATCAGTGGGTATAAACATATGATTAACAATAAGAACACAACAATTTTTCACTAATTAAACCAACTAACCTCAACTACAAGATATAATCAACACTACAGGCACTCCCGGGGTACCAATCCGAGGTTAGATACAAAGATTAAGCACAAGAGAAGAATTATGGTTTGGAGATGAGATGGTGCTAGTGAAGATAATGATGAAGATGATGATCCCCACGTTGAACGGAGTGTTAATGATGATGAAGACTTTCTCTTGTGTTGCATTTTCAGGTCAGATTTCCAACTGTTGGTAATTCCCATCTCTTTTTATATCTTGCATTTTAAAAGAGAAAAGACACTAGAATTGCATCATATTATGAAATATATCATTGAAATAGGGTATATTATAGTAAATATTAATGATGCAAATGAAGGAAATATGCCCCAGAGGCAATAATAAAGTTATTATTTATTTCCTTATATCATGATAAATGTTTATTATTCATGATAGAATTGTATTAACCGGAAACATGATACATGTGTGAATACATAGACAAACAGAGCGTCACTAGTATGCCTCTACTTGACTAGCTCGTTAATCAAAGATGGTTATGTTTCCTAGCCATAGACAAAGAGTTGTCATTTGATTAACGGGATCACATCATTAGGAGAATGATGTGATTGACTTGACAAATTCCGTTAGCTTAGCACTTGATCATTTAGTTTGTTGCTATTGCTTTCTTCATGACTTATACATGTTCCTATGACTATGAGATTATGCAACTCCCGTTTACGGGAGGAACACTTTGTGTGCTACCAAACGTCACAACGTAACTAGGTGATATAAAGGTGCTTTACAGGTGTCTCCAAAGGTACTTGTTGGGTTGACGTATTTCGAGATTAGGATTTGTGATACGTCCCCAACTTATCTATAATTTTTTATTGCTCCATGCTATATTTATCTTCTGTTTTGGACATTATTGGGCTTTATTATCCACTTTTATATTATTTTTGGGACTAACCTATTAACAGGAGGCCCAGCCTAGAATTGCTGTTTTCTTTGCCTATTTTAGGGTTTCGAAGAAAAGGAATATCAAACGGAGTCCAAACGGAATGAAACCTTTGGGAACGAGATTTTTGGAACGAACAAGTTCCAGGAGACTTGGAACCTACATCAAGCAACCAAC
>NC_041382.1:407677168-407721285 GCF_002162155.2 Triticum dicoccoides | reverse complement strand
CCCGCCCTCCACCCTCATGGGCCCCCTGTTGCTCCACCGACGCACTTCTTCCTCCTATATATACCTACGTACCCCCCAAATGATCAGATACGGAGCCAAAACCTTAATTCCACCGCCGCAACTTTCTGTATCCACGAGATCCCATCTTGGGGCCTGTTCCGGAGCTCCGCCGGAGGGGGCATCGATCATGGAGGGCTTCTACATCAACACCATAGCATCTCCGATGAAGTGTGAGTAGTTTACCTCAGACCTTCGGGTCCATAGTTATTAGCTAGATGGTTTCTTCTCTCTTTTTGGATCTCAATACAAAGTTCCCCCCTCTCTTGTGGGGACCTATTCGATGTAATCTTCTTTTGCGGTGTGTTTGTTGAGATCGATGAATTGTGGGTTTATGATCAAGTTTATCTATGAACAATATTTGAATATTCCCTGAATTCTTTTATGTATGATTGGTTATCTTTGCAAGTCTCTTCGAATTATCAGTTTGGTTTGGCCTACTAGATTGATCTTTCTTGCAATGGGAGAAGTGCTTAGCTTTGGGTTCAATCTTGCGGTGTCCTTTCCCAGTGACAGTAGGGGCAGCAAGGCATGTATTGTATTGTTGCCATCGAGGATAACAAGATGGGGTTTTCATCATATTGCATGAGTTTATCCCTCTACATCATGTCATCTTGCTTAAAGCATTACTCTGTTCTCTCGAACTTAATACTCTAGATGCATGCTGGATAGCGGTCGATGTGTGGAGTAATAGTAGTAGATGCTCAATAGTAATTTGTTCACCTACCGTAAAATACTTATGCTCTTGAGAGAAGCCACTAGTGAAACCTATGGCCCCCGGGTCTATCTTCATCATATTAATCTTCCAACACTTAGTTATTTCCTTTGCTTTTTACTTTGCGTTTATTTTACTTTGCATCTTTATCATAAAAATACCAAAAATATTATCTTATCATATCTATCAGATCTCACTCTCGTAAGTGACCGTGTAGGGATTGACAACCCCTTATCGCATTGGTTGCGAGGATTTATTTGTTTTGTGTAGGTGCGAGGGACTCGCGCGTAGCCTCCTACTGGATTGATACCTTGGTTCTCAAAAAATGAGGGAAATACTTACGCTCCTTTGCTGCACCACCCTTTCCTCTGTAAGGGAAAACCAACGCAAGTGCTCAAGAGGTAGCAAGAAGGATTTCTGGCGCTGTTGCCAAGGAGGTCTACGCAAAAGTCAACATACCAAGTACCCATCACAAACCCTTATCTCCCGCATTACATTATTTGCCATTTGCCTCTCGTTTTCCTCTCCCCCACTTCACCCTTTCCGTTTTATCCGCCCTCTCTCTCTCTCTATCCTCCCTGTCTTTCTCTATTTGCCTCTTTTGCCCGTTCCTCATTTGCTTGTGTGTTAGATTGCTTGTTTGTCACGATGGCTCTTCCCCGATTTGGTGATCTTCACCTTAAAAGGTTAGAAGAAATTGAAAGCAACATTAGGAGTTTTATGGTCTTGCAATTTGAGCATAATAGTTTCTTTAGAAACGAGCTTAAGGAACAAAAAATCTTTATGAGTTATATGAATAAAGAGCTCGATGATATGCCTAAAGAATTTGATGGTTTGAGATCCCAAATTGCTTGTCTTGAGAAGTTAATAGCCAAAGTTTCGGATAAGCAGGCTACCTTAGTTAATAAGATGGCCGCTAAGCCGAAAGACCATGATAATAAAGATGAAGATCTAAAAGTTATTGATGTGTCCCATATTAAATCTTTGTTTTGCAATATGAATCTTGATAATGATGGGACTGAATATGATCCACCTTTACCTAGGAGGCGTTCCAAAAATTCGGAGTTTTTAGATCTTGATGCTAAATTTGATAAAAGTGGGATTGAAGAGATCAAAACTCTAGATGTTAATGAACCTAATATTTTGGATTTCAAGGAATTTAATTATGATAGCTGCTCTTTGATAGATTGTATTTCCTTGTTGCAATCCGTGCTAAATTCCCCTCATGCTTATAGTCAAAATAAAGCTTTTACCAAACATATCGTTGATGCTTTGATGCAATCTTATGAAGAAAAACTTGAGTTGGAAGTTTCTATCTCTAGAAAACTTTATGATGAGTGGGAACCAACTATTAAAATTAAAGATCATGAATGCTATGCTTTGTGTGATTTGGGTGCTAGTGTTTCCACGGTTCCAAAGACTTTGTGTGATTTGTTAGGTTTCCGTGATTTTGATGATTGCTCTTTAAACTTGCACCTTGCGGATTCCACTATTAAGAAACCTATGGGAAGAATTAATGATGTTCTTATTGTTGCAAATAAGAATTATGTGCCCGTAGATTTTATCGTTCTTGATACAGATTGCAATCCTTCATGTCCTATTATTCTTGGTAGACCTTTCCTTAGAACGATTGGTGCAATTATTGATATGAAGGAAGTAAATATTAGATTCCAATTTCCGTTAAGGAAAGGCATGGATCACTTTCCTAGAAAGAAAATTAAATTACCTTATGAATCTATTATGAGAGCTGCTTATGGATTGCCTACCAAATATGGCAACACCAAGATCTATCCTTGCTTTTTATGCCTAGCTAGGGGCGTTAAACGATAGCGCTTGTTGGGAGGCAACCCAATTTTATTTTTATTCCTTGCTTTTTGCTCCTGTTTAGTAATAAATAATTTATCTAGCCTCTGTTTTGTTTGTGTTTTTTTGTGTTTAATTAGTGTTTGTGCCAAGTAGAACCGTTGGGAAGACTTGGGGAAAGTCTTGTTAATCTTGCTGTAAAAAACAGAAACTTTAGCGCTCACGAGAACTGCTGCCATTTTTATTTGGAAAGTGATATTTAGTTAACTATTTTTTCAGATGATTAATAGATAATTCCTCACGTCAAGCAATTTATTTTAGAATTTTTGGGGTTCCAGATCTTGCGCTAGCTACAGATTACTACAGACTGTTCTGTTTTTGACAGATTCTGTTTTTCGTGTGTTGTTTGCTTATTTTGATGAATCTATGGCTAGTAAAATAGTTTATAAACCATAGAGAAGTTGGAATACAGTAGGTTTAACACAAATATAAATAAAGAATGAGTTCATTACAGTACCTTGAAGTGGCCTTTTGTTTTCTTTCGCTAACGGAGCTCACGAGATTTTCTACTTTAAGTTTTGTGTTGTGAAGTTTTCAAGTTTTGGGTAAAGATTTGATGGATTATGGAACAAGGAGTGGCAAGAGCCTAAGCTTGGGGATGCCCATGGCAAACCTAATATAATCTAAGGACACCTAAAAGCCAAAGCATGGGGATGCCCCGGAAGGCATCCCCTCTTTCGTCTACTTATATCGGTAACTTTACTTGGAGCTATATTTTTATTCACCACATGATATGTGTTTTGCTTGGAGCGTCTTGTATGATTTGAGTCTTTGCTTTTTATTTACCACAATCATCTTTGTTGTACACACCTTTTGAGAGAGATACACATGATTCGGAAATTATTACAATACTCTATGTGCTTCACTTATATCTTTTGAGTTATATAGTTTTGCTCTAGTACTTCACTTATATCTTTTAGAGCACGCTGGTGGATTTGTTTTATAGAAATTGTTGATCTCTCATGCTTCACTTATATTATTTTGAGAGTCTTAAATAGCATGGTAATTTGCTTAAATAATCCCAATATGCTAGGTATACAAGATTAATAATAAAATTCTCTTACGAGTGTGTTGAATACTGTGAGAAGTTTGATACTTGATAATTGTTTTGAGATATGAAGATGGTGATATTAGAGTCATGCTAGTTGAGTAGTTGTGAATTTGAGAGATACTTGTGTTAAAGTTTGTGATTCCCGAAGCATGCACGTATGGTGAACCATTATGTGATGAAGTCGGAGCATGATTTATTTATTGATTGTCTTCCTTATGAGTGGCAGTCGGGGACGAGCGATGGTATTTTCCTACCAATCTATCCCCCTAGGAGCATGCGCATAATACTTTGCTTTGATAACTTGTAGATTTTTGCAATAAGTATATGAGTTCTTTATGACTAATGTTGAGTCCATGGATCATACGCACTCTCACCCTTCCACCATTGCTAGCCTTTCTAATATCGTGCACCTTTCGCCGGTATCATACACCCACCATATACCTTCCTCAAAACAGCCACCATACCTACCTATCATGGCATTTCCATAGCCATTCCGAGATATATTGCCATGCAACTTTCCACCATTCTGTTTACTATGACACACTCCATCATTGTCATATTGCTTCGCATGATCATGTAGTTGACATTGTATTTGTGGCAAAGCCACCGTTCATAATTCTTTCATACATGCCACTCTTGATTCATTGCATATCCTGGTACATCGCTGGAGGCATTCACATAGAGTCATATTTTGTTCTAAGTATCGAGTTGTAATTCTTCGGTTGTAAGAAAATAAAAGTGTGATGATCATCATTATTAGAGCATTGTCCCAAGTGAGGAAAGGATGATGGAGACTATGATTCCCCCACAAGTCGGGATGAGACTCCGGACGAAAAAAAGAGTCCATAAAAAAGAGAGAAAAGGCCCAAATAAAAAAATATGAGAGAAAAAGAGAGAAGGGACAATGCTACTATCCTTTTACCACACTTGTGCTTCAAAGTAGCACCATGATCTTCACGATAGAGAGTCTCCTTTGTTATCACATTCATATACTAGTGGGAATTTTTCATTATAGAACTTGGCTTGCATATTCCAATGATGGGCTTCCTCAAAATGCCCTAGGTCTTCGTGAGCAAGCAAGTTCGATGCACACCCACTTAGTTTCTTTTTGAGCTTTCATATACTTATAGCTCTAGTGCATCTGTTGCATGGCAATCCCTACTCACTCACATTGATATCTATTGATTGGCATCTCCATAGCCCGTTGATACGCCTAGTTGATGTGAGACTATCTTCTTCTTTTTGTCTCCTCCACAACCACCATTCTATTCCACCTAAAGTGCTATGTTCATGGCACACGCTCATGTATTGCGTGAAGATTGAAAAAGTTAGAAAATGTGAAAAGTATGAAACAATTGCTTGGCTTGTCATCGGGGTTGTGCATGATTTAAATACTTTGTGTGGTGAAGATAGAGCATAGCCAGACTATATGATTTTGTAGGGATAACTTTCTTTGGCCATGATATTTTGAAGAGACATAATTGCTTAGTTAGTATGCTTGAAATATTATTATTTCTATGTCAATATTAAACTTTTGTCTTGAATTTTTCGGATTTGAATATTCATACCACAATTAAGAAGAATTACATTGAAATTATGCCAAGTAGCATTCCACATCAAAAATTCTGTTTTTATCATATACCTACTCGAGGACGAGCAGGAATTAAGCTTGGGGATGCTTGATACGTCTCCAACGTATCTATAATTTTTGATTGCTCCATGCTATATTATCTTCTGTTTTGGACATTATTGGGCTTTGTCATCCACTTATATATTATTTTTGGGACTAACCTATTAACCAGAGGCCCAGCCCAGAATTGTCGTTTTTGCCTATTTTAGGGTTTCGAAGAAAAGGAATATCAAACGGAGTCCAAACGGAATGAAACCTTCGGGAACGTGATTTTTGGAACGAACAAGATCTAGGAGACTTGGACCCTACATCAACCAACCAACAGGGAGGCCACGAGGTAGGGGGCGCGCCTACCCCCCCCCAGGCGCGCCCTCCACCCTCGTGGGCCCCCTGTTGCTCCACCGACGTACTTCTTCCTCCTATATATACCTACGTACCCCCAAACGATCAGATACGAAGCCAAAACCCTAATTCCACCGCCGCAACTTTCTGTATCCACGAGATCCCATCTTGGGGCTTGTTTCAGAGCTACGCCGGAGGGGGCATCAATCACGGAGGGCTTGTACATCAACACCATAGCCTCTCCGATGAAGTGTGAGTAGTTTACCTCAGACCTTTAGGTCCATAGTTATTAGTTAGATGGCTTCTTCTCTCTTTTTGGATCTCAATACAAAGTTCTCCCCCTCTCTTGTGGATATCTATTCGATGTAATCTTCTTTTGCGGTGTGTTTGTTGGGACCGATGAATTATGGGTTTATGATCAAGTTTATCTATGAACAATATTTGAATCTTCTCTGGATTCTTTTACGTATGATTGGTTATCTTTGCAAGTCTCTTTGAATTATCAGTTTGGTTTGGCCTACTAGATTGATCTTTCTTGCAATGGGAGAAGTGCTTAGCTTTGGGTTCAATCTTGCGGTGTCCTTTCCCAGTGACAGTAGGGGCAGCAAGGCATGTATTGTATTGTTGCCATCGAGGATGACAAGATGGGGTTTTCATCATATTGCATGAGTTTATCCATCTACATCATGTCATCTTGCTTAAAGCATTACTCTGTTCTCTCGAACTTAATACTCTAGATGCATGCTGGATAGCGGTCGATGTGTGGAGTAATAGTAGTAGATGCAGGCAGGAGTCGGTCTACATGTCTCGGACGTGATGCCTATATACATGATCATACCTAGATATTATCATAACTATGCTCAATTCTGTCAATTGCTCAACATTAATTTGTTCACCTACCGTAAAATACTTATGCTCTTGAGAGAAGCCACTAGTGAAACCTATGGCCCCCGGGTCTATCTTCATCATATTAATCTTCCAACACTTAGTTATTTCCTTTGCTTTTTTACTTTGCTTTCATTTTACTTTGCATCTTTATCATAAAAATACCAAAAATATTATCTTATCATATCTATCAGATCTCACTCTCATAAGTGACCATGTAGGGATTGACAACCCCTTATCATGTTGGTTGAGAGGATTTATTTGTTTTGTGTAGGTGCGAGCGACTCGCGCATAGCCTCCTACTGGATTGATACCTTGGTTCTCAAAAACTGAGGGAAATACTTACTCTACTTTGCTGACCACCCTTTCCTCTTCAAGGAAAAACCAACACAAGTGCTCAAGAGGTAGCAATTTGTCACTCCGATTGTCGGAGAGGTATCTCTGGGCCCACTCGGTAATACACATCACTTAAGCCTTGCAAGCATTGCAACTAATGAGTTAGTTGCGGGATGATGTGTTACGGAACGAGTAAAGAGACTTGCCGGTAACGATATTGAACTAGGTATTGAGATACCGACGATCGAATCTCGGGCAAGTAACATACCGATGACAAAAGGAACAACATATGTTGTTATGCGGTTTGACCGATAAAGATCTTCGTAGAATATGTAGGAGCCAATATGAGCATCCAGGTTCCGCTATTGGTTATTGACCGTAGACGTGTCTCGGTCATGTCTACATAGTTCTCGAACCCGTAGGGTCCGCTCGCTTAAAGTTCGATGACGGTTATATTATGAGTTTATGGTTTTTGATGTACCGAAGGTAGTTCGGAGTCCCAGATATGATCACGGACATGACGAGGAGTCTCGAAATGTTCGAGACGTAAAGATCGATATATTGGACGTCTATATTTGGATACCGGAATGGTTCCGGGTGAGATCGAGATAATACCGGAGCACCGGGAGGTTATCGGAACCCCCCGGGAGGTATATGGGCCTTAATGGGCTTTAGTGGAAAGGAGGGGAAAGGAGCAATGGAGGGGGCGCCCCCCTAAGCCCAATCTGAATTGGGAGGGCCCCCCCCTTTCCTTCCTCCCTCCTTCCTCTTCCTTCCCTCTCCCTCTCCAAATAGGAAAAGGAGGAGTCCTACTCCCGGTGGGAGTAGGACTCCCCCCTTGGGTGCGCCTCCTCCCCTTGGCCGGCCCTCTCCTCCCCTCCTTTGTATACGGAGGAGAGGGGCACCCCACAGACACAACAATTGATCTCTTGGATCTTTTAGCCGTGTGCGGTGCCCCTCTCCACCATAGTCCACCTCGATAGTATTGTAGCGGTGCTTAGGCGAAGCCCTGCGACAGAAGAACATCAACATCGTCACCACGCCGTCGTGCTGACGAAACTCTCCCTCAAAGCTCGGTTGGATCGGAGTTCGAGGGATGTCATCGAGTTGAACGTGTGCAGAACTCGGAGGTGCCGTGTGTTTGGTACTTGATCGGTCGGATCGTGAAGACGTACGACTACATCAACCGTGTTGTGCTAACGCTTCCGCTTTCGGTCTATGAAGGTACGTGGACACACTCTCCCCTCTCGTTGCTATGCATCACCATGATCTTGCGTGTGCGTTGGAAATTTTTTGAAATTACTACGTTCCCCAACAATGGTATCAGAGCCTGGGTATATGCGTTGATGTTATATGCATGAGTAGAACACAAGTGAGTTGTGGGCGATACAAGTCATACTGCTTACCAGCATGTCATACTTTGGTTCGGCGGTATTGTTGGATGAAGCGGCCGGACCGACATTACGCGTACGCTTACGCGAGACTGGTTCTGCCGACGTGCTTTGCACATAGTGTTGGGGAACGTAGTAATTTCAAAAATTTCCTACGCACATGCAACATCATGGTGATGCATGGCAACGAGAGGGGAGAGTGTTGTCCACGTACCCTCGTAGACTGAAAGCGGAAGCGTTAGCACAACGTGGTTGATGTAGTCGTACGTCTTCACAATCCGACCGATCAAGTACCGAACACACGGCACCTCCGAGTTCTGCACCCGTTCAACTCGATGACGTCCCTCGAACTCCGATCTAGCCGAGTGTTGAGGGAGAGTTTCGTCAGCACGACGGCATGGTGACGATGATGATGTTCTACCGACGCAGGGCTTCGCCTAAGCACCGCTACGATATGACCGAGGTGGATTATGGTGGAGGGGGGCACCGCACACGGCTAAGAGATCCAAGGGATCAATTGTTGTGTCTATGGGGTGCCCCCTGGCCACGTATATAAAGGAGTCGAGGAGGGGAGGGGCCGGCCCTCTCTATGGCACGCCCTAGGGGAGTCCTACTCCCACCGGGAGTAGTGTTGGGGAACGTAGTAATTTCAAAAAAATTCCTACGCACACACAAGATCATGGTGATGCATAGCAACGAGAGGGGAGAGTGCGATCTACGTACCCTTGTAGACCGACAGCGGAAGCGTTAGCACAACACGGTTGATGTAGTCGTACGTCTTCACGGCCCGACTGATCAAGCACTGAAACTACGACACCTTCGAGTTTTAGCACACGCTCAGCTCGATGACGATCCCCGGACTCCGATCCAGCAAAGTGTCGGGGAAGAGTTCCGTCAGCACGACGGCGTGGTGACGATCTTGATGTACTACCGTCGCAGGGCTTCGCCTAAGCACCGCTACAATATTATCGAGGATTATGGTGGAAGGGGGCACCGCACACGGCTAAGAATATGATCACGTGGATCAACTTGTGTGTCTAGGGGTGCCCCTGCCCCCGTATATAAAGGAGCAAGGGGAGGAGGCCGGCCGGCCCTATAGGCGCGCCAAGGAGGAGTCCTCCTCCTAGTAGGAGTAGGACTCCTACTAGGAGGGGGAATGAAGTGGGGAGGGAGAAGGAAAGGGGGGAGCCGCCCCCCCTCTCCTAGTCCAATTCGGACCAGGGGGAGGAGGCGCGCGGCCCACCCTGGCCGCCCTTCTCTCTCTCCACTAAGGCCCATATGGACCATTACTTCTCCCGGTAGGGTTCCGGTAACCCTCCGGCTCTGCGGCTTTCTCCGAAATCACCCGGAACACTTCCGGTGTCCGAATATAGCCGTCCAATATATCAATCTTTATGTCTCGACCATTTAGAGACTCCTCGTTATGTCCGTGATCACATCCGGGACTCCGAACTAACTTTGGTACATCAAAACTCATAAACTCATAATATAACTGTCATCGAAACCTTAAGCGTGCGGACCCTACGGGTTCGAGAACAATGTAGACATGACCGAGACACATCTCCGGTCAATAACCAATAGCGGAACTTGGATGCTCATATTGGCTCCTACATATTCTACGAAGATCTTTATCGGTCATACCGCATAAGAACATACGTTGTTCCCTTTGTCATCGGTATGTTACTCGCCCGAGATTCGATCGTCGGTATCTTAATACCTAGTTCAATCTCGTTACCGGCAAGTCTCTTTACTCGTTTCATAATACATCATCTCGCAACTAACTCATTAGTTGCAATGCTTGCAAGGCTTATGTGATGTGCATTGCCGAGAGAGCCCAGAGATACCTCTCCGACAATCGGAGTGACAAATCCTAATCTCGAAATACACCAACCCAACATTTACCTTTGGAGACACCTGTAGAGCTCCTTTATAATCACCCAGTTACGTTGTGACGTTTGGTAGCACACAAAGTGTTCCTCCGGCAAACGGGAGTTGCATAATCTCATAGTCACAGGAACATGTATAAGTCATGAAGAAAGCAATAGCAACATACTAAACGATCGGGTGCTAAGCTAATGGAATGGGTCATGTCAATCACATCATTCTCCTAATAATGTGATCCCGTTAATCAAATGACAACACATGTCTATGGTTAGGAAACATAACCATCTTTGATTAATGAGCTAGTCAAGTAGAGGCATACTAGTGACGTTTGGTTTGTCTATGTATTCACACAAGTATTATGTTTCCGGATAATACAATTCTAGCATGAATAATAAACATTTGTCATGATATAAGGAAATAAAATAATAATATTATTATTACCTCTAGGGCATATTTCCTGCGGTCTCCCACTTGCACTAGAGTCAATAATCTAGATTACACAGTAATGATTCTAACACCCATGGAGCTTTGGTGCTGATCATGTTTTGCTCGTGGAAGAGGCTTAGTCAATGGGTCTACAACATTCAGATCCGTATGTATCTTGCAAATCTCTATGTCTCCCACCTGGACTAGATCCCGGATGGAATTGAAGCGTCTCTTGATGTGCTTGGTTCTCTTGTGAAATCTGGATTCCTTTGCCAAGGCAATTGCACCAGTATTGTCACAAAAGATTTTCATTGGACCCGATGCACTAGGTATAACACCTAGATCGGATATGAACTCCTTCATCCAGACTCCTTCATTTGCTGCTTCCGAAGCAGCTATGTACTCTGCTTCACATGTAGATCCCGCCACAACGCTTTGTTTAGAACTGCACCAACTGACAGCTCCACCGTTTAATGTAAACACGTATCCGGTTTGCGATTTAGAATCGTCCAGATCAGTGTCAAAGCTTGCATCATTGTAACCATTTACGATGAGCTCTTTGTCACCTCCATATATGAGAAACATATCCTTAGTCCTTTTCAGGTATTTCAGGATGTTCTTGACTGTTGTCCAGTGATCCACTCCTGGATTACTTTGGTACCTCCCTGCTAGACTTATAGCAAGACACACATCAGGTCTGGTACACAACATTGCATACATGATAGAGCCTATGGCTGAAGCATAGGGAGCATCTTTCATTTTCTCTCTATCTTCTGCATTGGTCGGGCATTGAGTCTGACTCAACTTCACACCTTGTAACACAGGCAAGAACCCTTTCTTTGCTTGATCCATTTTGAACTTCTTCAAAATCTTACCAAGGTATGTGCTTTGTGAAAGTCCAATTAAACGTCTTGATCTGTCTCTATAGATCTTAATGCCCAATATGTAAGCAGCTTCACCGAGGTCTTTCATTGAAAAACTCTTATTCAAGTATCCCTTTATGCTATCCAGAAATTCTATATCATTTCCAATCAGTAATATGTCATCCACATATAATATCAGAAATGCTACAGAGCTCCCACTCACTTTCTTGTAAATACAGGCTTCTCCAAAAGTCTGTATAAAACCAAATGCTTTGATCACACTATCAAAGCGTTTATTCCAACTCCGAGAGGCTTGCACCAGTCCATAAATGGATCGCTGGAGCTTGCACACTTTGTTAGCTCCCTTTGGATCGACAAAACCTTCCGGTTGCATCATATACAACTCTTCTTCCAGAAATCCATTCAGGAATGCAGTTTTGACATCCATCTGCCAAATTTCATAATCATAAAATGCGGCAATTGCTAACATGATTCGGACAGACTTAAGCATCGCTACAGGTGAGAAGGTCTCATCGTAGTCAATCCCTTGAACTTGCCGAAACCCTTTTGCGACAAGTCGAGCTTTGGAGACAGTAATATTACCGTCGGTGTCAGTCTTCTTCTTGAAGATCCATTTATTCTCAATTGCTTGCCGATCATTGGATCCCATCTCAGATACCACTGTTGGGTTTCGTAGTAATTTCAAAGAATTTCCTACGCTCACGCAAGATCATGGTGATGCATAACAACGAGAGGGGAGAGTATGATCTACGTACCTGAAGGAAATATGCCCTAGAGGCAATAATAAAGTTATTATTTATTTCCTTATATCATGATAAAAGTTTATTATTCATGCTAGAATTGTATTAACCGGAAACATAATACATGTGTGAATACATAGACAAACAGAGTGTCACTAGTATGCCTCTACTTAACTAGCTCGTTAATCAAAGATGGTTATGTTTCCTAACCATGGACAAAGAGTTGTTATTTGATTAACGGGATCACATCATTAGTTGAATGATCTGATTGACATGACCCATTCCATTAGCTTAGCACCCGATCGTTTAGTATGTTGCTATTGCTTTCTTCATGACTTATACATGTTCCTATGACAATGAGATTATGCAACTCCCGTTTGCCAGAGGAACACTTTGTGTGCTACCAAACGTCACAACGTAACTGGGTGATTATAAAGGAGCCCTACAGGTGTCTCCAAAGGTACATGTTGGGTTGGCGTATTTCGAGATTAGGATTTGTCACTCCGATTGTCGGAGAGGTATCTCTGGGCCCTCTCGGTAATGCACATCACTTAAGCCTTGCAAGCATTGCAACTAATGAGTTAGTTGCGAGATGATGTATTACAGAACGAGTAAAGAGACTTGCCGGTAACGAGATTGAACTAGGTATAGGATACTGACGATCGAATCTCGGGCAAGTAACATACCAATGACAAAGGGAACAACGTATGTTGTTATGCGGTCTGACCGATAAAAGATCTTTGTAGAATATGTAGGAGCCAATATGAGCATCCAGGTTCCGCTATTGGTTATTGACCGGAGACGTGTCTCGGTCATGTCTACATTGTTCTCGAACCCGTAGGGTCCGCACGCTTAAGGTTACGATGATAGTTATATTATGAATTTATGCATTTTGATGTACCGAAGGTTGTTCGGAGTCCCAGATGTGATCACGGACATGACGAGGAGTCTTGAAATGGTTGAGACATAAAGATTGATATATTGGAAGCCTATGTTTGGATATCGGAAGTGTTCCGGGTGAAATCGGGATTTTACCGGAGTACCGGGAGGTTACCGGAACCCCCTGGGAGGTATATGGGCCTTAGTGGGCCTTAGTGGAAGAGAGGAGAGGTGGCCAGAGATGGGCCGCGCGCCCCTCCCCCCCTTGGTCCGAATTGGACAAGGAGAGGGGCCGGGCCCCCTTCCTCCTCTCTATCCTCTTCCCCCCCCTCCACGAATCCTATTCCAACTAGGAAAAGGGGGGTGTCCTACTCCCAGAAGGAGTAGGACTCCTCCTGGTGCGCCACACCTTGGCCGGCCGGCCCCCCTCCCTTGAACCTTTATATACGGAGGCAGGGGCACCCCTAGAGACACAAGTTGATCCACGTGATCATATTCTTAGCCGTGTGCGGTGCCCCCTTCCACCATAGTCCTCGATAATATTGTAGCAGTGCTTAGGCGAAGCTCTGCATCGGTAGTACATCAAGATCGTCACCACGCCGTCGTGCTGACGGAACTCTTCCTCGACACTTTGCTGGATCGGAGTCCGGGGATCGTCATCGAGCTGAACGTGTGCTAGAACTCGGAGGTGCCGTAGTTTCGGTGCTTGATCGGTCGGGCCGTGGAGACGTACGACTACATTAACCAAACGCTTCCGTTGTCGATCTACAAGGGTACGTAGATCATACTCTCCCCTCTCGTTGATATGCATCACCATGATCTTGCGTGAGCGTAGGAAAATTTTTGTAATTACTACGAAACCAAACACATCCCGTGATCAACTCCTTGATCACATTGTGCACATTATGATGATGTCCTACCGAGTGGGCCCAGAGATACCTCTCCGTCACACGGAGTGACAAATCCCAGTCTCGATTCGTGCCAACCCAACAGACACTTTCGGAGATACCCGTAGTGCACCTTTATAGCCACCCAGTTACGTTGTGACGTTTGGCACACCCAAAGTATTCCTACGGTATCCTGGAGGTTCACAATCTCATGGTCTAAGGAAATGATACTTGACATTAGAAAAGCTTTAGCATACGAACTACACGATCTTTGTGCTAGGCTTAGGATTGGGTCTTGTCCATCACATCATTCTCCCAATGATGTGATCCCGTTATCAACGGCATCCAATGTCCATGGTCAGGAAACCCTAACCATCTATTGGTCAACGAGCTAGTCAACTAGAGGCTTACTAGGGACATGGTGTTGTCTATGTATCCACACATGTATCTGAGTTTCCTATCAATACAATTCTAGCATGGATAATAAACAATTATCATGAATAAGGAAATATAATAATAACCAATTTATTATTGCCTCTAGGGCATATTTCCAACACAAACCTTATCAGAACCAAGCACCACGCTCATTGCATTGTCATTTTGAATAGAAGATATATTATCTCCTGCTAGTTCAGCATCTTGATTTCCACTTATGACAATAGAAGAAGGACCAGAAACTCCAACACAATTTTGTTGCTGTTGAAAATTTATCTACAATTTTTGGAGCAAAACATGCAATTAAACAACCATGCACATAAAAATAACAGATTCTTATAAACAGACTATTTTTAGTGTTCTTTGATATACCTCTTCAATGTCTTGACCATTTGAACCATCTTTATCTTCTTCATTATCATCTCGCTCAGTGACATCTTCTACAACACATTGTGTAGTAATAACTTCTTGCATAATTGATTCAAATCTGTCATGCGTGCTAAATTTTTCTTGACTTAACATCAATTCCTGACTACTTAGTACTTCCTGAAATATACAAGCAAGTCTATATTAATTTTTTTTAACAAAGACTTCTCCCTAAGCAGGAACTTCACTAAAAAATTGTTGTGCCCACGAACTTCACTTACTAACCTCTGTTTTCTTCTTCATTTCATGATACATTACATATTGGTCAAATTCAAGCATAACATCATCACCCTGCATCAAGCAGAACAAATATATTATTAATAAACTTTCTTTTTCACAACTGTGTATAGAAACAACCTGATTGGGTAATTCGAAATATCAGTGAACAAAACATACAACATTTTTTCTCCTAAACTTTTATCAACTTGATCACTCGTAGTTAGCATCTTTGCTTTTTCTTTGCTCTTCACTGGTTTCTTCTTATTTACTGCTCTAGTTCTTCCACTTGAAAGCACCTAACACAAAAATAAAATACCTTTTCAGCAAGCTCAGTGGATAACATATATTCACTGTCCAGGCAATACACAATTGAATTTAAAAGAACAAGACTTGGTCTTATTAAACTGAAGGTCATCAGTTTAATCATATTTAGTGCACAATGTTTTACACTCAATTGATTCAAAGGATATATTTATTCAACAATGATTCAGTTATCAGGTTGTTTGAGAACTAGTTTATTTTGGAGACGTAAAAGATTTACACACTAGGAAATTTACTAATGGTTCGTCTATTTTGTGGCCATAAATTAAATTTAATAAAATAACAGCATAGTTTCTTCAATTCCAAATTGACCACATAATAATTAGCCCTTCTAAACCAGAGTGAATCCATAAATGTTTCCTTCATTTTGTGAATTACAGAGCACAAACGGTGCCACATAGCAGTACACTTTTTTTATATTTTGGGTACCTGATTAATTGAAACTAAAATTAACTTATGCAATCATTACAAAATATAACTGTCCTCCACAACGATCTACTACTTCTTTGAACCTTGTATGTTTACAAAACAGTGCATATGTTTTAAGGAGTTTGTTGATCTGATTATGTACTGTCTGACCCTACACTAGGCAACTAAGAATATACACATCTATTCAGATGCATCAGAGAATTCAGCATACACTATTATGAATAAATAAGCAAAATTCTGGATAAGAAGGCCACCACTGTCAGACATGTCCCTTTTTCTCTCAATTTTTTGGTATTCTAGGCACAAGTACTATGAAATCTTGACATATTTGAAGAGCGTTAACAACAGAACCTCCCATAATTAATTGTGCATTCGACCAGATGTTAAATGGTACTTCCTCTGTACCAAATTATAAGACGTTTTTGGTAGGCTATTTAGCTTACCAAAAACATCTTGTAATTTGGGACAGAGGTAGTAGCTAACACTGGATGGCAATAAGATCACAAATAGTTCAAAATACAGGTGCAAGGGTAGACTAGTTACATAAACTTTCAGACAACTAGTCTGGACAAAATTGCTTAATGAAGAGCATGTTGTACCTCCCTTGGATTTAACCATGCCGTTTCCCCCCACCTAAACGGACATCAACTTTTGTGGCATGGCAAGACGAAATTTACTGAGAGAAGATGTAGGACACGACGCATGAACCTTCTCCTAGCAATCAAGGAAGTAGCCAGAAGGACAAGAAAAACATGCATAGCCTATGACTGTCTATCTTGTCAAACTGAAAGGACATGGGCAGAGAGAAGAAAGAATAACCCAAAGAGTCGGATGATGCCTTTTATCCAGGGATACTACAGGGTTTAGAGCCCCCGGCCATGCCATACCATACCATCTCAATTCAGAAGTCAGATGCATCAGAGAATTCAGCATATAACAAGTGTATGCAGACTGCCAGTACATTAGTCTATATAATCTACATAGTTTCTGTACTGACTTTCTAAAAGAGCAACAACGTCTTATGTGTGCACTTTTTATATCTAACATAAGAACATAGCAGATGAAGAAAAGAACCTGGGATCTGGACGATCGGCTTGAAGAACGTAGGTTTTCGATTCCCATGGACGCCAATACTGGTGGAATTGATGTCCTCCCATCCACGCCGGAGAATTCCCCACCGGAAATCTGTGCCCCCGCCGGTGGCAGCTCCGTTGCCACCATCGGCGCCGCCAATTCCTCCCCTTCGGGACTGGTCGAGAGAGTCGAGAGGTATCTAGAACAATTCCCCTGTTTTCTTTCGTTCAGAGTCTTTTCCTCCCAAGTCACTTACTTGCGGGCCCTGACTTGTTTCCATAGGGACCTAAAAAATAATTCAAAGCTGCCGCAAGGTGTTTTTTTCGAAAAGTACTGGCAACGTGCTTAAACAGAGGGGCTTATTTGTCAAAAACAAACCACGGGCAGGAAAATTCCCCATTTCTCTTCCACTCTTTCTTTATCTCTTGCTCCGGCGACTGCCGACTCTCTCCTGGATGCCCTGTTGGGAAATTACTCTTCGCCAAGATCAACGCAGGTTTGCCCTTTGAAATCTCTTTTCTCTGTCATTTCGTAGCTTCTAGATCATACCTCTGGCGAAACTACGAACCCTAGGTTGAGCTTTTTATCCCCAAATGCTTCAGACACGGTGGATCTACTAAATCTTAGGGAGTTCTTCGATTCTACCCACTAGGTTCCTACTGTTGTTTTCGGTCAGATAAATGAATTAATTAACCTAGTATCAAAATCTTAGCCTACTACACTGAAACTTTTAAAGATCTATGCCTAGTTCACTCAATCCTGCCATGGAACTGGTTTGGGATGCTCTGCTACATAGCCGTGCAACATGACAGCAGGTGTACAATTTGTTATTTCGTCTCTGCTCCTCTGGCACAAATAGGAGTTGCTCAATCAATATTTTTTTGTTGGTGACAGTTGTTGAAGGCATTGCATTTTTGTTTCAGATGTTATATGACAATTATTTTTGGAAACAACTAACGTAAGGTTTCATGTATGTAATACAAAAGAGCATGTGCATCATAGCTGACAAACGTGGCCAAACTAGAGCAGCATTTTTGACATGTGAAATTCTGAATTTTACTTTCAGTACTATCAGTCCTAACAATCAAATGTGATTCAGGCATGACATAGTATTTTTACTTCCAGTACAACTTTTTCACATGTAGCGATAATCAAAATGCTAGTCTCTATTTGTTATCTCTCCCCCCCACTGTTGTGGTGATGCCCTATGGCCTTGCAGCTCCATTGCCATGTAAATTTTTTTAATTATTTGTTCAATATTCAAACAGAGTTAAAATTTCAAAATCGAATCACAATGGACAAGTCTTGTTGATATAACCTTTGGTCAATATATTCACTATGTTCTTTCTGTCTGTTGATGACAATGCTTCTTTTTTCTTCTTCTTAATAACGTTGACTTTTTGTATAATTTCATCCTAATATGCTTTATTTTTTAAAATTTACATAGTAAAATGGTTTTTAGAATGATTGTTTCTTGATAGACTGGTAGTCATGGCATTACTCTTGCTATAACTTTTGTGTTGTTATGTGCAGATGGGTTCTGTAGATCAAAGTTTCATCAATAAGAGGAGCAACCAGCAGCATCTTGACACTCAAATAAATGAGCATAATGCAGCTAAGAGATTAAAAGTAAGCACAACAATCATATCCCCCAAAACTAAATTTATTCAAACTGCTCTTTTCTCCCCTTAATTTAATTTAATTGCTCTGTGACATATTCTTGTTTTTCCCAATTCTAATTCATTCATTGTGTCCACCAGGTCACCGAAATTAATCATATCAGTCTGCTGATCAAGTTTATATCTGAACTAAATGAGGAGCAGAAGCTGATAGTTCATAAGCTTGGGTTCGGTTCTTTGCTTCATATATCATGCAACTGTATATTGGATGATATATTTGAATGGTTAGGAATGCAGTTCAACACCACTACTTATAGAATTCAAATAAGAAATGGTTTCAAGTTCCATTTGACAGAATCAGCTGTACACAAAATCCTAGGCATTCCATGTGGCGGTTTTCCAATACAAACAAAGCCTTCAAAACAAACTATTGATTTCATGAACACATTTCTTGGAACAACAAAACCAACCCAGAACACTTGCTATCAATGCTATCTAAAAACATATCAGAAGAAGCTTTCTCTAGGATTTTCATGCTCCTTGTACTTTCCATTCTAATTGCACTGAATTCAAAGGGACTTCTAAGCACAAAATAGAAAATACTATAGTGCGTTGGTCAATATTGAATCAGTTCCAAAATACAGTTGGTGTCTCTTTACCCTGTCTTTCTTGGTTCATGAGATTGCCAAAATGCAGTCCAGTGTTGGGAAGAAGAGGTCAAACCTAGCAGGAGGTTGCAAAGTACTATTAGTGGTAAGGATTTATTACAATTTTAACTTCTTTTTCACTTTAGATCATGTCAAAGACAATTTTTAACTGACTTTTCATTTCCTTCCATATTTTTTGGCACACTTTGTCAGATTGCACATTTTGAATTCTTGATCACTTCTGACTACAAGATTTCAACCTGTACGTTCCCAAGACTTCCTTTGTGGTCAGCAACAATGCTTAGATCATTCATCGCTCTAGACACAAAGCCTGGAGTCAATATTGAGTTTGGAAGGCTTGAAGTAAGTACAAAAGAGACAAATATCAAGATTAACTTTGATTTTATAGTACTTTTTTTGCTCATGAAATTTACTCAGCTGAAAATCCACTTCCATTTTTTTCCTCCAAACAAAAACAGATGAAGCACATAACAGCAACTCCATTCGCTGATTCTATCGTTGAGCCACCTATGCAATTACCTGAATCAATTTTGCACTACATCAACAACAAACTGCCATCGATTCACAACATACAGGTTTGCAAATCTAATTCAGAAGCAAGAATACTTGTCTTTTACTTACAAAGTAGTAGGCTCATCTATATTATTTATTCTTGCTTCGAGCTAACTTTATTCTTTCTCAATTCTCATTTTCTTCAAATCAGGAAAGGATTAAGCTTCAGAGTTCCAGTCAGAAATTTTGGCAGGCAGTTTTAACAAACTCTATTCCAACGCTGCAATCTTATGTTGACGATGTTCTGAGTTGTTTACCCTCAAGCTCTCCTTCTAAAGATGAACCTCAATATCAACCTTCTACAGTTACAGCTCTTTCAGGAGTGCACTTGGGTAATGTTGTATCTAATGTTGATTCAACTCGTTCCCTGATACCCATTAGTGCAATGCAGAAACATCCGCACTTGGACTCATTCATGTATTCAACTAATTTCTTGGATTTTCGTGGCCCTCATTCATATCCTCCAAGCTTTGATTCAGAAAATACTCAAGACCTAATTGATTCAATTATTCTAAAATTCTCTGAATGTATGCTTATTGATGAGCAAATAAATTTCACTCCTCCAATATCTATTGGATCTCCAAGTTCCACAAATTTAGCGCTTCTAGAAGTTTTCAGCAGAGATGAAATTAATGAAAACTTTACCTATACAGTCATTTCTCCTAAAGAAGGTAATACAAACTTTTTATACAATAATGCTTTTGTTTTGTCCACTTTTTCTTTATTTTGCAGCCCATACACAATTTTCGTCATATTTAAACTACTTACAATATCTCCAGTTCTTTCTTATTATTAGTCAATAACTTTTCATTTTTCTGTGTTTATTCGTTGTATAAATACCAGTTATCCTGGATTCGCTTAGAAACAAACCAACATGGGAAGACTTGAATTCAACAGAAAATCGTAATTTGAGACAAGAGAAATTTAGCTCTACTCACTGGAAATTTATCTCATCTGATTCATCTGCCACAGGTACTTTCAATTTATTTTTCTTCTTCCATAATTTTGATTTTCTCTTCCGTTTTATATTTTAATGTTCATACTAACATAAAAAAAATTCATCTTGTCTTAATGCCAGGAGACTCTTTCTACTGTGCACCACAGCGAGTCGAACTAGAAGAATTACAAGACAAGTCAATTCTCATTGATTCACATCCGTACCATCAAACACTTGAAAAAAAATGTGAAACCAATCTTCCATCTAGTCAAGTGTCTCAACCAGCAGCTCCACCTAATTCTTTCCCAGCAAACTACACTGAAGATGACATACCAAGTTTCAATGCAATAACCGATGCACTACAAGATACAGTCCCACCCTGTATGACTTCTTATCAAACAAGCTCCTACTCTCATTTGGGTTCTTCGTCCAAACTGGTCAAATCTGGGTTCTTCAATGCTAATACTCCATTCCTGTATAGCAATAGTCCACTAAGGCCTTTCAAGATTAACTCTCCGTAGCCTGAAATTTCTTTCGGAACTCCACTTAACGATCCAGTGTTGCTCAAACTCATGGAAGAATTTGAAGCTAAATCCAAAAGGAATCAGATAGAGGCAGGAAAGAAGCAGTTTCAAAACTTCTCTTCTGCAAAAATTGTTCAGCAGCCCAACTATTTGCAGTTCCAACAAGTTATCTTCTCAACACCAGTGCAAATAGAATTCTACAAGACAATGACTGCAGCTCTTCCAGTTCTGGATTCAAGGTTATTTTTATCCAAACTCCATTCCTTTTAGCTGTACAAATCAGTCATAGTTTTCATCAAACTCTACCATACAAACCATTTATTCGTTCTCACATTATTTTTTTACTAACTTCTAGTTGAAAGTTTCTAACATTAATTCCAAAACAACAGCCAAAGAATATTCCAAGTGAATGAAGTATGGGTTGACCAGAACACCTTAACTATTTCCTTAAGACCTGGTTGCTGGATGAATCCGCACTCTTTGGATTGTTACTCAAAGGTGCTCAATACTGACCAACTAATCCGCGGTAGGCAAGGCCTAATACCAAATACTGATGTTATTAGGAACATTGTGCAAAGAGAAGATATGGTATGATACATTTAATTCTTTTTCTTTCTCTGTCTTCGAATGTTTTTCTGTGGTAATATCTACTAGTTTTACCAACCAAATTTTTTTCTTTGTCTGCTTTTATCAGGCAATACTCATGAGGCCTATGCTTGATCATTCAGACCCAATATGCAGAGACATTTTAAGTGAAGCAAGAGTTGGCTTCAGATTGGAAATAGCAAATTTTGTTAGTACCTTTTCTTTTAAACAAAATTTCTCTTAGTGAGTTCTTCAAATGGAAAATTGTGACAAGAACTAACCTACTATGAATTTTCACAGGTCCACTTGCCTTGCTTCAATGATAAGCAATGGATTCTAATAACAGCAAACCTACAGAGTGGAAGATTTTCTGATATTATGAATCCTGATGGGACTGGACAAGACAGATTCACAACTATAATAAGCACTGTCTGTTACAATTTCAAGTCACTGTTTGCACTCACCTACCCTAACTGCAATGCATTCAGCATCAAAGACTTTGACTACAGATTCATTGCAGTTCCTAGGACTCATTTCAGGTTAATCAATTTGACTTCTTACATCATTACCAGTTTTCCCTCCATTCCATCCACATCACGATAACATAAATTTTGAAGTTAAGGATTATTATGTTATTTTATCTGGATTTTTATTCTAACATGCTAGTTAACCTGTGTCGGGGAAACTGATCCACGAACACCTATGGGGCCAGCGGACCGGGCCCCTTTCGGTTCGGCGGGGGGCGGAGATCGCACGAAGAACAGATCAAGGCGAAGCACACGAGCAGTTTACCCAGCTTCGGAGCTCTCCGGAGAGATAACACTCCTACTGCTGCTTGTCTGGTTATATTATCTTGTGCTCTTGCTCGTGAGAGCTAAGTGTTTTCTGGCTCACGAATGAATCGAACCGAACCCCCCCCTACGTTGCGCATGGGCCTCCTTTTATACGCTAAAGGGGTCACCGACAGGTGGCAATGCAGAGAAGGGTACGAATGTCAAAAGTGGGGTGGTTGGTACAATTACTTGTACAGTGCACCCTACCTAACCCTGACGGCAGGGGACAAGGGCATTGAATGCCCGTCTGGGTCGCCCAAACAGTGCACAAAAGGACCGTTAGGGGCGCCACCGTTCGCCACGACGGCGATCTTGGCATGCGAGGCTTCGCATGCCACTGCGCACCGCTGGCTGCACAGCCTTCCGCCACGCGCGCCTGGAGAGGCCCCCAGGGCGACACGTTGGTGGATGCGCTGGAGCGTGGGCACAGAGTGGCCGCCTGCCGCGGCAAGCGCCTTGCCACTGTTGTTATCTTGTCGGGTCCGGAAGCTTGTCGCTCACCGGGCTTCGAGGTACCTTGGTTGGTCTTCCCGGCAAGCTCCTCTTGCCGGGGCCTTGTTGCTTTGCCGGAGCGCGTGGCGCGTCGCGGCAAGTTCCTTGGAGTGCCTTGGTTGGCCTTCCCGGCAAGCTCCTCTTGCCGGGGCCTTGTCTCCTGAGCTTAAATACTTTTTTCTTGAATGGCTCCAAGGGAACCACGGAGGATCTTGGCGTTCTCCCGGCAAGCCTTGCCGCGGGGTGTTGCAACTGCTCGTGCACAAGTTCGGGGTACTAGGGTACCCCTATTCTAGTACACCGACAGGAGCCCCCGGGCCTGGGCCAGACACGGTGCCGAGCGCTGTTGGGCCAGGCCCAAGACAGGGCACGGGCACAGGCGGACTGGGCCACGCCGAATCTTGCTCCATATCCACCGCGCTCTCCCCTAACGGCACGCGTTGAATGCGGCGTCGTGGGAGAGATCGTGGGTGGTTCTTTATTCGAAAGGGCGAAACGTCCGCCCCGTCCCTCTTTATAAGCAGAGGAAACAGGGGCAGTTCGTTCCCCCTTGCTGGTTGCTACTACTCCATCTTCACGAACCTCCGCCGCTCCCCCCCCTTCTTCTCGAAGCCGAGAGAGCAGCGCTCCGCCCCCCCATTGCCACCAGCATCACCAACACCGTCGACCTCCCCACCACCTCCGCCATGGCTCCGAAAGCCGACAAGGGAAAGGGCGTGAAGTCGGCCGAGGCGCAGCGGCTCACGGCGCTGCGGAAGGAGCGGGCGATCTTCTCCCCCCAGCTCGGCATGCAGGAGCTGAGGGAGTACTTCTACCTCTTTTGGGCGACGGAGACGCGGGCGCATCCGCGCACGAGGGTACTCCCGGCCGCTGCTTCGGAGCTGGCTCCAAACGGGTACCCATTCTTCGCGCTATTCTTCTATTGCGGGCTCTGCCCTCCCTTCTCGGAGTTCTTCTGTGATATCATGAACACCTACGGCTTCCGCCTTCTTGACTTCACCCCCAACACCGTTCTGACCATGGCAGTTTTCGCACATTTGTGCGAAAACTTTGTCGGAGTCCACCCCAGTGTTGCCCTTTTCCGCCACTTCTTCATACCTCGGGTAGAGAGAGGAGAGCCGCTTGCCGGAGGGATTGCCTGGATCTCGAGAGTCGGCAAGAAGGAGGCGTACTTGGAGGGTGAGCTCCGCAGCAAGTGGGATGAGTGGAGAGCGGAGTGGTGCTGGATCGTCGAGGAGAATCCACAGCCCTTCACCACCGTGCGCCAAGCTCCAATAGTGCGCGGCAATGACTGGAGCAACGTGGCCCCGGAAGACGAGAGGCTGAAGATCGCCATTACTAGGATCCTTCGCCTCAGGCTTGCCGGGCTCACTGTAGGCGCTGTAGGCGCAGATTTCCTCCGCCACCGCATCGCCCCCCTGCAGGAGAGGGGGAGGCCCGCCTGGGAATTCAAGAACTCGGCGGACATCATGAGGCTGCGGCCGGGCCTCAACTACAACTTCACCGTCTTCGAGCTGGATGCAATGCTCCTGGAGTTGTTCAAACGCGACCCCCAGCACCCATTCACGCTGCCGAGGGGCGTCGTTCCCTTGTGCAACAATTCTTCGCTTGACCGGATCCGCGCCATGATGCCGTTGTGCGATTCACACGGAATCGTTCCAACTTGGCAAGAGCCTGCGGATGACGTCGTGCAAGCGTCCTTCGACAACTTGGAAGAAGTGCCGGTCCACGCTGACGAGCAGAAGAGCCTCACCCGTGACACCACCGACGAGGAGCTGCAGCGCATCGCCACTAGGGCGGAAGAGGTTGCGGCCGCAGCTGCCGCGGGCGTGTTCGGGTTCACTGCGGAGGAGGCGGAGGAGGCAGAAGCGGCAAACCTTGCTGAGCGCGCGGAGTTCATTGGCGAAGGAGAGCCTGCCGGCTCTAAAGCTGTGCCGAGCGAGGCCGGCGAGGAAGAGCCCGAGCCTTCAGAAGGCTTGCCGCAGGCGGAGCCCCCGGCCCCGCCAAGAAGGCGCCTTCGCAGGGCCGGGGACGCAGCGGGGCGGCAGCCGGGTCAACAGCCGCCGAGCCGTGCGACGCGCTCTACCGCGGCAAGCAATGTTGCCGCGGGAGCGCCTCACGCAGCAGCGGCAACTGGAGCAGGATCTTCCCGGGCCACCGCCACCGCCCCCGCCAAGCGGGCAAGGGATCCTACTCCTCCGCCTCGCCGCACTGGAGGAGGGCCGGACTTCGATCTTTCCGTGCTCAGCTCCGACAAGGAGGAAGAAGAGTAAGCTTCTTTGGTGCTCTTGTAGTTCTTCAATCTTGCTGTTTATATCTTGTATCTGAATTGCTTCAGTCTGGACTCCTTTCTTTTCAGAACGCTGGCCCAGAGAGCGGCGAAGAGGGCCAAGGCCGCGGTGATTGTCATCGAAGATGACCCCACCGTGTCAGCAGGGGGTGGGTCTGAGACCACCTTGACGGACCCGGCAATCACTCCTTAAAGCAGCCCCCAGCGCAGCCCCCAGCGTAAATTCATAGTTAGCTCTCTGCTGTCGGGCGCGCATGAGTGCTTTTTCCTTTGTTGATATCTTGCTTGTGGACTTGTGTAGGAGCAGAGCAGCCACATCAGGAGCGCCCGGAAGCTGGTCCCGAAGTGCCATCTGCTTCGACTACGCCGCCAAGGGAGGGGTGCCCGCTAAGGGAGCGCTCTCCGGCAAGGGAGAACTCTCCGGCAAGGGGCAGCACTGTCGAACCTGCGGCGGCCGAGACCGCAACTGCAGATCTTGGCACAGGTAATTCCCTTGTCCAAAAACTTTCCCTTGGGTTCTTCTTCTTCTGATTTTCTTCTCTTGGATTTTTGATTGATTTTTCTCCCTTCTTCGTTCTTCAGACCCATCTGCTTCTGAGCCAATGGAGACAGAGGGTGCCGGCGAGGAAGGGGATGGTGCTGATGAGACCGCCGGCGAGGAGGCCTCCAAGGCTGCCGCCGCAGAGGGCGGCGAGGGGTCGGGCGATCGCACTGACGACCCTGAGGCCGCAGGAGCGCCAGGCGCTGCGCCGATCGCCGATCCTCTGCCGCTGCTGCGGGGCCGGGCTCCGAGGAGCCCCAGCTCGGCGCCTACTTGAAGGCCGGCGATGATATCTTCATCAAGCTACCCTGGGCGTCGAGCTCCAGGGCGCCGGTCGAGGGGGAAACTTTTGATGAGGAGGTGCTCGCCTCCGCCGGACTGTCATTGGTCCACGCGCCCGGCAGCAGCAGTGGCGAGCCTGAGGAGGAGCAGCTGCTGCGGAAGCTGCTGTCACTCTACCGCGCCCAGCAAGCCAAGCTGGCTTCCCGGGAAGCGCTTGTCGCGAAGGCGGGAGTTGACATGGAGAAGCGCACGGAGGAGCTCCGGGGCCACAATCAAGAAGCACTCCGGTCCCTGGCATAGGAGCGGGAGCGACTCGACGAGGAGCGCACGGCCTTCCTTCTCGAGAAGGCCGAAGCTGAGGAGGAACAAAGGCTGGCCGCCGAGAAGCAATCTACGCGAGAAGGTGAATTGGTGCAGCGGAAGGCCAACCTCGACAGCTACAAGGAGGAGCTTGCCGAGTGCGAGCAAGCACTTGGCGGGGCGCTCAAGGAAGCAAAGGACGCTGCCGTGATTGCAGAGGCCGCCAAGAAAGAGCTGGAGGAGAAAGTGGCGCAGCTGGAGGCCAACATTGGGAAGAGCGGCGAGGAGCTTGCCGCGCTCAAGCGTGAGCGTGAGAAGGATGCTGCCGCCCACGGTGAGCTGCAAGGTCTTCTCGCTGAGAGGGGCAAGGAGCTCAGCGCCGCCAAGGATTCCAATGCGGACCTGGAGTTGAAGCTGGCCACGCTGGTGCAGTCGCTGGAGGCCGCCAAGGAGCGCGAGAAGACCTTATCGGAGAAGGTCGAGGCTGACAAGGTGCTGCTGGAGAGCATCGCGATTACCCAGAACTCGTTTAGAGACACTGTGGAGCACTGGACCGAGGGTGTGGTGAATATTGCCGTAGTCATCAACGAGGAGGTGGCGCAGCTGGGGATGGAGGACTTTGGGTATCCTTCCGACGAGAATCTTCAACCCAGCGCCAAGCTCAGCCTGTTCTTCAAGGGCGTGGCGACGGCACTCCAGCGGCTCCGGGAGAGGATCCCAAAGCAGCTAGCCGACGAGTCGCGCAAAATCTGCGCCGGGGTTCTCCAGAAGGTGCTGATGAAGGTGGCCTTCCGCAATCCAGGCCTCAGCTTCACCAATGTCCTCAAGTCCTTGCCGCCAGACGCCGATCGGGACGCACTCAAGGCCCTTGTCGCACCCATTGTGGACAAGGTGAGCGAGATCAAGAGGGTCGAGGGCGGACGCGTAGACTAGGCCGCCCATTTCTTCTTTTCCCTTGTCGCTGCTAATCATGTTATGAAAACAGTCTGTTAGAGCTGCGACAAGTTATCTTGTAATATAACTTTATTTCTGTTATCAATTGCTATGTTATTTCCTCTACTAGATTCCTTCCTTTGTATGTTTTTACCCTACGCTTCTAGGTAACTTGTCGGCGCAGGCACCCGAGCCGCGAGCGCTGAGTGCGGAACTTCAGCAGCCTGCTGGCGGCGCTGCTTCCAACAAGAAACCTTGTCGCGACTAGATGCAGCACACTTAAGTTGTTGAGCGGACTCGAAACAAAGTAAGGGCGCAACTAGCCACGAGTTGGTTCCTCCGCGCATAGGTTTTCCATACAAAGTAGGGTCGTTCGAGGAAGATAACTCAAAAAATTTAAAAATTGATTGCTCAAACTTTGGCAACTTAGCTTTTCTGTCGTTTGCTTCCCGGCAAGGCAGAACTTTGCTTGAACGACGCCTGGTCCATACCACAATCTTCTCCTTCCCCCCCGGCAAACATGTGTGCGAGGGAACCTTCTTTTCCTTCGTTGAAAAAGAAGAAAGAAGAGAAAATAATGATATGGAGCCCTTTGGCTCGTTACTGCTTACCGGATGTAGGTGCTGCACAAAGTGTCAGATAACACATGCAAGAAAGAAACTAATGCATGAAATGGACAAGTTGTGCGGAGCACATGGGGTTCTATTTATGCACGGGATCTGCGCCCGGCTTTGTACAAAGGATTACATGCAACAGCGGCAAGACTTGTACAAAAGGTGGTTGCCGGAACGGGTTCCGGCAACCGCGCCCTACGGGAAAAACTTACGAAGATGTTCTATGTTCCAGGAGTTGCTCACCGGAATGCCATCTTCGGTCTCAAGGCGGACAGCGCCGGGCCATGTGACTCGTTTCACCCGATAAGGGCCTTCCCACTTCGGCGTCAACTTGTTGGAATTCTTGGCGGACTGAACGCGCCGAAGAACAAGGTCGCCTTCCTCGAAGCTTCTGGCTTTAACTTTGCGGCTATGGTAGCGGCGCAAAGCTTGCTGGCATCGAGCAGCTCGTACAGCAGCCTGAAGACGATCTTCCTCAAGGAGCAGCGCGTCGTCTTGTCGCAGCTGTTCTTGCTCAAGCTCATCATAAGCGAGCACTCGAGGCGATCCGTATACGAGTTCCGTGGGGAGAACTGCCTCTGCTCCATAGATTAGAGCGAAAGGCGTCTGGCCAGTGGCTCGATTTGGCGTCGTTCTGATCGACCAAAGAACCACCGGCAGCTCCTCGATCCAGTTTATTGCGCACTTGCGCAGCCTGTCGAAAGTTCTGGTCTTGAGCCCGCGCAGCACTTCAGCATTTGCCCTCTCTGCTTGACCGTTGCTTCTCGGATGAGCAACAGAAGCGAAGCAGACCTTGGCGCCAAGGTCTTGGACGTACTGCATGAAGGTGCGGCTCGTGAATTGCGTGCCGTTGTCGGTGATGATCCTGTTAGGGATCCCGAAACGGCAAACAATTGACCTGAAGAACTTGACTGCTGACTGTGCTGTCACCTTCCTCACTGGCTGCACTTCCGGCCACTTTGTGAACTTGTCGATTGCGATGTACAAGTACTCAAAGCCCCCGACAGCTCGGGGGAAAGGGCCGAGGATATCGAGCCCCCAGACCGAAAATGGCCAGGATAAAGGGATCGTCTGGAGAGCTTGAGTTGGCTGGTGTATCTGTTTGGAGTGGAACTGGCACGCTTCACACTTGGTTACTTGTGCAGTTGCATCCTGGAGGGCTGTCGACCAAAAGAAACCTTGCCGGAAAGCTTTGCCGGCAAGTGCTCTTGCGCCAATGTGGTGGCCACATATGCCTCCATGTATCTCTGCCAACAGCTTTTGTCCATCTTCCCGGCAAATACACTTCAATTTCACACCGTTGATTCTTCTTCTGTACAGTATGCTATCGACAAACTGGTACATACTTGACTGCCGGGCTACTCTTTCCGCTTCATCTTATTCTTCGGGAAGTTCTCCTGTCTGAAGGAAATGGACAATCTGCTGTGCCCATGCTGGAGCTTGTGGCTCGACAACAAGGACTAAAGGCACATTTGCTGTTGCGGGAACATCCGCTTCCATGGCAAGGACTTGCGGCCCTGCCGGAGCTTGATGTTCCCCGGCAAGCTTGCCGGAGCAAAACTTGTCGGGAGCGTCTGCTTCAACGGAACAAACCATAAGGCTTGCCGGAGCAGACTGCCCCTCAGCAACCTTGGTGTTGATCTTGGGGACTTTCTTGGCGGCGGCTTCGGGGAGCTCTGCCGGAAAGTAGTCACCAGAAATCAACTTCCTCTTCTTGCTTTGTCCAGTTGATGGTGTTACGGATGGTTGAGTCAACTTGAGCACAAAGATCCCTGGTTCCACGGGTAACTTTAGTGCGGCGCACTTTGACAGGCCATCAGCAATGTCATTCTGAGATCTTGGGATATGCTCCATCTGTAGGCCGTCAAAGTGCTCCTCTAGCTTCCTCACTTCATCAACATATGCTTCCATCAATGGACTCTGGTAGTTCTTGTTCACTTGGCGGACGACAAGCTGTGAGTCACCCCTGACAATGAGCTTCTTGATCCCAAGGTCTGCTGCAATTCTGAGACCGGCAAGCAATCCTTCATACTCTACAGTATTGTTGGTTGCTTGCTCCTTGGGAAAGTGCATCTGGACTATGTACTTGAGGTGCTCTCCGGTGGGTGCGACAAGTAGCACGCCCGCACCGGCGCCTTGCAGCGAGAAGGCACCATCAAAGTACATCAGCCACTCTTTGCTTGCCTCTTTGACGGGGATGCTCGTCTCTGGAATTTCTTCATCTGGGGTTGGCGTCCACTCTGCTATGAACTCTGCCAATGCTCTGCTTTGGATAGTTGAAGTGCTCTGAAACTTGAGGCCAAAGCTTGACAGTTCCAGTGCCCACTCGACAATCCTGCCTGTCGCTTCTGGATTTTGCAATATCCTCTTCGGCGGAAAGCGAGTGACGACTGTGATCTCATGTGCTTGAAAGTAATGGCGCAGCTTTCTCGAGGCCATGAGGAGGCCGAAAAGCAACTTCTGCACACCAGAGTACCTTGATCTAGCCCCCTGTAGAAGGGAACTGACAAAGTAAACTGGACGCTGCACCATTCTCTTCTGCATCTTATCATGCTCCTGCGCAGATCCATCTCTGTCGGGCCTAGAGCTTGTCGGCGAAGCCCCCTGCTTGTCGCTGGATGCATCTGCCGTGGTTGCTGGCTTATCATCTGCCTCCCTCTCCGCCACTAACGCAGCACTAACCACTTGATTGGTTGCCGCTATATACAGCAGCAACTTCTCTTGCGGCTTAGGTGCGACAAGTATTGGAGTGGAGGACAGGTATCTCTTCAAGTCCTGCAGCGCAGCCTCCGCCTCCAGAGTCCATTTCATTGGACCTGCCTTTTTCAAAATTTTGAAAAATGGCAGGGCGCGCTCAGCAGATCTAGAGATAAACCTGCTGAGAGCAGCCACGCAACCGGCAAGCCTTCGTACATCCTTGACGCGCTTTGGTGCTTCGATCTGCTCAATGGCCTTGATCTTGTCGGGATTGTCTTCAATCCCCCGCTGAGACACGAAAAACCCGAGAAGCTTGCTGGATGGGACTCCAAACACGCACTTCTCGGGGTTAAGCTTGAGGTTGATCCTGCGCAGATTTGCAAATGTCTCGTCTAAATCTCGAATCAGGGTCGCCCTGTTCTTGCTCTTGACCACTATGTCATCCATGTAGGCTTCCACATTTCTGTGCATCTGCGGCTCAAAAGCGTGGTGGACTACCCTTGCGAATGTTGAACCAGCATTCTTCAAACTGAAAGGCATCCGTACGAAGCAGTACGTGCCACACGAGGTGATAAATGCGGTTTTCTCTTCATCTTCTTGTGCCATGAAGATCTGATGGTATCCTGAGTATGCATCAAGAAATGAAAGCAAATCACATCCGGCTGTGGAGTCAACAATCTGGTCAATGCGCGGCAAGGGAAATGGGTCTTTGGGACAAGCTTTATTAACATCAGTAAAGTCAATACAAAGCCTCCATTTCCCGTTAGCCTTGCGCACGACAACAGGATTGGCCAACCACGTGGGATGGAGCACTCCTCTAACAAGGCCTGCTGCTTCCAACTTCTTGATTTCTTCTGCGATGAATTCTTGGCGCTCCACTGCCTGTTTCCTGACTTTCTGCTTGACGGGCCACGCATGAGGACAGACGGCAAGGTGGTGCTCAATTACTTTCCTGGGAACACCGGGGATATCAGACGGTTGCCACGCAAACACGTCGACATTCGCCCGCAGGAAAGCAACGAGCGCGCTTTCCTATTTGGGGTCAAGAGTGGCGCTGATGGTGAAGGTACCACCAGCGTTGTCCTCCTTGGCGGACACCTTCTTGGTCTCAGGTGGAGCTGTCATTGCCTTCTTACACTTGCCGGTGGAGCTCGATGGTGCGTCCTCGACCGTAGCGCAGCACTCCGAAGAGGTGCGCTTGCCGGAGTGGGCATCAGAGCTCTTGCAGGACTTGGTCTTCTTCTTCCCCCTGAGAGCTTCAGCGGCAAGTGTCTTGCGTTCTGCTGCGGCTGCTGCTTCCCGGTAGATCTTGTCGGCACAGATAAGAGCATCCTTCTTGTCGCCAGGGATAGAGATGACACTTATCGGGCCTGGCATTTTCAGTACGTTGTACGCATAGTGAGAGGCTGCCATGAACTTGGCAAGTGCCGGACGGCCAAGGATCCCATTGTAAGGTAATCGAAAGTTAGCAACATCAAATGTGACCCTCTCAGTCCTGAAGTTTAGCTCGCTGCCAAATGTTACCGGCAACGTGATCTTTCCCTTCGGCTTGCTTCTTCCCAGGTTGATTCCTTGAAATGTACCGGTTTCTTCGAGCTCGCTATCCGGGATCTGGTGTTTCTGGAGCACCGCGGAGGAGATCAGGTTCAAGCCGGCCCCACCATCAACTAGCATCTTAGTGACCTTGAGGTTGCAGATTGTTGGTGAAACCAACATTGGCAAGCACCCGACCGCAGTTATGCGATCAGGGTGGTCCTCAATATCAAAGATGATAGGCGTGCTGGACCATTTCAGAGGCTTGCGTGACTCGACGGGTGGTTCTGCTGCATTAACTTCCCGCACCCACTGCTTGAGCTGGCGGTGCGAGGTATGCAGAGAAGCACCACCGTCAACGCACAGGACCTCCGTGGCTTTCTGGAACTCCTGCTCATCAGTCTCCTCATCATCCATGTCTTCATCGTCGTCGTCATCTTCATCCTTGTCGCGGCCGCGAGGAGGTCTGTCTCCTTGCCGCTGTTTGGCTTTTCCGCGGCGTCCTCCTCGGCCGGGACGTTTCTTGCCGGATCCCCCAGCACCTTCCTGGGCCTTCTCCTTGTCGCGCCGCTCGTATTCAGCTTTCTGTTGCTCGACAAGCTGCTCGACTTTCTTACAGTTTTGGAGATCATGGCCCTTGGTGCCGTGGATCTTGCAATACTGCTTGTTGGAGCCATCCTGCTTGTCGGCGACCGCCACCTCCGCGGCAACCTCCTTGCCGGAGTCACCAGCTTTGGCTTCCTTGGCGCCACCACCATTGCCGGACTGCTGAACAACTAGCACCTCTTTGCCTTTCCTCCTTCTGTTGTTCCGCCGCCGGTTTTTCCTTGCCGGGGCGGCATCTTCACTGTCAGATCCTCCCGCTCCTACATTCTCTCCGGGGAGTCTCCTCCCTTCCTCAGCACGTGCACACTTGTCGGCCAGTGCATATAACTCACTGACGTCCCTGATCTTGCACATCGCCATTTCCTCCCGCATCCTGCGGTTTCGCACGTTCTGATGGAACGCGCTGATCACCGCGGCAGGGTGGACGTCTGGGATGTTGTGCTGCACAGTGCTGAATCTCTGAATGTACTTGCGCAGGGGCTCTCCTTCCTTCTGGGCGAGCAGATGAAGATCACTCTCCTGGCCATGAGGCTTGTGTCGGCCTGTGAAGGCGCCGACAAACTGATGGCACAGATCAGCCCAAGAGGATATGGAGTTGTCTGGCAAGTGCATGAGCCAGGACCTGACGTTGGGCGTGAGCACCAGCGGGAAGTAGTTGGCAAGGATCTTGTCATCTCGTCCCCCGGCAGCCTGCACCGCGATGGTGTAGATGCTGAGGAACTCTGACGGGTGCGTCTTGCCGTCGTACTTCTCCGGTACATCTGGCTTGAAGTTCTTCGTGCTGGGCCACTGGACTTGCCGCAGCTCACGAGTGAACGCAGGGCAACCTACCGCGTACGGCAGATCGCCTGGTTCCCCTGGCGCATGCATGTCAACAGAGGGCCCAGCGCGCTTGTCAGATTGACGTCGCGCTTCTCTTTGGCGCTCGATGCGAGTTCGAGCGTCTTCTTGTTGTCAATCATGAAGAACTTGGCGCTGATCGCGACGAGCTCGTGGATCCGAAGATGTGGTGGAGTCGCTGTCGAGGTGGATCCGGCGAGTCGGCGATCTTGGCCTTTGGGGTGGTGATTGCATGGTAGTTGCACCTCCACCCGTTTCGTCGCCACCGGCTCGCACCCGGCAACCCTGCCGCGGCGGCGACGCGCTCGGCCGTCGTGGAGTGTCGCCGTTGGCGTAGCCGATGAGACTCTGAATGGTGGCCCTCCATTCGTCGATCTTGTCCGACGTCGGAGGGTAATCTAGGAGAAGTTGAGCTCGCGCCAAAGCTTCTGCTGGAGTGGTGGGTGGCAGTGGCGGACGGCGCGAGGAGCGAGACGTGCTCGGACTTCTAACTATGTTAGAAGGAGCAGTATCCCGTCCAGGCGACCGTGCCCCGCTCGTGCCAGCACGCTGGCGTGCATGCTGGTCTTGATCGCCCCGAGATCCACCAGCTTGGTCTTGGCCTATCATGCGTATGGCACTGCAAGTGCCATGACGCTGTTGGTCTTGCGCCTCCTGAGAGTGGCGTGGAACATGTACAGTCGTCGAGGTTTGTGCAGCCTTGTTCTTGGACCTGGCAGCATCATGAGCTTCCTCGTCGACGTCCATTCTTCCGCCGACGTCCATTCCACCACCCGTTTGCTCCAACGGTGGCGGAAGTGACGTGGACGGAGCGGCTGCCTCCGAAGTCTTCTTCTTCGGTGGCATGTTGATGAAGGGAATGAAGATCTAGCTCATGTGAACACCGGATCAGGTTCACACAATCTCGATGCCCCCTACCTGGCGAGGAAACTAATCCACGAACACCTATGGGGCCGGCGGACCGGGCCCCTTTCGGTTCGGCGGGGGGCGGAGATCGCACGAAGAGTAGATCGAGGCGAAGCACACGAGCAGTTTACCCAGCTTCGGAGCTCTCCGGAGAGATAACACTCCTACTGCTGCTTGTCTGGTTGTATTATCTTGTGCTCTTGCTCGTGAGAGCTAAGTGTTTTCTGGCTCACGAATGAATCGAACCAAACCCCCCCCCTACGTTGCGCATGGGCCTCCTTTTATACGCTAAAGGGGTCACCGACAGGTGGCAACGCAGAGAAGGGTACGAATGTCAAAAGTGGGGTGGTTGGTACAGTTACTTGTACAGTGCACCCTACCTAACCCTGACGGCAGGGGACAAGGGCATTGAATGCCCGTCTGGGTCGCCCAAATAGTGCAGAAAAGGACCGTTAGGGGCGCCACCGTTCGCCACGACAGCGATCTTGTCAGCTTCGCATGCCACTGCGCACCGCTGGCTGCACAGCCTCCCGCCACACGCGCCTGGAGAGGCCCCCAGGGCGACACGTTGGTGGATGCGCTGGAGCGTGGGCACAGAGTGGCCGCCTGCCGCGGCAAGCGCCTTGCCGCTGTTGTTATCTTGTCGGGTCCGGAAGCTTGTCGCTCACCGGGCTTCGAGGTACCTTGGTTGGTCTTCCCGGCAAGCTCCTCTTGCCGGGGCCTTGTTGCCTTGCCGAAGTGCGTGGCGCGCCGCGGCAAGTTCCTTGGAGTGCCTTGGTTGGCCTTCCCGGCAAGCTCCTCTTGCCGGGGCCTTGTCTCCTGAGCTTAAATACTTTGTTCTTGAATGGCTCCAAGGGAACCACGGAGGATCTTGGCGTTCTCCCGGCAAGCCTTGCCGCGGGGTGCTGCAACTGCCATGCACAAGTTCGGGGTACTAGGGTACCCCTATTCTAGTACACCAACAACCTGATTTCATTAATGCAGGTACGACACATGTGTTTTACTTCTTCAAATACTAAAAACATATCGTGGCATGGGAGTTCTTGGATTCTCTACTGTAAGAGTTTCTTATCTTCTAAACAACATATTCTAATTGCAATTCTTTCATCTCATAGAAGAAAAAATATTCAGATGATAATCACAACTGTGCAAAACAGGTTGATCTCCAAGCTATGCGCGAAATATTTTTGTATGAGATTATAACCTACCAAAATAGCGAGGTCCAACTACCAGTCGTGAGATCATTTCTTCAAAACCACGTAAGTTATAAACACCTCCTTGAATTTTCATACTTCTCTTAAAGCAACTTTGTTACTAAGGGAAGTATAAACCAAAAATTCAATCAATCTGTTTCTGCTTTTATTCTTCAGGGTTTCCGGTCTTTCAAATAAAAGGACTTTGCACAATCAGTAGAATGAACAGCTGAAAGGTACACTCTAAAAGAAGTGTGTTTTTGAAAACTAGTACACTTTTTTCACATGACCCAGTCCATATTCAGATGTATATTTTATATTAAGAGACTAAATGTATTCTGTTTTTGAATTTTTCAGGACCACTTGAAGGTGTAAAATGGATGAGATCATATTTTCGGCGAGCTTCACATTTCAATATCGAAACAAGGGTCAACACCAGCCATTCTTAACTTGTTTCTGGCTTCCACTAGTGTAGTTGTTCTAAGTAATACACCCCCTGCCAGTATGATTTTACTTATGGAGAACTAACTGTTTTTTAATTCAGTTGTACTAATTAGAATAAAATTTCCTTTCAAACCAGTAAACTACTGCAAGCCACTACCAAATTCTGAAATAATTCATTCAGCAGCTATTCTGTGATTTTATGGAGATTTTTTATTGTTATGAAAATTCATACCATTTTTTCGTTCACGCATTTTCTCCCATCGAACATAATCTTATAGAAATTTCCAGTTCAAAGTATATTGACGAAACAGTAGAAGGAACCGATGAACTAGCGCTGAAACAGTCCAAACAGAACAAACAGTGAACTAGCGCTGAAACAGTGCAAACGCGCTAGAATTTGGGCCGAACAAAGAATCAGCCCAACATTCTACTTCTGCAGGAGCCAGTTATGCTAATCGGCGCAGAAGGCGCCGACTAGGAGCACCCGTCGTTTCGTTCGGACAACTTCCACAACTCCCACGACCCTGTGTCACGACTGACGATCGATGCCGGAGGGAGGATCCATGGGGACCGCGCCTAGGTTCAGGGCGGGTCTGCCTCACATGGGGCCGAGGCGCCCGACGAGGTTGTCTTCTGGCGATTCCACGATGTCGTGCCCGAGCCAGCGGATCATCCGCTGTCGATTTGACTCTGTCGATTCAGTAATTGAATCACGATTACAAGAGGCCATTAATGGCCATGGATATGAGAGGCCGGTGGATAATTGCAGGTCAGTTACATTGTCAATTCACGCTCGTCCTTTACTCTCGCGTCCATATAATCTCCACTATCTATCTTCTCCTTGCCCATTCCCCTCCTCAGTTCCGCAACAACTATGGTTGACGCTCAGGTTGCTGATTCGTCTTCCTTCTTTAGCGAATGGTCTCTCCTTCCTACTTCCATCCTACCCCCAATTCTGCATTGAGTTAAAGATTTTTATTTATTTATTTATGTTGTTCTTTGTGCTTTCAAATAAAAGCAGGTTCTCTGATCTCGATCGATTGGATCTCGGTTTCACGGTTGGCTGATTCTGCTGCATTGAAAGGCGAGGCACTGCTTTCACCATAATGATTTCTTGCATGAGAATAATACATGCTTAAACGCAGCATCTTCCAATTGTTCAAAGTGCTAATAGTTACAACCTGAG
This sequence comes from Triticum dicoccoides, assembly GCF_002162155.2. Taxonomy (NCBI): domain Eukaryota; kingdom Viridiplantae; phylum Streptophyta; class Magnoliopsida; order Poales; family Poaceae; genus Triticum; species Triticum dicoccoides. The sequence continues at coordinate 407,683,836 of NC_041382.1, read as the reverse complement.
GTTACTTGCTCGGGTCCTTCTTTCACAAAATACAGAGATGACTTCAGAGTAACCATGTTCTTTTCAGCTTTTCTATTCTACATAAACAACTTGAGGACGGTATGGATCAGGGTCTTCTGTTTGAAGGTATTTTCCTTCACATGTTTCAATTTTGAAGCCCTATTTGGGCATGCCTCAGTTTCTGGGAATGCAATGGTAAAGTTATGGTATTTTTCTAAGTGTAGTTATAGTGTGAGATTATTTGTTTGGGTTCCAAAATCTTGCACAAAGTGCAGAGTTGGCTTAGATTAACCATGTTCTTTTCAGCTTTTCTGTTCTAAATAAACGACATGAGGACGGTGAGGATCAATTCATATTTGTCCTGCTTTTGAAGTCCCTCTGTATTGGGGAATGCCTTGCTTTCTAGGAATGCAAAGGTGAAGGTACGATACTTTTTCTTAATTCTTATTTGGTGACTGTATTTTGATTGCTTGTAGCGAGTGATTTTCAATATTTAATTACTCATCAGAACTGAAGTATAAGCCCAGCGTTACTGAAAAAGGGTTTCCCCCCTGCTTTGTATTCCAAAGCAACCAACACCGAGTACAGGTAACGCTGTGGCGAGCAGCACAACACACCAAGAGAAAAAGAAGAAGAAACAAATGCCAACGACGGCAGCTTGGCAAAGCGCGGATGACCCGCCACCGCGGTGCCCACCGGAAATAAAACACCACATGCCGAGGCTCCGATCCGCCGCATACCAAGCAGCACCTCCAAGAAGGGATGTGACGCCGACGACGCTGCTGCCCAGACGAGTCCTCAGGTTTCCCCGGGCACGCAGAGGGAGGTGGGGTGGATACCACCGACACCCTCCAGGGAGGAATGGTGGCACTCGCAGGTGTCACCGCGTCGGGGCCGAAGCCGGCAGGGATTTCTCCCGCATTCCAGCCCCAACCGCCCAACCGAACTGAACCGACCGCCCAACCATCGCCCATCACCATGCGCCAACGCAGTAGCGCCGCCACCCACGCCGCCTCACTACGAACACCACCACGAGGCCAAGAGGACCGGAGAGAAGCTCACCACGACGGGAGCAGCAACATCGACACCGAGCGGGAGGGAACCACCTCCACCGCCGTCGTGCGGGAGGCCCGTGCCTCCGGCACCATCGTGGTAGCCGCCTGGACGCGGCAGCGGGGCATGCCGGGCCACCCCTGGCCCAGCCAGGCCCGAAGAGGGCCCGTTAAACTCCGTCGGCCGCGATGCAGCAGACCAGTGTCGTCGCCGCCGGCACCCAGCCACGCGTCGCATCTCCGCCGCCTCCCAGAAGCCACATCGGATCCATCCCCGCCGCCAGCCCGCCCTGGCCCAGATGGGGCCTGCAGGGCCCAGATCTGGGCCGAGCGGACGACGCTAGATCCCGCCGCCGCCCAGTAGCTCGCCTGCATGCGCCACGGAGCCCCACCGCCACGCCAGACCGCCGCCGCTTAGATGCACCCCCTGGAGCCGCTCCGCCCGCGCCGGAGAGCGACCGGGAGGGAAAGGGCCAGGAGGCCGCCGCCACCAGCAGCCCCAGGGCCAAGCCGGCCGCGGGCGCCGGCGACGGCGGCGAGAAGGAAGAAGGAAGGGGGGAGCCTGGAGGGAGGAGGCCCGATGCGCGGCCGTTCGCCCGTGGGGGAACGGAAAAGCTATAGAGCAAAGTACCTATTAATGGTATTTATGTTGGCAAATGCTATAGAACAAAGTCTCGGCAGCATGCATATAATATGTAGCCAGGATAGTCATTTGTCTTACCTAGCTACCTCTCACTTTTTTTTAACATTTATCGGGCCTTGGATATTCTAAATGTGTCATGTATATTCTTTTTCATTCTTCAATAAACTGTGAAGTGGAATCCGTAATTGAATTCTTCTTGTACCCACATGTATGTGTTAGGATCTTCCATCTATACTCTCCTTTATCATATTTGTTTCATGTTAGATGGCCATGGAAAGGGTTATCAATTCACTTATCGAGAAAGAATCTAATTCAATTTGAGGCAATGCTTTCAGTTTGAGTGATTTGTTGTCTGTGAGTATAATGTTCCAACACCCACGTCTTCCAATTGTTGAGAGTGTTAATGGTCAAATTGTGAGATTATTTTCGTATGGAAGCACTAAATAGGCAGTTGTTCATGCACTAAGTTTCTACATTATTTGTGTCCCTCACTTCATGCCCTGCTCCAGTATTGTTTGACAAAGTGCAGAGTGCGCTAAGTAGCCATGTTATTTTTGTTAATCCAATTACAGTGCTATATAAGTCAAGCTCTCAAATTCATATATGGCACACTAGAAAAATGCAAAAGGTAGCTATTATGTCTGTTACTTAGTAACCTCTACTTTCATTTCTGATCTATCAAGGCACATTTAATAGAATAAAAATCTATATATTTCATTCAACAATCTTGACTCGTGATCATGCAAGTATCGTTCAGCAAAAGACTGCAGTTAATATATTGATCTAAAAAGGAGATGACGTTGACCAAAATTAAAGATTCAAACAAAAAGACGTGCTTTATAGTGATGAAATTTAGGAGATTTATTGTCTTGTTTCTTGAATGAAACGGTATTTGTAAGCCAAATATTTTAATGCTATTATGTGAAAATATGAAGTCATCATGTTTTAGTTTTCATCCCTTTTAAGTTGTTCCTATATGTTGGAATATGTTTTCTAACCAGCGTAATTCCGGTTGACTGAAGACACCAAACCTTTTTTTTTGCAGGTAGACCACTTGTATTAAGCAATCACAACAGTATACAATCAACAGGATTCAACTCAACGACACCTGGGGGATCAGAGCACAATCAACTTATATTTCTACTTTCTAAGCAAGCAGAGTTTGCCAGAAAGTTGCTAACTTTATTTTGGGAGTGCCTAACATGAGTAATACTAATTATACGAAGACTCAAGAGGTGCTTTATTTCTTTCACCAAAAAGGAATACATCGATCTATCCATGTCGCTGGTTTGAATCATATTTGTAACTTAAGAGAGACCACTTCAATCACCACGGGAAGGTCACTCCTCTGAAGGCCAATGATAAGCCCTGGCTACAAGCACATAAGTCTGATTCTAAATCATCCTGGTAGGAGAAAAGTTCTATGCAAGAAGGAAAAAAATAGGTCCGTTGTCATCTCATAACACCATGCCAGCTCCAGCTCTTCCATCTGAAGATAGCGATCCATCAGAATTAATTTTCACCCAACCCGAAGGGGGGTAGATCGACAACCAGCCTAACTCTATAAAAAGTAGGATATGTTATGATTGTCCGACAGTTGTGTTGTATATTGGGATTAATTGAATGTGCTTTGCTTTATGCTATTAATTAGGATGTAAGTCATACCATGTGGCATCCTGCTAAGAGCAAGGCATTTTAATTCAACTGTTCATTTATACAGTTTAAATATGTCTACCTTTTGTTTTCGAGATGGGCTTGAGCAAGATGGGCACCTCATGCATATCACCCATGAAATATTGGGTAACTATACAAACATGATTTGCAGAAAGTTTATACACATTTAACTTAAATGTTTCATGTAAGAAAATTCCTACCATTCTATAGAAAAAATAGAAGGGCGCTGCAATGTGCGCCATCATGGTCTAGTTCATCTTAAAATTATGTTGATATCTCGGAGGGCATGGCACCTTATGAATAATGTTGTACACGAGGACGACAAAGGTTTGTGACAGTATCCAAAAACTTCCTAATCAAATACATAGAGGAAATTCACTAGGCACTAGCACCGGAGGGCAGTGTTCAAGATATCTTCTGGTACTCCGATAAATCGGACGATTTATCTCTTACCAGCATCTGGCCACTAAGATAAATCGGCCGATAAATAAGCCGATGTGGCGATAAATCGGCTGATATGCCGATAAACTGACCGATTTATCCCTTATCATGGGTCGACCGATAAGTTCCATTCCCATGCAGAATTCCTATGCATGTTGCAGGTCATTGATGACAATCAGTGGTTGCCACAGAAATTAGGAGCCTGGAAGCTAAGGGTATGTTTGGATGACAGCTGAGCGCTGCCATACCAATATTTTGGCGTCGACCACCAGCCTAGGAGGGCCTTTCGATTGGTGCCGGCGTTTTCTTACCCTTCCAATGTTTTGGTCACTAGTACACCTCCTCTTTACTTTTTGTGCCCATGCTTTGGCTTGGCAGGGGCGACAGAATTCTACGGCAAAAAAATGGCACGCCCTCAATTTGGCAGGGCAGTCCTGGGCACTAACCAAACAGCCCCTAAATGCATATGCATCCTTTATTCATGAGATAGGCCAAGCTAGTGCAGGGATTGTCGTTAGGGATATGAGAGGAATGTTGCATTGTCAATCTGCAAATGCATGTCGTGGTACCAAGCTGTTGAGGAGGTTCATGCTATTTCGGCGTAGATTGGATTTTCGGAATTGATGCATGTATACAGAGGTCCTCTCTGCATTGGGACTAATTGCTCCCAAGTTATCACGCTAATAAATTCTAATGTTCCAAATAGATTTGCTCTCTTTGCAATTGTTGCTGACATAAGAAACAAGATGGATGATGACCCACAAGTATAGCAGATCAATCCTAGTCCTTTCGATAAGTAAGAGTGTCAAACTCAATGAGTAGCAAAAGGAATTGATATGCAGTTTTCAGCAAGGTTTCACTTCAAGTGTTATAAGAGGGCCTGTCTATGGTGCATCTAGATGTGCCCTAACTATTGCACATCTAAATGACTTAATCAAATTAAAAAAATGGACAAAAGAAAATGCTTGCACGAATCTTAGCGTAAAATCAATGACATTGGACTTAGATGTGCAATACTTATAGCACATCTAGATGTGTTTTAGCAAAACTGTTTTGATAAATAGTTTGGTAGCAAGATAATTTATAACAAGTTAACAAGTAACAATAGTAAAAAAAATGCAACAACTGGTCAAACCCTTAATTATGCTAAGAACAAGCGAAGGTGTTTCTTATAGTGACTAAAATGCTCTTGAGGACACGTGGGAGTTTCACCAAGTTTCACCATGATTCATTGATTTAACTTTCATTGCCATGATAAGTGTTACATGGGTGGACCGGATCTAAGTTACTTTCCTAGCTTGAACAAGTAGCTTCTTATGATTATACTCTCCAAGTCTCCATGCAAGCATCCGCAACTATTAGAGAAATAGTTAAGATAAATCTAATCATAGCATTAAGCAATTGGATACAAAACAGCCCCTTACGGAATAATTCACTAACTAGGGTTTAGGTTTCTATCACTCCCGCAACCCATCATCTACAAACTAATTTCACAAGCTTTCTCCTAGGCCCAAAGATGATGAAGTGTTATGTAGTCGACGTTCACACCACTAGAGGAAGAACAACACAACATAATATCAAAACATTGAATAAGAATCAACTTCACATGATTACTATTATAACAAGACTTCTCTCATGTCCTCAAGAACTAATGAAACTACTCACAACTCATCATATGGATCATGATCAGTGGGTATAAACATATGATTAACAATAAGAACACAACAATTTTTCACCAATTAAACCAACTAACCTCAACTACAAGATATAATCAACACTACAGGCACTCCCGGGGTACCAATCCGAGGTTAGATACAAAGATTAAGCAGAAGAGAAGAATTATGGTCTGGAGATGAGATGGTGCTAGTGAAGATAATGATGAAGATGATGATCCCCACGTTGAACGGGATGTTAATGATGATGAAGACTTTCTATTGTGTTGCATTTTCAGGTCACTTCCAACTGTTGGTAATTCCCATCTCTTTTTATATCTTGCATTTTAAAAGAGAAAAGACACTAGAATTGCATCATATTATGAAATATATCATTGAAATAGGGTATATTATAGTAAAAATTAATGATGCAAATGAAGGAAATATGCCCCAGAGGCAATAATAAAGTTATTATTTATTTCCTTATATCATGATAAATGTTTATTATTCATGCCAGAATTGTATTAACCGGAAACATGATACATGTGTGAATACATAGACAAACAGAGCATCACTAGTATGCCTCTACTTGACTAGCTCGTTAATCAAAGATGGTTATGTTTCCTAGCCATAGACAAAGAGTTGTCATTTGATTAACGGGATCACATCATTAGGAGAATGATGTGATTGACTTGACCCATTCCGTTAGCTTAGCACTTGATCGTTTAGTTTGTTTCTATTGCTTTCTTCATAACTTATACATGTTCCTATGACTATGAGATTATGCAACTCCCGTTTACGGGAGGAACACTTTGTGTGCTACCAAACGTCACAACGTAACTGGGTGATATAAAGGTGCTTTATAGGTGTCTCCAAAGGTACTTGTTGGGTTGACGTATTTAGAGATTAGGATTTGTGATATGTCTCCAACTTATCTATAATTTTTTATTGCTCCATGCTATATTTATCTTCTGTTTTGGACATTATTGGGCTTTATTATCCACTTTTTATATTATTTTTGGGACTAACCTATTAACCGGAGGCCCAGCCCAGAATTGCTGTTTTCTTTGCCTATTTTAGGATTTCAAAGAAAAGGAATATCAAACGGAGTCCAAACAGAATGAAACCTTTGGGAACGTGATTTTTGGAACGAACAAGATCCAGGAGACTTGGACCCTACATCAAGCAACCAATAGGGAGGCCACG
>NC_041382.1:407671076-407676712 GCF_002162155.2 Triticum dicoccoides | reverse complement strand
CCCTGTTGCTCCACCGACGCACTTCTTCCTCCTATATATACCTACGTACCCCCAAATGATCAGATACGGAGCCAAAACCCTAATTCCAACCCGCAAGTTTCTGTATCCACGAGATCCCATCTTGGGGCCTGTTCCGGAGCTCCGCCGGAGGGGGCATCGATCACGGAGGGCTTCTACATCAACACCATAGCCTCTCCGATGAAGTGTGAGTAGTTTACCTCAGACCTTCGGGTCCATAGTTATTAGCTAGATGGCTTCTTCTTTCTTTTTGGATCTCAATACAAAGTTCCCCCCTCTCTTGTGGAGACCTATTCGATGTAATCTTCTTTTGCGGTGTGTTTGTTGAGACCGATGAATTGTGGGTTTATGATCAAGTTTATCTATGAACAATATTTGAATATTCTCTGAATTCTTTTATGTATGATTGGTTATCTTTGCAAGTCTCTTCGAATTATCAGTTTGGTTTGGCCTACTAGATTGATCTTTCTTGCAATGGGAGAAGTGCTTAGCTTTGGGTTCAATCTTGCGGTGTCCTTTCCCAGTGACAGTAGGGGCAGCAAGGCACGTATTGTATTGTTACCATCGAGGATAACAAGATGGGGTTTTCATCATATTGCATGAGTTTATCCCTCTACATCATGTCATCTTGCTTAAAGCATTACTCTGTTCTCTCGAACTTAATACTCTAGATGCATGCTGGATAGCGGTCGATGTGTGGAGTAATAGTAGTAGATGCTCAACAGTAATTTGTTCACCTACCGTAAAATACTTATGCTCTTGAGAGAAGCCACTAGTGAAACCTATGGCCCCCGGGTCTATCTTCATCATATTAATCTTCCAACACTTAGTTATTTCCTTTGCTTTTTACTATGCTTTTATTTTACTTTGCATCTTTATCATAAAAATACCAAAAATATTATCTTATCATATCTATCAGATCTCACTCTCGTAAGTGACCGTGTAGGGATTGACAACCCCTTATCGCGTTGGTTGCGAGGATTTATTTGTTTTGTGTAGGTGCGAGGGACTCGCGCGTAGCCTCCTACTAGATTGATACCTTGGTTCTCAAAAAATGAGGGAAATACTTACGCTCCTTTGCTGCACCACCCTTTCCTCTGTAAGGGAAAACCAACGCAAGTGCTCAAGAGGTAGCAAGAAGGATTTCTGGCGCTGTTGCCAGGGAGGTCTACGCAAAAGTCAACATACCAAGTACCCATCACAAACCCTTATCTCCCGCATTACATTATTTGCCATTTGACTCTCATTTTCCTCTCCCCCACTTCACCCTTGCCGTTTTATCCGCCCTCTCTCTCTCTATCCTCCCTCTCTTTCTCTATTTGCCTCTTTTGCCCATTCCTCGTTTGCTTGTGTGTTAGATTGCTTGTTTGTCATGATGGCTCTTCCCCGATTTGGTGATCTTCACCTTAAAAGGTTAGAAGAAATCGAAAGCAACATTAGGAGTTTATGGTCTTGCAATTTGAGCATAATAGTTTCTTTAGAAACGATCTTAAGGAACAAAAAAGCTTTATGAGTTATATGAATAAAGAGCTCGATGATATGCCTAAAGAATTTGATGGTTTGAGATCCCAAATTGCTTGTCTTGAGAAGTTAATAGCTGAAGTTTCGGATAAGCAGGCTACCTTAGTTAATGAGATGGCCGCTAAGCCGAAAGACCATGATAATAAAGATGAAGATCTAAAAGTTATTGATGTGTCCCCTATTAAATCTTTGTTTTGCAATATGAATCTTGATAATGATGGGACTGAATATGATCCACCTTTACCTAGGAGGCGTTCCAAAAATTCAGAGTTTTTAGATCTTGATGCTAAATTTGATAAAAGTGGGATTGAAGAGATCAAAACTCTAGATGTTAATGAACCTACTATTTTGGATTTCAAGGAATTTAATTATGATAGCTGCTCTTTGATAGATTGTATTTCCTTGTTGCAATCCGTGCTAAATTCTCCTCATGCTTATAGTCAAAATAAAGCTTTTACCAAACATATCGTTGATGCTTTGATGCAATCTTATGAAGAAAAACTTGAGTTGGAAGTTTCTATCCCTAGAAAACTTTATGATGAGTGGGAACCAACTATTAAAATTAAAGATCATGAATGCTATGCTTTGTGTGATTTGGGTGCTAGTGTTTCCACGATTCCAAAGACTTTGTGTGATTCGTTAGGTTTCCGTGATTTTGATGATTGCTCTTTAAACTTGCACCTTGCGGATTCCACTATTAAGAAACCTATGGGAAGAATTAATGATGTTCTTATTGTTGCAAATAGGAATTATGTGCCCGTAGATTTTATCGTTCTTGATATAGATTGCAATCCTTCATGTCCTATTATTCTTGGTAGACCTTTCCTTAGAATGATTGGTGCAATTATTGATATGAAGGAAGTAAATATTAGATTCCAATTTTCGTTAAGGAAAGGCATGGATCACTTTCCTAGAAAGAAAATTAAATTACCTTATGAATCTATTATGAGAGCCACTTATGGATTGCCTACCAAAGATGGCAACACCTAGATCTATCCTTGCTTTTTATGCCTAGCTAGGGGCGTTAAACGATAGCGCTTGTTGGGAGGCAACCCAATTTTATATTTATTCCTTGCTTTTTGCTCCTGTTTAGTAATAAATAATTTATATAGCCTCTGTTTTGTTTGTGTTTTTTTGTGTTTAATTAGTGTTTGTGCCAAGTAGAACCGTTGGGAAGACTTGGGAAAGTCTTGTTAATCTTGCTGCAAAAAACAGAAACTTTAGCGCTCACGAGAACTGCTGCCATTTTTTTGGAAAGTTCTATTTAGTTAAATATTTTTTCAGATGATTAATAGATAAATTCCTCACGTCAAGCAATTTATTTTAGAATTTTTGGGGTTCCAGATCTTGCGCTAGATACAGATTACTATAGACTGTTCTGTTTTTGACAGATTCTGTTTTTCATGTGTTTTTTGCTTATTTTGATGAATCTATGGCTAGTAAAATAGTTTATAAACCATAGAGAAGTTGGAATACAGTAGGTTTAACACAAATATAAATAAAGAATGAGTTCATTACAGTACCTTGAAGTGGCCTTCTGTTTTCTTTCGCTAACGGAGCTCACGAGATTTTCTACTTTAAGTTTTGTGTTGTGAAGTTTTCAAGTTTTGGGTAAAGATTTGATGGATTATGGAACAAGGAGTGGCAAGAGCCTAAGCTTGGGGATGCCCATGGCACCCCTAAGATAATCTAAGGACACCTAAAAGCCAAAGCTTGGGGATGCCCCGGAAGGCATCCCCTCTTTCGTCTACTTCTATCGGTAACTTTACTAGGAGCTATATTTTTATTCACCACATGATATGTGTTTTGCTTGGAGTGTCTTGTATGATTTGAGTCTTTGCTTTTTATTTACCACAATCATCTTTGTTGTACACACCTTTTGAGAGGGACACACATGATTCGGAAATTATTAGAATACTCTATGTGCTTCACTTATATCTTTTGAGTTATATAGTTTTGCTCTAGTACTTCACTTATATCTTTTAGAGCACGCTGGTGGATTTGTTTTATAGAAATTGTTGATCTCTCATGCTTCACTTATATTATTTTGAGAGTCTTAAATAGCATGTTAATTTGCTTAAATAATCCTAATATGCTAGGTATACAAGATTAATAATAAAATTCTCTTACGAGTGTGTTGAATACTGTGAGAAGTTTGATACTTGATAATTGTTTTGAGATATGAAGATGGTGATATTAGAGTCATGCTACTTGAGTAGTTGTGAATTTGAGATATACTTGTGTTAAAGTTTGTGATTCCCAAAGCATGCACGTATGGTGAACCATTATGTGATGAAGTCGGAGCATGATTTATTTATTGATTGTCTTCCTTATGAGTGGCGGTCGGGGACGAGCGATGGTATTTTCCTACCAATCTATCCCCCTAGGAGCATGCGCATAATACTTTGCTTTGATAACTTGTAGATTTTTGCAATAAGTATATGAGTTCTTTATGACTAATGTTGAGTCCATGGATCATACGCACTCTCACACCTCCACCATTGCTAGCCTTTCTAATACCGTGCACCTTTCGCCGGTATCATACACCCACCATATACCTTCCTCAAAACAGCCACCATACCTACCTATCATGGCATTTCCATAGCCATTCCGAGATATATTGCCATGCAACTTTCCACCATTCCGTTTACTATGACACACTCCATCATTGTCATATTGCTTTGCATGATCATGTAGTTGACATTGTATTTGTGGCAAAGCCACCGTTCATAATTCTTTCATACATGTAACTCTTGATTCATTGTATATCCTGGTACATCGCTGGAGGCATTCACATAGAGTCATATTTTGTTCTAAGTATCGAGTTGTAATTCTTCAGTTGTAAGAAAATAAAAGTGTGATGATCATCATTATTAGAGCATTGTCCCAAGTGAGGAAAGGATGATGGAGACTATGATTCCCCCACAAGTCGGGATGAGACTCCGGACGAAAAAAAGAGGCCATAAAAAAAGAGAGAAAAGGCCCAAATAAAAAAATATGAGAGAAAAAGAGAGAAGGGACAATGCTACTATCCTTTTACCACACTTGTGCTTCAAAGTAGCACCATGATCTTCACGATAGAGAGTCTCCTTTGTTATCACATTCATATACTAGTGGGAATTTTTCATTATAGAACTTGGCTTGCATATTCCAATGATGGGCTTCCTCAAAATGCCCTAGGTCTTCGTGAGCAAGCAAGTTCGATGCACACCCACTTAGTTTCTTTTTGAGCTTTCATATACTTATAGCTCTAGTGCATCCGTTGCATGGCAATCCCTACTCACTCACATTGATATCTATTGATGGGCATCTCCATAGCTCGTTGATACGCCTAGTTGATGTGAGACTATCTTCTTCTTTTTGTCTCCTCCACAACCACCATTCTATTCCACCTAAAGTGCTATGTTCATGGCACACGCTCATGTATTGCGTGAAGATTGAAAAAGTTAGAAAATGTGAAAAGTATGAAACAATTGCTTGGCTTGTCATCGGGGTTGTGCATGATTTAAATACTTTGTGTGGTGAAGATAGAGCATAGCCAGACTATATGATTTTGTAGGGATAACTTTCTTTGGCCATGATATTTTGAAGAGACATAATTGCTTAGTTAGTATGCTTGAAATATTATTATTTCTATGTCAATATTAAACTTTTGTCTTGAATTTTTCGGATTTGAATATTCATACCACAATTAAGAAGAATTACATTGAAATTATGCCAAGTAGCATTCCACATCAAAAAATTTGTTTTTATCATATACCTACTCGAGGACGAGCAGGAATTAAGCTTGGGGATGCTTGATACGTCTCCAACGTATCGATAATTTTTGATTGCTCCATGCTATATTATCTTCTGTTTTGGACATTATTGGGCTTTATCATCCACTTATATATTATTTTTGGGACTAACCTATTAACCAGAGGCCCAGCCCAGAATTGTCGTTTTTGCCTATTTTAGGGTTTCGAAGAAAAGGAATATCAAACGGAGTCCAAACGGAATGAAACCTTCGGGAACGTGATTTTTGGAACGAACAAGATCTAGGAGACTTGGACCCTACATCAACCAACCAATAGGGAGGCCACAAGGTAGGGGGCGCG
>NC_041382.1:407643808-407670874 GCF_002162155.2 Triticum dicoccoides | reverse complement strand
AGGCGCACCCTCCACCCTCATGGGCCCCCTGTTGCTCCACCGACGTACTTCTTCCTCCTATATATACCTACGTACCCCCAAACGATTAGATACGGAGCCAAAACCCTAATTCCACCACCGCAACTTTCTGTATCCATGAGATCCCATCTTGGGGCTTGTTTCGGAGCTCCGCCGGAGGGGGCATCGATCATGGAGGGCTTCTACATCAACACCATAGCCTCTCTGATGAAGTGTGAGTAGTTTACCTCAGACCTTCAGGTCCATAGTTATTAGTTAGATGGCTTCTTCTCTCTTTTTGGATCTCAATACAAAGTTCTCCCCCTCTCTTGTGGATATCTATTCGATGTAATCTTCTTTTGTGGTGTGTTTGTTGGGACTGATGAATTGTGGGTTTATGATCAAGTTTATCTATGAACAATATTTGAATCTTCTCTGGATTCTTTTATGTATGATTGGTTAGCTTTGCAAGTCTCTTCGAATTATCAGTTTGGTTTGGCCTACTAGATTGATCTTTCTTGCAATGGGAGAAGTGCTTAGCTTTGGGTTCAATCTTGCGGTGTCCTTTCCTAGTGACAGTAGGGGCAGCAAGGCATGTATTGTATTGTTGCCATCGAGGATAACAAGATGGGGTTTTCATCATATTGCATGAGTTTATCCCTCTACATCATGTCATCTTGCTTAAAGCATTACTCTGTTCTCTCGAACTTAATACTCTAGATGCATGCTGGATAGCGGTCGATGTGTGGAGTAATAGTAGTAGATGCAGGCAGGAGTCGGTCTACATGTCTCGGACGTGATGCCTATATACATGATCATACCTAGATATTCTCATAACTATGCTCAATTCTGTCAATTGCTCAACAGTAATTTGTTCACCTACCGTAAAATACTTATGCTCTTGAGAGAAGCCACTAGTGAAACCTATGGCCCCCGGGTCTATCTTCATCATATTAATCTTCCAACACTTAGTTATTTCCTTTGCTTTTTTACTTTGCTTTTATTTTACTTTGCATCTTTATCATAAAAATACCAAAAATATTATCTTATCATATCTATCAGATCTCACTCTCGTAAGTGACCGTGTAGGGATTGGCAACCCCTTATCGCGTTGGTTGAGAGGATTTATTTGTTTTGTGTAGGTGCGAGGGACTCGCGCATAGCCTCCTACTGGATTGATACCTTGGTTCTCAAAAACTGAGGGAAATACTTACTCTACTTTGCTGCACCACCCTTTCCTCTTCAAGGAAAAACCAACACAAGTGCTCAAGAGGTAGCAATTTGTCACTCCGATTGTCGGAGAGGTATCTCTGGGCCCACTCGGTAATACACATCACCTAAGCCTTGCAAGCATTGCAACTAATGAGTTAGTTGCGGGATGATGTGTTACGGAATGAGTAAAGAGACTTGCCGGTAACGAGATTGAACTAGGTATTGAGATACCGACGATCGAATCTCAGGCAAGTAACATACCGATGACAAAAGGAACAACATATGTTGTTATGCGGTTTGACCGATAAAGATCTTCGTAGAATATGTAGGAGCCAATATGAGCATCCAGGTTCCGCTATTGGTTATTGACCATAGACGTGTCTCGGTCATGTCTACATAGTTCTTGAACCCGTAGGGTCCGCACGCTTAAAGTTCGATGACAGTTATATTATGAGTTTATGGTTTTTGATGTACCGAAGGTAGTTCGGAGTCCCAGATATGATCACGGACATGACGAGGAGTCTCTAAATGTTCGAGACGTAACGATCGATATATTAGACGTCTATATTTGGATACCGGAATGGTTCCGGGTGAGATCGGGATAATACCGGAGCACCGGGAGGTTATCGGAACCCCTCGGGAGGTATATGGGCCTTAATGGGCTTTAGTGGAAAGGAGGGGAAAGGAGCAAGGGAGGGGGCGCCCCCCCAAGCCCAATCTGAATTGGGAGCCCCCCCCCCCCCTTTCCTTCCTCCCTCCTTCCTCTTCCTTCCCTCTCCCTCTCCAAATAGGAAAAGGAGGAGTCCTACTCCCTTGGGCGCGCCTCCTCCCCTTGGCCGGCCCTCTCCTCCCCTCCTTTATATACAGAGGAGAGGGGCACCCCACAGACACAACAATTGATCTCTTGGATCTTTTAGCCGTGTGCGGTGCCCCTCTCCACCATAGTCCACCTCGATAGTATTGTAGCGGTGCTTAGGCGAAGCCCTGCGATAGTAGAACATCAACATCGTCACCACGCCGTCATGCTGACGAAAATCTCCCTCAAAGCTCGGTTGGATCGGATTTCGAGGGACGTCATCGAGTTGAACGTGTGCAGAACTCGGAGGTGCCGTGTGTTTGGTACTTGATCGGTCGGATCGTGAAGACATACGACTACATCAACCGTGTTGTGCTAACGCTTCCACTTTCGGTCTACGAGGGTACGTGGACACACTCTCCCCTCTCGTTGCTATGCATCACCATGATCTTGTGTGTGCGTAGGAAATTTTTTGAAATTACTACGTTCCCCAACAGTGGTATCAGAGCCTGATTATATGCGTTGATGTTATATGCACGAGTAGAACACAAGTGAGTTGTGGGCGATACAAGTCATACAGCTTACCAGCATTTCATACTTTGGTTCGGCGGTATTGTTGGATGAAGCGGCCGGACCGACATTACGCGTACGCTTACGCGAGACTGCTTCTACTGACGTGCTTTGCACACAGTGTTGGGGAACGTAGTAATTTCAAAAATTTCCTACGCACATGCAACATCATGGTGATGCATAGCAACAAGAGGGGAGAGTGTTGTCCACGTACCCTTGTAGACTGAAAGCGGAAGCGTTAGCACAACGCGGTTGATGTAGTCGTACGTCTTCACGATCCGACCGACCAAGTACCGAACACACGGCACCTCCGAGTTCTACACACGTTCAACTCGACGACGTCCCTCGAACTCCGATCTAGCCGAGTGTTGAGGGAGAGTTTCATCAGCACGACGGCGTGGTGACGATGATGATGTTCTACCGACGCAGGGCTTCGCGTAAGCACCGCTACGATCTGACCGACGTGGATTATGGTGGAGGGGGGCACCGCACACGGCTAAGAGATCCAAGGGATCAATTGTTGTGTCTATGGGGTGCCCCCTGGCCACGTACATAAAGGAGTGGAGGAGGGGAGGGGCTGGCCCTCTCTATGGCGCGCCCTAGGGGACTCCTACTCCCACCGGGAGTAGGATTCCCCCTTTCCTAGTAGAACTAGGATCCCTTCCAAGTAGTAGGAGTAGGAGAGAAGGAAAGGGAAGGGAAAAGGAGAAGGAAGGAAGGGGGCGCCCCCCTCCCTAGTCCAATTCGGACCAGCCCATGGGGAGGGGTGCGGCCACCCTTTGAGGCCTTCCTCTCCTTTCCCGTATGGCCCATTAAGGCCCAATACGAATTCCCGTAACTCCCCGGTACTCCCAAAAATACCTGAATCACTCGGAACCTTTCCGATGTCCGAATATAGTCGTCCAATATATTGATCTTTACGTCTCAACCATTTTGAGACTCCTCGTCATGTCCCCGATCTCATCCGGGACTCCGAACTCCTTCGGTACATCAAAACACATAAACTCATAATATAACCGTCATCGAACTTTAATCGTGCGGACCCTACGGGTTCAAGAACTATGTAGACATGACCGAGACACGTCTCCGGTCAATAACCAATAGCGGAACCTGGATGCTCATATTGGCTCCTACATATTCTATGAAGATCTTTATCGGTCAAACCGCATAACAACATACGGTGTTCCCTTTGTCATCGGTATGTTACTTGCCCGAGATTCGATCGTCGGTATCTCAATACCTATTTCAATCTCGTTACCGGCAAGTCTCTTTACTCGTTCCATAATACATCATCCCACAACTAACTCATTAGTTGCAATGCTTGCAAGGCTTATAGTGATGTGCATTACCGAGTGGGTCTAGAGATACCTCTGCGATAATTGGAGTGACAAATCCTAATCTCGAAATACGCCAACCCAACAAGTACCTTCGAAGACACCTGTAGAGCACCTTTATAATCACCCAGTTACGTTCTGACGTTCGGTGGCACACAAAGTGTTCCTCCGGTAAACGGGAGTTGCATAATCTCATAGTCATAGGAACATGTATAAGTCATGAAGAAAGCAATAGCAACAAACTAAACGATCAAGTGCTATGCTAACGGAATGGGTCAAGTCAATCACATCATTCTCTAATGATGTGACCCCGTTAATCAAATGACAACTCATGTCTATGGTTAGGAAACATAACCATCTTTGATCAACGAGCTAGTCAAGTAGAGGCATACTAGTGACAATCTGTTTGTCTATGTATTCACACATGTATTATGTTTCCGGTTAATACAATTCTAGCATGAATAATAAACATTTATCATGATATAAGGAAATAAATAATAACTTTATTATTGCCTCTAGGGCATATTTCCTTCAGTCTCCCACTTGCACTAGAGTCAATAATCTAGTTCACATCGCCATGTGATTTAACATCAATAGTTCACATCGTCATGTGACCAACACCCAAAGGGTTTACTAGAGTCAATAATCTAGTTCACATTGCTATGTGATTAATACCCAAAGAGTACTAAGGTGTGATCATGTTTTGCCTGTGAGGGAAGTTTAGTCAACGGGTCTGCCACATTCAGATCCATATGTATTTTGCAAATTTCTATGTCAACAATGCTCTGCACGAAGCTACTCTAGCTAATTGCTCCCACTTTCAATATGTATCCAGATTGAGACTTTGAGTCATCTGGATCAGTGTCAAAACTTGCATCGACGTAACCCTTTACGACGAACCTTTTGTCACCTCCATAATCGAGAAACATATCCTTATTCCACTAAGGATAATTTTGACCAATGTCCAGTGATCTACTCCTAGATCACTATTGTACTCCCTTGCCAAACTCAAGGCAGGGTATACAATAGGTCTGGTACACAGCATGGCATACTTTATAGAACCTATGGCTAAGGCATAGGGAATGACTTTCATTCTCTCTCTATCTTATGCCGTGGTCGGGTTTTGAGTCTTACTCAACTTCACACCTTGTAACACAGGCAAGAACTCCTTCTTTGACTGTTCCATTTTGAACTACTTCAAAATCTTGTCAAGCTATGTACTCATTGAAAAACTTATCAAGCGTCTTGATCTATCTCTATAGATCTTGATGCTCAATATGTAAGCAGCTTCACCGAGGTCTTTCTTTGAAAAACTCCTTTCAAACATTCCTTTATGCTTTGCAGAATAATTCTACATTATCTCCGATCAACAATATGTCATTCACATATACTTATCAGAAATGTTGTAGTGCTCCCACTCACTTTCTTGTAAATACATGCTTCACCGCAAGTCTGTATAAAACTATATGCTTTGATCAACTTATCAAAGCGTATATTCCAACTCCGAGTTGCTTGCACCAGTCCATAGATGGATCGTTGGAGCTTGCATATTTTGTTAGTACCTTTAGGATTGACAAAACCTTCTGGTTGCATCATATACAACTCTTATTTAATAAATCCATTAAGGAATGCAGTTTTGTTTATCCATTTGCTAGATTTCATAAAATGCGGCAATTGCTAACATGATTCGGACAGACTTAAGCATAGATACGAGTGAGAAACTCTCATCGTAGTCAACACCTTGAACTTGTCAAAAACCCTTTGCGACAATTCTAGCTTTGTAGATAGTAACACTACTATCAGCGTCCGTCTTCCTCTTGAAGATCCATTTAATCTCAATGGCTCGCTGATCAATGTGCCAGTCAATCAAAGTCCATACTTTGTTCTCATACATGGATCTCATCTCAGATTTGATGGCCTCAAGCCATTTTGCGGAATCTGGGCTCATCATCGCTTCCTCATAGTTCGTAGGCTCGTCATGGTCAAGTAACATGACCTCCAGAACAGGATTACCGTACCACTCTAGTGCGGATCTTACTCTAGTTTACCTACGAGGTTCGGTAGTAACTTGATCTGAAGTTACATGATTATCATCATTAGCTTCCTCACTAATTGGTGTAGTAGTCACAGGAACAGATTTCTGTGATGAACTACTTTCCAATAAGGGAGCAGGTACAGTTACCTCATCAAGTTCTACTTTCCTCCCACTCACTTCTTTCGAGAGAAACTCCTTCTCTAGAAAGGATCCATTCTCAGCAATGAATATCTTGCCTTCGGATCTGTGATAGAAGGTGTACCCAACATTTTCTTTTGGGTATACTATGAAGACGCACTTCTCCGATTTGGGTTTGAGCTTATCAGGTTGAAATTTTTTCACATAAGCATTGCAACCTCAAACTTTAAGAAACAACAGCTTAGGTTTCTTGCCAAACCATAGTTCATACGGTGTCGTCTCAACGGATTTAGACGGTGCCCTATTTAACGTGAATGTAGCTGTCTCTAATGGATAACCTCAAAACTATAGTAGTTAATCGGTAAGAAACATCATAGATTGCACTATATCCAATAATAGTACGGTTATGACGTTCGGACACACCATTATGCTGTGGTGTTCCAGGTGGCATGATTTTGTGAAACTATTCCACATTGTCTTAATTGAAGACCAAACTAGTAACTCAAATATTTGTCTCTACGATCAGATCATAGAAACTTTATTTTCTTGTCACGATGATTTTCCACTTCACTCTGAAGTTTTTTGAACTTTTCAAATGTTTTAGACTTATGTTTCATCAAGTAGATATACCATATCTGCTCAAATCATCTGTGAATGTTAGAAAATAACGATACCCACCGCGAGCCTCAACATTCATCGGACTGCATACATCAGTATGTATTATTTCCAATAAGTCAGTTGCTTGCTCCATTGTTCCGAAGAACGGAGTCTTAGTCATCTTGCCCATGAGGCACGGTTCGCAAGCATCAACTGATTCACAATCAAGTGATTCCAAAAGCCCATCATCATGGATTTTCTTCATGCGCTTTACACCAATATGACCTAAACGGCAGTGCCACAAATAAGTTGCACTATCATTATTAACTTTGCATCTTTTGGCTTCAATATTATGAGAATGTGTATCACCAAGATCGAGACCCAACAAACCATTTTCATTGGGTGTATGACCATAGAAGGTTTTATTCATGTAAACAGAACAACAATTTATTCTCTTACTTAAATGAATAACCGTTTTGCAATAAACATGATCAAATCATATTCATGCTCAACGCAAACACCAAATAACACCTATTTAGGTTCAACACTAATCCCGAAATTATAGGGAGTGTGCGATGATGATCATATCAATCTTGGAACCACTTCCAGCACACATCGTCACTTCACCCTTAACTAGTCTCTGTTCATTCTGCAACTCCCGTTTCGAGTTACTACTCTTAGCAACTGAACCAGTATCAAATACCGAGGGGTTGCTACGAACACTAGTAAAATACACATCAATAATTTGTATATCAAATATACCTTTGTTCACTTTGCCATCCTTCTTATCCGCCAAATACTTGGGGCAGTTCCGCTTCCAATGAACAGTCCCTTTGCAGTAGAAGCACTTAGTCTCAGGCTTAGGACCAGACTTGGGCTTCTTCACTTGAGCAGTAACTTGCTTGCCGTTCTTCTTGAAGTTCCCTTTCTTTCCCTTTGCCCTTTTCTTGAAACTAGTGGTCTTGTTAATCATCAACACTTGATGCTCTTTCTTGATTTCTACCTTCATCGATTTCATCATCATGAAAGGCTCGGGAATCGTTTTCATCATCCCTTGCATACTATAGTTCATCAAGAAGTTCCACTAACTTGTTGATGGTGACTAGAGAATTCTGTCAATCACTATTTTATCTGGAAGGTTAACTCCCACTTGATTCAAGCGATTGTAGTACCCAGACAATCTGAACATATGCTCACTTCTTGAGCTATTCTCCTCCATTTTTTAGCTATAGAACTTGTTGGAGACTTCATATCTCTCAACTCGGGTATTTACTTGAAATATTAACTTCAACTCCTGGAACATCTCATATGGTCCATGATGTTCAAAATGTCTTTGAAGTCCCGATTCTAAGCCGTTTAAGCATGGTGCACTAAACTATCAAGTAGTCATCATATTGAGCTAGCCAAACGTTCATAACATCTGCACCTGCTCCTGCAATAGGTTTGTCACCTAGCGGTGCATCAAGGACATAATTCTTCTGTGCAGCAATGAGGATAAACCTCAGATCACGGATCCAATCCGCATCATTGCTACTAACATCTTTCAACTTAGTTTTTCTCTAGGAACATATCAAAAATAAAACAGGGGAGTTAAACGCGAGCTATTGATCTACAACATAGATATGATAATACTACCAGGACTAAGTTCATGATAAATTTAAGTTCAATTAATCATATTACTTAAGAACTCCCACTTAGAAAGACATCCCTCTAATATTCTAAGTGATCACGTGATCCAAATCAACTAAACCATAACCGATCATCACGTGAAATGGAGTAGTTTTCAATGGTGAACATCACTATGTTGATCATATCTACTATATGATTCACGCTCGACCTTTCGGTCTCAGTGTTTCGAGGCCATATCTGCATATGCTAGGCTCGTCAAGTTTAACCTGAGTATTCTGCGTGTGCAAAACTGGCTTGCACCCGTTGTAGATGGACGTAGAGCTTATCACACCCGATCATCACGTGGTGTCTGGGCACGACGAACTTTGGCAATGGTGCATACTCAGGGAGAACACTTTTTATCTTGAAATTTAGTGAGAGATCATCTTATAATGCTACCATCTATCAAAGCAAGATAAGATGCATAAAAGATAAACATCACATGCAATCAAAATATGCGACATGATATGGCCATCATCATCTTGTGCCTTTGATCTCCATCTCCAAAGCATCGTCATAATTTCCATCGTCGCCGGCATGACACCATGATCTCCATCATCTTGATCTATATCAATGTGTCGTCACATGGTCGTCTCGCCAACTATTGCTCTTGGAACTATTGTTATCGCATAGCGATAAAGTGAAGCAATTATTTGGCGCTTGCATCTTATGCAATAAAGAGACAACCATAAGGCGTCTGCCAGTTGCCGATAACTTCAACAAAACATGATCATATTATACAACAACTTATATCTCATCACGTCTTGACCATATCACATCACAACATGCCCTGCAAAAACAAGTTAGACGTCCTCTAAAGTTTTACGTGGCTGCTACGGGCTTAGCAAGAACCGTTCTTACCTACGCATCAAAACCACAATGATAGTTTGTCAAGTTGGTGTTGTTTTAACCTTCTCAAGGACCGGGCATAGCCACACTCGGTTCAACTAAAGTTGGAGAAACTGACACCCGCTAGTCACCCGTGTGCATAGCACGACGGTAAAACCAGTCTCGCGTAAGCGTACGCGTAATGTCGGTCCGGGCCACTTCATCCAACAATACCGCCGAACCAAAGTGTGACATGCTGGTAGGCAGTATGACTTATATCGCCCACAACTCACTTGTGTTCTACTCGTGCATATGACATCTACGCATAAAACCTGGCTCTGATGCCACTGTTGGGGAACGTAGTAATTTAAAAAATTCCTATGCACACGCAAGATCATGGTGATGCATAGCAATGAGAGGGGAGAGTGTTGTCCACGTACCCTCGTAGACCGAAAGCGGAAGCATTAGCACAACGCGGTTGATGTAGTCGTACGTCTTCACGATCCGACCGATCAAGTCCCGATCACACGGCACCTCCGAGTTTTGCACACGTTCAACTCGATGACGTCCCTCGAACTCCGATCCAGCCGAGTGTTGAGGGAGAGTTTCGTCAGCACGACGGCGTGGTGACGATGATGATGTTCTACCGACGCAGGGCTTCGCCTAAGCACCGCTACGATATGACCGAGGTGGATTATGGTGGAGGGGGGCACCGCACATGGCTAAGAGATCCAAGGGATCAATTGTTGTGTCTATGGGGTGCCCCCTGGCCACGTATATAAAGGAGTGGAGGAGGGGAGGGGCCGGCCCTCTCTATGGCACGCCCTAGGGGAGTCCTACTCCCACTGGGAGTAGTGTTGGGGAACGTAGTAATTTCAAAAAAATTCCTACGCACACGCAAGATCATGGTGATGCATAGCAACGAGAGGGGATAGTGCGATCTACGTACCCTTGTAGACCGACAGCGAAAGCGTTAGCACAACACGGTTGATGTAGTCGTACGTCTTCACGGCCCGACTGATCAAGCACTGAAACTACGGCACCTCCGAGTTTTAGCACACGTTCAGCTCGATGATGATCCCCAGACTCCGATCCAGCAAAGTGTCGGGGAAGAGTTCCGTCAGCACGACGGCGTGGTGATGATCTTGATGTACTACCGTCACAGGGCTTCGCCTAAGCACCGCTACAATATTATCGAGGATTATGGTGGAAGGGGGCACCGCACACGGCTAAGAATATGATCACGTGGATCAACTTGTGTGTCTAGGGGTGCCCCTGCCCCCGTATATAAAGGAGCAAGGGGAGGAGGCCGGCCGGCCCTATAGGCGCGCCATGGAGGAGTCCTCCTCCTAGTAGGAGTAGGACTCCTACTAGGAGGGGGAAGGAAGTGGGGAGGAAGAAGGAAAGGGGGGCGCCGCCCCCCTCTCCTAGTCCAATTCGGACCAGAGGGGAGGAGGCGCGCGGCCCACCCTGGCCGCCCTTCTCTCTCTCCACTAAGGCCCATATGGCCCATTAATTCTCCCGGTAGGGTTCCGGTAACCCTCCGGCTCTCCGGCTTTCTCCGAAGTCACCCGGAACACTTCCTTTGTCCGAATATAGCCGTCCAATATATCAATATTTATGTCTCGACCATTTCGAGACTCCTCGTTATGTCCGTGATCACATCCGGGACTCCGAACTAACTTCGGTACATCAAAACTCATAAACTCATAATATAATTGTCATCAAAACCTTAAGCGTGCGGACCCTACGGGTTCGAGAACAATGTAGACATGACCGAGACACGTCTCCGGTCAATAACCAATAGCAGAACCTGGATGCTCATATTGGCTCCTACATATTCTACGAAGATCTTTATCGGTCAGACCGCATAACAACATACATTGTTCCCTTTGTCATCGGTGTGTTACTCGCCCAAGATTCGATCGTCGGTATCTTAATACCTAGTTCAATCTCGTTACCGGCAAGTCTCTTTACTCGTTTCGTAATACGTCATCTCGCAACTAACTCATTAGTTGCAATGCTTGCAAGGCTTATGTGATGTGCATTACCGAGAGGGCCCAGAGATACCTCTCCGACAATCGGAGTGACAAATCCTAATCTCGAAATACGCCAACCCAAAATTTACCTTTGGAGACACCTGTAGAGCTCCTTTATAATCACCCAGTTACGTTGTGACGTTTGGTAGCACACAAAGTGTTCCTCCGGCAAACGGGAGTTGCATAATCTCATAGTCATAGGAACATGTATAAGTCATGAAGAAAGCAATAGCAACATAATAAACGATCGGGTGCTAAGCTAATGGAATGGGTCATGTCAATCACATCATTCTCCTAATAATGTGATCCCGTTAATCGAATGACAACACATGTCTATGGTTAGGAAACATAACCATCTTTGATTAATGAGCTAGTCAAGTAGAGGCATACTAGTGACGTTTGGTTTGTCTATGTATTTACACAAGTATTATGTTTTCGGATAATACAATTCTAGCATGAATAATAAACATTTATCATGATATAAGGAAATAAAATAATAATATTATTATTGCCTCTAGGGCATATTTCCTTCAAGTAGGATTCCCCCTTTCCTAGTAGAACTAGGATCCCTTCCAAGTAGTAGGAGTAGGAGAGAAGGAAAGGGAAGGGAAAAGGAGAAGGAAGGAAGGGGGCGCCCCCCTCCCTAGTCCAATTCGGACCAGTCCATGGGGAGGGGTGCGGCCACCCTTTGAGGCCTTCCTCTACTTTCCCGTATGGCCCATTAAGGCCAATACGAATTCCTGTAACTCCCCGGTACTTCCGAAAATACCGGAATCACTCGGAACCTTTCCGATGTCCGAATATAGTCGTCCAATATATCGATCTTTACATCTCGACCATTTCAAGACTCCTCGTCATGTCCCCGATCTCATCCGGGACTCCGAACTCCTTCGGTACATCAAAACACATAAACTCATAATATAACCGTCATCGAACTTTAAGTGTGCGGACCGTACGGGTTCGAGAACTGTGTAGACATGACCGAGACACGTCTCCGGTCAATAACCAATAGCGGAACCTGGATGCTCATATTGGCTCCTGCATATTCTACGAAGATCTTTATCGGTCAAACCGCATAACAACATACGTTGTTCCCTTTGTCATCGGTATGTTACTTGCCCGAGATTCGATCGTCGGTATCTCAATACCTAGTTCAATCTCGTTACCGGCAAGTCTCTTTACTCGTTCCGTAATACATCATCCCGCAACTAACTCATTAGTTGCAATGCTTGCAAGGCTTATAGTGATGTGCATTACCGAGTGGGCCCAGAGATACCTCTCCGACAATTGGAGTGACAAATCCTAATCTCGAAATACGCCAACCCAACAAGTACCTTCGAGACACCTGTAGAGCACCTTTATAATCACCCGGTTACGTTGTGACGTTTGGTGGCACACAAAGTGTTCCTCCGGTAAACGGGGGTTGCATAATCTCATAGTCATAGGAACATGTATAAGTCATGAAGAAAGCAATAGCAACAAACTAAACGATCAAGCGCTATGCTAACGGAATGGGTCAACAATCACATCATTCTCTAATGATGTGACCCCGTTAATCAAATGACAACTCATGTCTATGGTTAGAAAACCATCTTTGATCAACGAGCTAGTCAAGTAGAGGCATACCAGTGACAATCTGTTTGTCTATGCATTCACACATGTATTATGTTTCCGGTTAATACAATTCTAGCATGAATAATAAACATTTATCATGATATAAGGAAATAAATAATAACTTTATTATTGCCTCTAGGGCATATTTCCTTCACACAGGTGGCTGGCGGGTGTTAGTTTCTCCAACTTTAGTTGAACCGAGTGTGGCTACGCCCGGCCCTTGAGAAGGTTAAAACAACACTAACTTGACAAACTATCGTTGTGGTTTTGATGCGTAGGTAAGAACGGTTCTTGCTCAGCTCGTAGCAGCCACGTAAAACTTGCAACAACAAAGTAGAGGACGTCTAACTTGTTTTTGCAGGGCATGTTGTGATGTGATATGGTCAAGATATGATGCTATATTTTATTGTATGAGATGATCATGTTTTGTAACCGAGTTATCGGCAACTGGCAGGAGCCATATGGTTGTCGCTTTATTGTATGCAATGCAATCGCCCTGTAATTGCTTTACTTTATCACTAAGCGGTAGCGATAGTCGTAGAAGCAATAGTTGGCGAGATGACAACGATGCTACGATGGTGATCAAGGTGTCGCGCCGGTGACGATGGTGATCATGACGGTGCTTCGGAGATGGAGATCACAAGCACAAGATGATGAAGGCCATATCATATCACTTATATTGATTGCATGTGATGTTTATCTTTTATGCATCTTATTTTGCTTTGATTGACGGTAGCATTATAAGATGATCTCTCACTAAATTTCAAGATAAAAGTGTTCTCCCTGAGTATGCACCATTGCCAAAGTTCGTCGTGCCCAGACACCACGTGATGATCGGGTGTGATAAGCTCTACGTCCATCTACAACGGGTGCAAGCTAGTTTTGCACACGCAAAATACTCAAGTTAAACTTGACGAGCCTAGCATATGCAGATATGGCCTCGGAACACCGAGATCGAACGGTCGAGCGTGAATCATATAGTAGATATGATCAACATAGTGATGTTCACCACTGAAAACTACTCCATTTCACGTGATGATCGGTTATGGTTTAGTTGATTTGGATCACGTGATCACTTAGATGATTAGAGGGATGTCTATCTAAGTGGGAGTTCTTAAGTAATATGATTAATTGAACTTAAATGTATCATGAACTTAGTACCTAATAGTATTTTGCATGTCTATGTTTGTTGTAGATAGATGCTCGTGCTGTTGTTCCGTTGAATTTTAATGCGTTCCTTGAGAAAGCAAAGTTGAAAGATGATGGTAACAATTACACGGACTGGGTCCGTAACTTGAGGATTACCCTCATTGCTGCACAGAAGAATTACGTCCTGGAAGCACCACTAAGTGTCAAACCTGCTGCAGGAGCAACACCAGATGTTATGAACACCTGGCAGAGCAAAGCTGATGACTACTCGATAGTTCAGTGTGCCATGCTTTATGGCTTAGAACCGGGACTTCAACGATGTTTTGAACGTCATGGAGCATATGAGATGTTCCAAGAGTTGAAGTTAATATTTCAAGCAAATGCCCGGATTGAGAGATATGAAGTCTCCAATAAGTTCTATAGCTGCAAGATGGAGGATAATAGTTCTGTCAGTGAGCATATACTCAAAATGTCTGGGTATCATAATCACTTGACTCAACTGGGAGTTAATCTTCCTATTGATAGTGTCATTGACAGAGTTCTTCAATCACTGCCACCAAGCTACAAGAGCTTCGTGATGAACTATAATATGCAAAGGATGAATAAGACAATTCCCGAGCTCTTCGCAATGCTAAAGGCTGCAGAGGTAGAAATCAAAAAGAAGCATCAAGTGTTGATGGTCAATAAGACCGCCAGTTTCAAGAAAAAGGGCAAAGGGAAGAAGAAGGGGAACTTCAAGAAGAACAGCAAACAAGTTGCTGTTGAGGAGAAGAAACCCAAGTCTGGACCTAAGCCTGAGACTGAGTGCTTCTACTGCAAACAGACTGGTCACTGGAAGCGAAACTGCCCCAAGTATTTGGCGGATAAGAAGGATGGCAAGGTGAACAAAGGTATATGTGATATACATGTTATTGATGTGTACCTTTCTAGAGCTCGCAGTAGCACCTGGGTGTTTGATACTGGTTCTGTTGCTAATATTTGCAACTCGAAATAGGGACTACGGATTAAGCGAACACTAGCTAAGGACGAGGTGACGATGCGCGTGGGAAATGGTTCCAAAGTTGATGTGATCGCCGTCGGCACGCTACCTCTACATCTACCTTCGGGATTAGTTTTAGACCTAAATAATTGTTATTTTGTGCCAGCGTTGAGCATGAACATTATATCTGGATCTTGTTTAATGTGAGACGGTTATTCATTTAAATATGAGAATAATGGTTGTTCTATTTATATGAGTAATATCTTTTATGGTCATGCACCCTTGAAGAGTGGTCTATTTTTGATGAATCTCGATAGTAGTGATACACATATTCATAATGTTGAAGCCAAAAGATGCAGAGTTCATAATGATAGTGCAACTTATTTGTGGCACTGTCGTTTGGGTCATATTGGTATAAAGTGCATGAAGAAACTCCATACTAATGGACTTTTGGAATCACTTGATTATGAATCACTTGGTACTTGCGAACCATGCCTCATGGGCAAGATGACTAAAACGCCGTTCTCCAGAACTATGGAGCGAGCAATTGATTTGTTGGAGATCATACATACTGATGTATCTGGTCCAATGAATATTGAGGCTCGCGGTGGGTATCGTTATTTTCTCACCTTCACAGATGATTTAAGCAGATATGGGTATATCTACTTAATGAAACATAAGTCTGAAACATTTGAAAAGTTCAAAGAATTTCATAGTGAAGTTGAAAATCATCGTAACAAGAAAATAAAGTTTCTACGATCTGATCGTGGAGGAGAATATTTGAGTTACGAGTTTGGTCTACATTTGAAGCAATGCGGAATAGTTTCGCAACTCACGCCACCCGGAACACCACAGCGTAATGGTGTGTCTGAACGTCGTAATCGTACTTTACTAGATATGGTGCGATCTATGATGTCTCTTACTAATTTACCGCTATCATTTTGGGGTTACACTTTAGAGACGGTCGCATTCACATTAAATAGGGCACCATCAAAATCCGTTGAGACGACACCTTATGAACTATGGTTTGGCAAGAAACCAAAGTTGTCGTTTCTTAAAGTTTGGGGCTGCGATGCTTATGTGAAAAAGCTAAAACCCAAATCGGAGAAATGTGTCTTCATAGGATACCCAAAAGAAACAATTGGGTACACCTTCTATCATAGATCCGAGGGCAAGACATTCGTTGCTAAGAATGGTGTGACGCCCCGAGACCGTTGCGCCAGGTGTCTTCCAGTTATTCACTGTCGTTGCCATGTCATTTGCTTGCATGTTGCATTTCATTGTGTCATCATGTGCATTGCATCATCTGTTTTCAAACTTGCATTCGTCCGGGTTCTCCCCGTTCCTTCCGTTGTCCGTTCTGAGCCCAGACACACTTGCACGCGCCTGCGGCATGTCCGAAATATTATTTTATAAGTGGCCAGAAAATGTTCTCAGAATGGGATGAAAGTTGGCGTGCGGTATTATTATAGTGTAGGTAGACCGTCCGTCAAGTTTCGTCGCATTCGGAGTTCGTTCGATAGCCCAACCGTTAAACTACAGCGGCAGTATAGCCGGTCTATCGTCGGACGTTTTCGGTCTCCGGAAACAGTCGTCGGGCCTCCCTCTCTTCTCTTCTCTCATCTCGATACCGTCTACACAGCTCACTACCTACCGCCAGGCCTAACCTAGGCTCTCTCGTCAGTCCGCGGACCTCCTCGCGCGCGCGTCCGAAAGTTGTCCCGGACCCGACCCGGACAGTCGTTACCGTTGTGTCCGGATCATCCCCAAACATCTACAAAACATCTCCGTTTTGTTAATTGGGCCCCCCTAACCTATTTATTCGCGACCATCCGATTACGATCGGAGGGGCGAGGTAGCCCCTAACCTAATCTGTGATGTATATATGCTCCACTCCTAGTCTATTTGGACAAACCCTAAAATCTAGGAGATGTGTCCCGTCGCCCGCCGCCGCTTTCCAAATCCACATCGGGATCTCCTCCCGCAGTAACCGCAGCTCCACCTCGTTCTCAGCGTCGGGCCAACTAGCACTCGCCCTACCACCATCGGCTCCATCCAGCCGCCGCCTTGCCTCACCCAAGCAGCAGCGCGGCACCGAAGCAGCCCCGAGCTCCTCCTCTTGCGCCTCTACGCCTGCTTCCCCTTCGCCTCGTGCCGTCGAAGGTCACCTCCCTGCCAAGTTCGCCGCCGCCGCTCCCCTGCTACCTCCAGGCGCCGCCTTGTTCCTCTCCTCCTGCCTCTATTTCTCCCTCTTCTCCCCCCTCATGTTCTCTCTTTTCCGCAGGCTCCAGCCGCCGCCATGGGGCGTCGCCTCCCCGAGCTTCGTCCATCGCCGGGAATGGGATCCCCGGTGCCGGATCCGCCCAGCTCCGGCATGGATCCGTCGTCATCTAACCTCCGCTCGCTTCGGTCACTATTCGTCCGAGTCCGGCGAGCTCCTGCCGCGTCGCCTTCATCTCTGCATCGCCGCTGCAACCGCCATGGCGCTCGAACTCGTGCAGCTTCGGGGCCAGCGCCGCCGCCTAGAGTTTCTCCGCCCGGAGTCCCCTTCGTCTCGTCCGCGTCGCTGGCGCCCCGCCAAGTCCTTCAAGCCGCCGCCAAGTTCGTTGCCGCCGTCCTGTTTCTTCCCGGTGAGCGCTTCGCCTCTGCTTCAACGACGAGCCAGGAGTGCCTCGCGTTGACTCCCTTCATTTTGACCGATCCAGCCCAGCCGCAAGCCAGCGCCAGGCCTCCCTGTTGGGGAACGTAGTAATTTCAAAAAAAATCCTACGCACATGCAAGATCATGGTGATGCATAGCAACGAGAGGGGAGAGTGTGATCTACGTACCCTTGTAGACCGACAGCGGAAGCGTTAGTACAATGCGGTTGATGTAGTCGTACGTCTTCACGGCCCGACCGATCAAGCACCGAAACTACGGCACCTCCGAGTTTTAGCACACGTTCAGCTCGATGACGATCCCCAGACTCCGATCCAGCAAAGTGTCGGGGAAGAGTTCCGTCAGCACGACGGCATGGTGATGATCTTGATGTACTACCGTCACAGGGCTTCGCCTAAGCACCGCTACAATATTATCGAGGATTATGGTGGAAGGGGGCACCGCACACGGCTAAGAATATGATCACGTGGATCAACTTGTGTGTCTAGGGGTGCCCCATGCCCCCGTATATCAAGGAGCAAGGGGAGGAGGCCGGCCGTCCCTATAGGCGCGCCAAGGAGGAGTCCTCCTCCTAGTAGGAGTAGGACTCCTACTAGGAGGGGGAAGGAAGTGGGGAGGGAGAAGGAAAGGGGGGCGCCGCCCCCCTCTCCTAGTCCAATTTGGACCAAGGGGGAGGAGGCGCGTGGCCCACCCTTGCTGCCCCTCTCTCTCTCCACTAAGGCCCATATGGCCCATTACTTCTCCCGGTAGGGTTCCGGTAACCCTCCGGCTCTTCGGTTTTCTCCGAAATCACCCAGAACACTTCCGGTGTCCGAATATAGCCGTCCAATATATCAATCTTTATGTCTCGACCATTTCGAGACTCCTCGTTATGTCCGTGATCACATCCGGGACTCCGAACTAACTTTGGTACATCAAAACTCATAAACTCATAATATAACTGTCATCGAAACCTTAAGCGTGCGGACCCTACGGGTTCGAGAACAATGTAGACATGACCGAGACACGTCTCCGGTCAATAACCAATAGCGGAACCTGGATGCTCATATTGGCTCCTACATATTCTACGAAGATCTTTATCGGTCAGACCGTATAACAACATATGTTGTTCCCTTTGTCATCAGTGTGTTACTCGCCCGAGATTCGATCGTCGATATCTCAATACCTAGTTCAATCTCGTTACCGACAAGTCTCTTTACTCGTTTCGTAATACATCATCTCGCAACTAACTCATTAGTTGCAATGCTTGCAAGGCTTATGTGATGTGCATTACCGAGAGGGCCCAGAGATACCTCTCCGACAATCGGAGTGACAAATCCTAATCTCGAAATACGCCAACCCAACATTTACCTTCGGAGACACCTGTAGAGCTCCTTTATAATCACCCAGTTACGTTGTGATGTTTGGTAGCACACAAAGTGTTCCTCCGGCAAACGGGAGTTGCATAATCTCATAGTCATAGGAACATGTACAAGTCATGAAGAAAGCAATAGCAACACACTAAACGATCGGGTGCTAAGCTAATGGAATGGGTCATGTTAATCACATCATTCTCCTAATAATGTGATCCCGTTAATCAAATGACAACACATGTCTATGGTTAGGAAACATAACCATCTTTTATTAATGAGCTAGTCAAGTAGAGGCATACTAGTGACGTTTGGTTTGTCTATGTATTCACACAAGTATTATGTTTCCGAATAATACAATTCTAGCATGAATAATAAACTTTTATCATGATATAAGGAAATAAAATAATAACATTATTATTGCCTCTAGGGCATATTTCCTTCACTCCCTCCTCCCACCGACTGGGCCAGGCCCAGGGTGAGCAGCCCCCAAGCGCCCCCTCCTCTTGTTTTTTTTCTCTCTTGTTGGGCCGGCCAGATTCGGCCCAGTGTAGCGTTTTTTTTAGATCTGTGAATTTGTCAATTTCCAGGGATTTGCACTTTTGCAGATCAGCCCCTAAACTTCATGCATTTCATTACTCTCAAACGGTGCATCATATGTAAAAACTTTATATATAAGACTTGCTTAGAATTATGTGTAGATTAATAATATGCCACTTTCATGCATGTTAAATATGTCTAAAAAGTTGTTTGTTTAATTTTGCATAGATGTCATGCTAAAATGTTTAATTTCATAACTAAACAACCGTAGCTCGGTTTTAAATAATCTTTATATGTAAATTGGGTAGAAAAATGCCTAGTTTAACATGGTGGCATCACTTTGCATGTTTAACAACTATAAAATATGGTTTAGGGAAGGACAGTACCAAACCTAATATATGCATATGAGGATTTTCCGGAATTGTTGTTCGTTGTCTCCGGCCTCATTTAAACTTGCCTAGATAGGTAGTTTTCATTTGCTTCACCCTCTTGCCATGTTTAACAACATTTAATATTGTTGGGTACATAAACAAGATCAAACTAAATAAGTCATGTGGGGTTTCGTCAATATGCAACGGAGTTGCATGTTGAGCTCCACTTAATTTGTAGGATTGTTTGTGTATTTTGCCATGTCATGCCTCATTAAACCGGACATGCATCATACTTGTTTGCGCATCGTGCCATGCTTATGTGATGATTGTTCACTATGTTGTGTGCTTCTTTCCGGTGTTGCTTCTTCGGGTTGGTTCCGATAACGTCGTGTTTGTGAGGACCCGTTCGACTACGTCCTTTTGTCTTCTTCATGGACTCGTTCTTCTTCCTTGCGGGATTTCTGGCAAGATGACCATACCCTTGAAATCACTTCTATCTTTGCTTGCTAGATGCTCGCTCTTTTGCTATGCCTATGCTACAATACCTACCACTTGCTTATCATGCCTCCCGTATTGTTAAGTCAAGCCTCTAACCCACCTTGTCCTAGCAAACCGTTGTTTGGCTATGTTACCGCTTTGCTCAGCCCCTCTTATAGCGTTGTTAGTTGCAAGTGAAGATTGGAGTTTGTTCCATGTTGGAACATGGATATTTGGTTGGGATATCACAATATCTCTTATTTAATTAATGCATCTATATACTTGGTAAAGGGTGGAAGGCTCGGCCTTATGCCTGGTGTTTTGTTCCACTCTTGCCACCCTAGTTTCCGTCATATCGGGGTTATGTTCCCGGATTTTGCGTTCCTTACACGGTTGGGTTATAATGGGAACCCCTTGACAGTTTGCCTTGAATAAAACTCCTCCAGCAAGGCCCAACATTGGTTTTACCATTCGCCACCTAGCCTTTTTCCCTTGGGAGTCGCGCATCCCGAGGGTCATCTTTATTTTAACCCCTCGGGCCAGTGCTTGTCTAAGTGTTGGTCCAAACTGAGCGACGTCCGGAGCTACCAGGGGCAACTCTGGGCTGGCCCACCCGACGTCTGGCTCATCCGGTGTGCCCTGAGAACGAGATATGTGCAGCTCCTATCGGGATTTGTCGGCACATCTGGGTGGCTTTGCTGGTCTTGTTTTACCATTGTCGAGGATGTGTTGTAACCGGGATGCCGAGTCTGATCGGATTGTCTTGGGAGAAGGAATATCCTTCGTTGACCATGAGAGCTTGTGATGGGCTAAGTTGGGACACCCCTGCAGGGTTTGAACTTTCGAAAGCCATGCCCGCGATTATGGGTAGATGGGAATTTGTTAATGTCCGGTTGTAGAAAACCTGAAAACTTATCTTAATTAAAATGCATCAACCGCGTGTGTAACCGTGATGGTCTGTTCTCGGCGGGGTCCGGGAAGTGAACACGGTGTTGGAGTTATGTTTGGCGTAGGTTGTTCTAGGATCACTTCTTGATCATAGTTTCTCGACCGTGCCTTGCCTACTCTTCTCGCTCTCATTTGCGTATGTTAGCCACCAAATATGCTAGTCGCTTGTTGCAGCTCCACCTCATACCTTTTACCCTTCCCATAAGCTTAAATAGTCTTGATTGCGAGGGTGTGAGATTGATGAGTCCCCGTGACTCACAGATACTTCCAAAACCAGCTTGCAGGTGCCGATGAGACCATGCAGGTGACACAACCGAGCTCAAGGAGGAGCTCGTTGAAGATTGTGTTTGCTATGTTGGTCCGTTTCCAGTTGATCAGTAGTGGAGCCCAGTTGGGGTCGATCGGGGATCTGTGTAGCATTTGGGGTAGTCTTCTTTTATTTTGGTTCCGTAGTCGGACCTTGATTGTATCTGGTTGATGTAATGCTTTATTCATGTAATTGTGTGAAGTGGCGATTATAAGCCAACTATGTATCTCTTTCCCTTATGTATTACATGGATTGTGTGAAGACTACCTCACTTGCGACATTGCTTACAATGCGGTTATGCCTCTAAGTCGTGCTTCAACACATGGGAGATATAGTCGCATCGTGGGCGTTACAAATGGATCCTTTCTAGAGAAGGACTTTCTCTCGAAAGAAGTGAGTGGGAGGAAAGTAGAACTTGATGAGGCAATACCTGCTCCCTTATTGGAAAGTAGTTCATCACAGAAACCGGTTCCTGTGACACCTACACCAATTAGTGAGGAAGTTAATGATGAAGATCATGAAACTTCAGATCAAGTTGTTACTGAACCTCGTAGGTCAAACAGAGTAAGATCCGCACCAGAGTGGTACGGCAATCCTGTTCTGGAGGTTATGTTACTAGACCATGACGAACCTACGAACTATGAAGAAGCGATGGTGAACCCAGATTCCGCAAAATGGCTTGAGGCCATGAAATCTGAGATGGGATCCATGTATGAGAACAAAGTGTGGACTTTGGTTGACTTGCCCGATGATCGGCAAACCATTAAAAATAAATGGATTTTCAAGAAGAAGACTGACGCTGACGATAATGTTACTGTCTATAAAGCTCGACTTGTTGCAAAAGGTTTTCGACAAGTTCAAGGGATTGACTACGATGAGACTTTCTCACCTGTAGCGATGCTTAAGTCTGTCTGAATCATGTTAGCAATTGCCGCATTTTATGATTATGAAATTTGGCAAATGGATGTCAAAACTGCATTCGTGAATGGATTTCTGGAAGAAGGGTTGTATATGACGCAACCGGAAGGCTTTGTCGATCCAAAGGGAGCTAACAAAGTGTGCAAGCTCTAGCGATCCATTTATGGACTGGTGCAAGCCTCTCGGAGTTGGAATAAACGTTTTGATAGTGTGATCAAAGCATATGATTTTATACAGACTTTTGGAGAAGGCTGTATTTACAAGAAAGTGAATGGGAGCTCTGTAGCATTTGTGATATTATATGTGGATGACATATTGTTGATTGGAAATGATATAGAATTTCTGGATAGCATAAAAGGATATTTGAATAAGAGTTTTTCAATGAAAGACCTCGGTGAAGCTGCTTATATCTGGGCATCAAGATCTATAGAGATAGATCGAGATGCTTAATTTGACTTTCACAAAGCACATAACTTGACAAAGTTTTGAAGAAGTTCAAAATGGATCAAGCAAAGAAAGGGTTCTTGCCTGTGTTCCAAGGTGTGAAGTTGAGTAAGACTCAATGCCCGACCACTGCAGAAGATAGAGAGAAAATGAAAGGTGTTCCCTATGCTTCAGCCATAGGCTCTATCATGTATGCAATGCTATGTACCAGACCTGATGTGTGCCTTGCTATTAGTTTAGTAGGGAGGTACCAAAGTAATCTAGGAGTGGATCACTGGACAGCGGTCAAGAACATCCTGAAATACCTGAAAAGGACGAAGGATATGTCGCTCGTTTATGGAGGTGACAGAGAGCTCATCGTAAATGGTTACGTCGATGTAAGCTTTGACACTGATCCGGACGATTCTAAATCGCAAACCGGATACGTATTTTTATTAAACGGTGGAGCTGTCAGTTGGTGCGGTTCTAAACAAAGCATCGTAGCGGGATCTACATGTGAAGCGGAGTACATAGCTGCTTCGGAAGCAGCAAATGAAGGAGTCTGGATGAAGGAGTTCATATCCGACCAAGGTGTCATACCTAGTGCATCGGGTCCAATGAAAATCTTTTGTGACAATACTGTGCAATTGCTTTAGCAAAGGAATCCAAATTCCACAAGAGAACCAAGCACATCAAGAGACGCTTCAACTCCATCCGGAATCAAGTCCAGGTGGGAGACATAGAAATTTGCAAGATACATACGGATCTGAATGTTGCAGACCCGTTGTCTAAGCCTCTTCCACGAGCAAAACATGATCAGCACCAAGGCTCCATGGGTGTTAGAATCATTACTGTGTAATCTAGATTATTGACTCTAGTGCAAGTGGGAGACTGAAGGAAATATGCCCTAGAGGCAATAATAAAGTTATTATTTATTTCCTTATATCATGATAAATGTTTATTATTCATGCTAGAAGTGTATTAACCGGAAACATGATACATGTGTGAATACATAGACAAACAGAGCGTCACTAGTATGCCTCTACTTGACTAGCTCGTTAACCAAAGATGGTTATGTTTCCTAGCCATAGACAAAGAGTTGTCATTTGATTAACGGGATCACATCATTAGGAGAACGATGTGATTGACTTCACCCATTCCGTTAGCTTAGCACTTGATCACTTAGTTTGTTGCTATTGCTTTCTTCATGACTTATGCATGTTCCTATGACTATGAGATTATGCAACTCCCGTTTACCGGAGGAACACTTTGTGTGCTACTGAGGGAGTCCCGGATTAGGGGGTGTTCGGATAGCCAGACTATACCTTCAGTCGGACTCCTGGACTATGAAGATACAAGATTGAAGACTTTGTCCCGTGTCCGGATGGGACTTTCCTTGGCGTGGAAGGCAAGCTTGGCAATGCGGATATTCAAGATCTCCTACCATTGTAACCGACTCTATGTAACCCTAACCCTATCCGGTGTCTGTATAAACCGGAGGGTTGTAGTCCGTAGGTAATAAACTCCATATACAACAATCATACCATAGGCTAGCTTCTAGGGTTTAGCCTCCTTGATCTCGTGGTAGATCTACTCTTGTACTACCCATATCCTCAATATTAATCAAGAAGGACGTAGGGTTTTACCTCCATCAAGAGGGACCGAACCTGGGTAAAACATCGTGTTCCCTGCCTCCTGTTACCATCCGGCCTAGACGCACAGTTCGGGACCCACTACACGAGATCCGCCAGTTTTGACACCGACATTGGTGCTTTCATTGAGAGTTCCTCTGTGTCGTCGCCTTTAGGCTCGATGGCTCCTTTGATCATCAACAACGATACGGTCCGGGGTGAGACTTTTCTCCCCGGACAGATCTTCGTCTTCGGCGGCTTCGCTCTGCGGGCCAATTCGCTCGGCCACCTGGAGCAGATCGAAAGCTATGGCCCTGGCCATCAAGTCAGGTTTGGAAGCTTAAACTACACGGCTGACATCCGCGGAGACTTGATCTTCGACGGGTTCGAGCCACGGCCAAGCGCGCCACACTATCTCGAGGGGCATGATCTAGCTCTGCCTCCGGACGGTGTCCTGGAGGCCGCACACGCATCGGTTCCGACCCCTAACTCGGAGCCTATTGCGCCAATCGAGGATGAGCGGTTGGACGTCACCTCGGGGGCTTCGATCTCAAAGGCGATCGAGCCGAACGCTAGCCCCGCACTCTGCATGATCCGTGACTCCGAGGATCCGGACTCCTATCCGAACTCCGAACCCCCCGCGCCCCTGCCGATCGAATCCGATTGGGCGCCGATAATGGAGTTCACCGCCACAGACATCTTTCAGCACTTGCCTTTTGGCGATATCCTGAACTCTCTCAAGTCTCTCTCTTTATCAGGAGAGCCCTGGCCGAACTACGGTCAGCGAGGATGGGATACGGACGAGGAAGAAATTCAAAGCCCACCCACCACCCACTTAGTAGCCACTGTCGACAATTTAAACAACGTGCTCAACTTCGACTCCGGAGACATCGACAGCATGGATGACGACGCAGGAGATACTGACGAACCAACGCCCATAGGGCATTGGACAGCCACCTCATCTCACGATGTGTACATGGTGGATACCCCTAAAGGAAGCGACAACAAGGAAAAAGGGGATGGGATGGGAGATCGACCCCCCAAAAAGCAATCAAAACGTCGGCGTAAACACCGACCCAAGCCCCGCCTCGACAAAAACCCAACCATAGAGCAGGACGAGCCGGTAGACGACGAGCAGGCCTTAGAGCAACCGTCCGAACAGGGCAACACGGACAGAGAAACCGAACATCCCTCCTCCAGCGAAAACGGCATTCCGGACGACCTCACGCCGGATAAACCTATGGAGCGGAAGAATCTCCACGAGAGGCTCGTTGCAACTGCAGGCAGCCTAAAAAAGCAGAAGCCGAAGCTAAAAACAGCGGAAGATGCACTCCGGATTACATGGAGCAAAGTAATCAATACCGCAGATAAATACGGCGACAGTCGCTGCACTAAAAGCTATCCGAAAAGAAAGCTACTGCCTGAATTCGACGAAGAGGCCCTAGAGCCCTCGCATTCAAAAAAATGAGAAAGCCACACGGTCGGATAGACGACCCCATAAAGTGGCAAGCGGCGCCGCACCTAAATCGCATGCGACCCACTTAAGGATTAGCATCATGGCCCAGTCAGGTCCACTTATGGGCCAAGAAAGCAGCTCTCGTAAGCAACTCTATGAAGCCATCATCAGAATCCGGCACACCCAAATACAAGGGCGCCGCACACCCCCTATGTTTCACCGATGAGGTCCTGGACTATGAATTTCCAGAGGGATTCAAACCCGTAAACATAGAGGCATATGATGGAACAACAGACCCTGGAGTTTGGATCGAGGATTATATCCTCCATATACACATGGCTAGAGGAGATGATCTCCATGCCATAAAATATTTACCCCTTAAGCTTAAAGGACCAGCCCGGCATTGGCTTAAAATCCTTCCCGAAAACACAATTGGAAGCTGGGAAGAGCTCGAGGATGCTTTCCGAGCAAACTTTCAAGGGACCTATGTCCGCCCTCCGGATGCAGACGATCTTAGTCACATAACTCAACAACCCGGAGAATCAGCTCGGCAGTTCCGGAATAGATTCCTCACTAAAAAGAATCAGATAGTCAACTGTCCGGATGCTGAAGCCTTAGCAGCTTTCAGGCACAACGTCCAAGACGAATGGTTCGCCAGACACCTCGGCCAAGAAAAGCCAAGAACAATGGCCGCACTAACAAGCCTCATGACCCGCTTTTGTGCAGGGGAGGACAGCTGGTTGGCAAGGTGCAGCCCCAGCGACCCAAGTACATCCGAAACTAGGGATGGAAATGGAAAACCGCGACGCAACAAGGACCGTCGCTAGACAAAGGACAAAAGTCCGAAGAGCACGCCAGTCAATGCCGGATTCAAAGGCTCACGACAAAATCAGGCAAAATCGCCCCCCCCCCCAGGACAACAGGGACGATCCATCCAACCTAAATAAAATCCTGGACAGGATATGTCAGATACACAGTACTCCCGGGAAGCCTGCTAACCATACCCACAGAGACTGTTGGGTTTTCAAACAA
>NC_041382.1:407604178-407643798 GCF_002162155.2 Triticum dicoccoides | reverse complement strand
GCAGGGGAGGACAGCTGGTTGGCAAGGTGCAGCCCCAGCGACCCAAGTACATCCGAAACTAGGGATGGAAATGGAAAACCGCGACGCAACAAGGACCGTCGCTAGACAAAGGACAAAAGTCCGAAGAGCACGCCAGTCAATGCCGGATTCAAAGGCTCACGACAAAATCAGGCAAAATCGCCCCCCCCCCCCAGGACAACAGGGACGATCCATCCAACCTAAATAAAATCCTGGACAGGATATGTCAGATACACAGTACTCCCGGGAAGCCTGCTAACCATACCCACAGAGACTGTTGGGTTTTCAAACAATCCGGCAGACTCAATGCTGAACACAAGGGGCTCGACACACCAAGCGAAGACGAGGACGAACCCCAAAAGCAGAGCACCAGGAAACAAAAGAACTTCCCACAAGAAGTAAAAACAGTGAACTCACTTCACATAACAAAACGTGCGGCGCCCGTAAAGGTACGCACCACACGGCCCATCCCCAGAGGGTCCTGCCACTGGTTGTCAAAACTGATCATCTTCGATCAGCTAGATTATTCTAGAAATATCAAGAATGTAGGCTGGACTGCCTTGATACTCGATCCAATAATTGGCGGACTCCAGTTTTCAAATGTCCTTATGGACGGCGGCAGTGGACTAAACCTGATATATCAGGATACAATCCAGCACATGGGGATAAACCCAGCAAGAATCCGCCGCAGCAAAACCTCCTTTCAAGGGGTAATACCTGGTCCAGACACCCATTGTATGGGTTTCCTCCGGCTCGAAGTCATATTCGGCTCTGCCGATAACCTCCACCGCGAAAAGCTGACCTTCCATATCATCCCGTTCTCAAGTCGCTATCAAGCACTACTGGGACGCGAAGCTTTCGCTCGCTTTAACACAATACCGCATTATGCATCTCTTATGCTTAAGATGCCCGGTCCACGAGGCATCATCTCTTTGAAGGGGAAGCACTAAAGTGTGCCTCCCCAAGCGGAGGACCGTGCGGCCGCTTTGACAGCCCCACAGCAAAATGGCCTCACCAGCCAAAAAACTTCGAAATAGGTCATTCAAGACCACGAACGCGGATAGACGAGTTCGGTGCACAATCATCATTGATGCAGGCCTAGTGGCCACATACCCCCGCACTAGGGGCTCCACGCATATACAATAAGAGACAATAAAGCTCAATCTTATATATTTTACTTTTTACTTTGTTTATTTTCAACTTTTTTGGCACGACCCGTTTTCAACTCAGTTCCTCTCTTTTACAGATGAACGTTGTGCGGCACCCGTCCAGGATACGGCACAACGGAGACACAGGCGCAGACGTGCAGTAGGGACCCGTCCTAAAGGATTCTTTTCAGATTAAGACCCTGCGTAAACCTTTTTTACTGTCTCTTGTTGCTATACATCCCCTGGTTTTTTCTGATATAACCAAGGAGGAGGCTGGCGTCTTGGCATGTGGCCACG
Organism: Triticum dicoccoides; assembly: GCF_002162155.2. NCBI lineage: Eukaryota > Viridiplantae > Streptophyta > Magnoliopsida > Poales > Poaceae > Triticum > Triticum dicoccoides. The sequence goes on along the minus strand of NC_041382.1, from coordinate 407,642,335 downwards.
TCAGAATTTTTGCACGTACCTGGACACTAGGGGCTTTTTTAACAAAGAGTGTTGTTTCACCCGCACTCATAAAGACCGAACACCTTAGGGAGTGTTCGGCGTCGCGAGTTTTGGCATTATATGCATCGGCTCTGAATCATGTCTTTGGTCAAATGTTGGGTTGCCCGGCACCTGAGTTCGGCTACCTTACGTTCCGCTCTATTGGCTAAGGTAGCACCAGGAGAACTACTGCGATTGTGCCCCGGTTCGGCCGGGCGAGCACCTCAGTAGAGAAAGTCGAAAACTGACTGTCATGATGTAGCGTGAGACTGGTCAGCCACTCGATGACCTATCGGAATCTATCGGATTCCTCCACTTTAACGAAGGGCCGCTTCTCGGTTAGGCACATACGCGCCCCGAACTCGGGCGAGCGCAGTCGCCACCAAGGGGCTACCTAAATAGTCTCACTGTCAAGCTCCTATGGCTAAGTGAAAGTGTTAAAGCATTATAGTCCGGTTGCCTGGCCCGCTGCGCTATCACCTCCTTTGTAGGACCAAGACGTTGGGTTAAGTGTGAAAATGCGTCTTCTGCGAGCACCCCCGCACTATGTGCGTGGGGGCTGAAGCCAACGACTGCCATCTTTCAAATTTTGTATATATATCTTAAAACGGCCGCACAGGAGGTGTTCCCAATACTTGAAGGCACAAGTATAAAAAGGCCACTACAGTTTATCAAAATATTACTTTATAATTACATATGCTATCATAACATAGCATCTTTCGAGCACTGCGTCTCTATTACACGAGCGCCTTCAAGGACTTCCTGAAAATAGTGCTCAGAGGGTACTCGGCTTTTGTCCGAATCTCGGGACGCAACAATGGTGGTCTCCATCTCTGCCCAGTATGTCTTGACACGGGCAAGAGCCATCCTTGCGCCCTCTATGCACGCTGACCTCTTCATTGCATTAATACGCGGCACCGCGTCAAGGAATTGCTGCACCAAGCTGAAATAACTCTTCGGCTCCGATCTCCCCGGCCACAGATGACCCATGACGTACTTCATGGCGAGTCCGGACAACCTATTCAGTTTGGCCCATTGAGCCAAACGATCGTCCACTGCCAGTGGACGCTCTGGATTGTGAAACTGCGACCAGAAAAGCTTTTCCACTTCGCGATCTTTCTAATCTCGAAAGTGTTCGGTCGCATCAGCAACACTCGCTGCCAAATCCAGATAGGTATCCTCCACACTCCATATCCGGTCCAACGGAGCAAACTTCGGATCGCAAAATTTCCTTTGCAGCATAAAGGGCTTTCCAGCCGCAATCTGTTCGGCCTGACGCAGCTCCTCCTTCGCAGCTCTCATCGCAGAGCGCGCGTCCTTGGCATTGGCAAGGGCCTTCTCTAAGTCCGTCTGTTTCGCCTGGTCTTCTTTTTCAAGAAGTCTGCAACGGTCTGTAGCGCTTTTTAACTTTTCGGCCATCTCGGCCATCTCTTTCTTGCTTCGGCAATGAGCAGCATGTTCGGCTCTCAGCTCTTCAAGGGCTTTCCTGGTGGCCGCATCACTTTCGCTGGCTTGTTCTTTAGCTCGGGCAAGTTCTGCCCTAAGACTCTCCACGGCGGCCGCACCATCTGCGTCAAAGCACATACATCGTAAGACACAGGCATAAAACTGTTCTTACCTGATGCCGCCCGAGGAATTACATACCTTGAGCCTCATCAAGCCGCTTATTAACAAGCATGATGTCAGCATCTGCCACGTCCAGTTGCCGCTTTAGTTCGGCAAAATCTTCAGTTCGGCTCGATTCCGGACACCCTGCCGCCTACATTCAAAGGCGACATCTTAGACCTGGGATTATGATCCTCCGCATGCCGTCATTTCTTGACGACGCGCAGAGTCTCAGGGGCTACTATCTACACAGGGCGCATCTTATTCATGCACAACTGACAAAAGTGTACATTATCTAATGTGCCTCAAAACCCGTCAGTAAACTTTTGACGGCCTCATGCAATCCGCTCTCTGCGGATGAGATCCTTTCAATCACCGTGCCCATCAATGCATGGTGCTCCTCCGAGATAGAAGCTCACCCCAGCAGAATCTTTAGCTCCTCCGGCCGAGCACCAGACAGTGCCGGACTTGTCCCACGACCTCTTTCGAAGGCTGGACGTGGAGAACCTCAGGGGGCCACATAGCTATCTTCCGCCCCTGCCGGATTCGGAGAAACCCTCCGCGACGACACCTCAGGGTCGCCCGCCTCGCTAGGCGGCACGACAGGGGGAGGCGTCCCGCTCTCCATCATCTCCGGAAGGAGATCCCCCGAAGACGAGCTCTGCTGAGAAAGGCTGAGGTCCGAGCTACAAGGTAAAAATTCGGTTAATCTTCTCAGATCTAAATCAAGGATTTCCCTCATCCCTCAAAAGGAAAATCTTTCTCTACTTACGGCTCGCTGGAGGGCTGATCCCCTTGAGGGCGTAGTCCGGCCGAGGAACTCCCCGGCGTCGGACCCTCTGACGAGGATTTTTCCCCCCGCTTCGAGGCCATGGTTTCCGGGTCGTCAGAGGCGGCTCTCTTCTTCCCCTTAGGAGAGGAATTGTCGGTTCCTCCCTTCGGAGCAGCCTCCTTCGAGGAGGCCATAGTTTGCTTGTCCTCCCCCTTGCTTCCCTCCAAAGGCATTATCTCCAGCATCCTGACCAGCACGGGATCCGGCCTAGTTTCGAGAAGGGGAGCCGGATACCTGATCAGCTTTGCCTTCGCTATCCACTCCTGTTTAAAAGGACGGCTCTTTTAGGGGCAAGTTTATGACAATTATACGGATAGAAGGTCCGGGCACAAGGTTGCTTACTTGAGTATCCGGGCGATTGCAGCTTAGGCCTGCGTCCTCGGTTAAATCCGGACACATCTCTCATGATCTAAAGAACAGTTTATACATCTCCGCGGGTGTTGCGCCCATGAAATTCTGGAGAGCTCGCGGTCCCTCTGGATTAAACTCCCACAGGCGAAGGAAGCGACGTTTGTCGGGCAATATTCGGCGAATCAGCATGACCTACGTCACCTTGACCAGGCTGAGGTCTCCTTCCAAGAGATCCTTAATGCGGCCCTGTAACAAGGGCACATCTTTGGGCAAACCCCAATCTAACCCTCTGTTAACCCATGACGCTAACCATGGTGGGGGACCCGAGCGAAAGGCAGGAAGCGCCACCCACTTGGTGCTCCGGGGAGTGGTGATATAGAACCACTCTCGTTGCCACAAGCCTAGCTCCTCTTTAAAAGAGCCCTCGGGCCATGGAGCATCAGCATTTTTGCTTATAACAGCGCCTCCGCACTCTGCGTGCCGTCCCTTGATCATCTTCGGCTCCACTTTAAAAGTCTTGAGCCATAATCCGAAGTGAGGGGTAACACGGAGGAACGCTTCGCATACAACGATAAACGAGGAGATATGGAGGATGGACTCCGGAGCTAATTCGTGAAATTCCAGCCCGTAATAAAACAGTAGTCCCCTCACAAAGGGATCCATCGGGAAGCCTAACCCCCGAAGGAAGTGAGACATGAACACTACGCTCTCACCGGGCTGGGGACTGGGGATAGCCTGCCCTTGAGCAGGCAACCTGTGCGAAATTTCGGCGGTCAAGAACTTAGCCTCTCTCAACTTTAGCACGTCCTCCTCCGTGACGGAGGAGGGCATCCATCGGCCTTGAAGGTCGGAACTGGACATTGTCGAAGGTCTGAGGCGCCCGGAATCTGGAGCCTAGGGTGTTGGAACTCGAGGCGACGGGCGAACTCGTTTTGGGACTGGAGAAAAGGAGTAAGGCCCTGGTCTCTTTATAAGAGGTTGAATACCAGGAGCCCTCCCCGTAACCGTTTGGGACTCGCCTTTAATCGAGAAAACATGCTAACGGGCATGATTGGGTTACCCACGTCCGTATTAATGAGAATCCCGTGAAAGGGGGGCACACGATCTCTGCTTTGACAAGACGTGCCAAGGAAACTGCCTCGCAAAACACGCTGAGGTGGAAAAGTGAAATCGATTCAAGTAAAGGACTTGGCTGTAGTGTGTTGACGCACTGTGGAATATGTCAGCAGATTTGATTTGTATTAATATTATTCTCTCTATGGCAATATGTGGAAGCTTATTTTGCAGAGCCGGACACTACTCTTGGTGTTTACAATCTTCTATGAAGGACTTGGAGGAGGAACCTGCCTTGCAATGCCGAAGACAATTTGCGCGTCGGACTCGTCGTCATTGAAGCCAGGTTCAGGGGCTACTGAGGGAGTTCGGGATTAGGGGGTGTTCAGATAGCCGGACTATACCTTCAGCCGGACTCCTGGACTATGAAGATACAAGATTGAAGACTTCGTCCCGTGTCCGGATGGGACTTTCCTTGGCGTGGAAGGCAAGCTTGGCGATGCGGATATTCAAGATCTCCTACCATTGTAACCGACTCTATGTAACCCTAACCCTATCCGGTGTCTATATAAACCGGAGGGTTGTAGTCCGTAGGCAATAAACTCCATATACAATAATCATACCATAGGCTAGCTTCTAGGATTTAGCCTCCTTGATCTCGTGGTAGATCTACTCTTGTACTACCCATATCATCAATATTAATCAAGCAGGACGTAGGGTTTTACCTCCATCAAGAGGGCCCGAACCTGGGTAAAACATCATGTTCCCTGCCTCCTGTTATCATCCGGCCTAGACGCACAGTTCGGGACCCACTACCTGAGATCCGCCGGTTTTGACACCGATAGCTACCAAACATCACAACGTAACTGGGTGATTATAAAGGTGCTCTACAGGTGTCTTTAAAGGTACTTGTTGGGTTGGCGTATTTCGAGATTAGGATTTGTCACTCCGATTGTCGGAGAGGTATCTCTGGGCCCACTCGGTAATACACATCACTTAAGCCTTGTAAGCATTGCAACTAATGAGTTAGTTGCGGGATGATGTGTTACGGAACGAGTAAAGAGACTTGCCGGTAACGAGATTGAACTAGGTATTGAGATACCGACGATCGAATCTCGGGCAAGTAACATACCGATGACAAAAGGAACAACGTATGTTGTTATGCGGTTTGACCGATAAAGATCTTCGTAGAATATGTAGGAGCCAATATGAGCATCCAGGTTCCGCTATTGGTTATTGACCGGAGACGTGTCTCGGTCATGTCTACATAGTTCTCGAACCCGTAGGGTCCGCACGCTTAAAGTTTGATGACGGTTATATTATGAGTTTATGGTTTTTAATGTACCGAAGGTAGTTCGGAGTCCCGGATATGATCACGGACATGACGAGGAGTCTCGAAATGTTCGAGATGTAAAGATCGATATGTTGGACGACTATATTTGGATACCGGAATGGTTCCGGATGAGATCGGGATAATACCGGAGCACCGGGAAGTTATCGGAACCCCCCCGGGAGGTATATGGGCCTTAATGGGCTTTAGTGGAAAGGAGGGGAAAGGAGCAAGGGAGGGGGCGCCCCCCTCCCCCCCAAGCCCAATCCGAATTGGGAGGGAGCCCCCCCCCCCTTTCCTTCCTCTTCCTTCCCTCTTCCTCTCCAAATAGGAAAAGGAGGAGTCCTAGTCCCGATGGGAGTAGGACTCCCCCCGGGCGCGCCTCCTTTCCTTGGCCGACCCTCTCCTTCCCTCCTTTATATACGGAGGAGAGGGGCACCCCATAGACACAACAATTGATCTCTTGGATCTTTTAGCCGTGTGTGGTGCCCCTCTTCACCATAGTCCACCTCGATAATATTGTAGCAGTGCTTAGGCGAAGCCCTGCGACAGTAGAACATCAACATCGTCACCATGCCGTCGTGCTGACGAAACTCTCCCTCAAAGCTCGGCTGGATCGGAGTTCGAGGGACGTCATCGAGTCGAACGTGTGCAGAACTCGGAGGAGTCGTGCGTTCGGTACTTGATCGGTCGGATCGTGAAGACGTACGACTACATCAACCGTGTTGTGCTAACGCTTCCGCTTTCGGTCTACGAGGGTACGTGGACACACTCGTCCCTCTCGTTGTTATGCATCACCATGATCTTGCGTGTGAGTAATTTTTTTTTTAAATTACTATATTCCCCAACAGCAAAATGGATGTATCAATGGAGAACTTTCAAGAGATCACGCTTATGTCGGCTAGAAGGGGCAACAACATACTTGCCCATGAGTTTGCGGCGCATGCGAGGAAATATGGGAATCTGACGATGCTTGCTGACGTTTCTTCCCAAATTTGGTAATCGGTAATCGAAAAAGAATGTAGAATCCACTCCGCTAGAAATACTACAAAATCCTATTTTTCTCCATGAGAAAAGAAAACTCAAATCTCATTGTAGTTTTGTATGCCAGTGCATTGTACTTTTCTCCTACAGAAACTTTTTTTTTTTGCCGAAACTCCTACAGAAACATTGATGATAATAGATGTCACTTTTTTTTCTGTCAAACAAAAGGCTTCCATCGAAGCATCAGATGCATGATCTCAGGGTAAGTCCTTTTTTTTAGATTGATCTCAGGGTAGGTCGGTGGTACAAGGCGGGGTGGTGGTGCCAACTGGCTGATCCATCCGATAAACTGCGAAGCATTCCTCTTGCCTTTGCCTACCCGACACAAATTTCCCCACTTCCAAACCCTCGCGTCGTCCCCGGCCCATCTAAAACCCCAGCGAGCGACGCAGGAGGAAACCCCACCCCCACGTCACCGCCATGGACGCCACCCCCGTCGCCACACGCCTGCGCCGCTCCACCCCCGAGCACGACGCCTACACCGTCCGCGTCGCCGACCGCCGCCTCGTCGCCCTCGCCACCGGCCATCCGGCCGACGCGCGCCGCTGGATCTACACCACCCGCTGGCTCCACCAGGCCCTCCTCCGCTCCGGCCGCCTCGTCGTCGGCCTCGGCGTCCAGTGGACCCCCGTCCGCGACCGCGGGGAAGGGCCGCTGACGCCGCCACCGGCCACCCTGCAGCTCTGCGCGGGCCACCGCTGCCTCGTCTTCCACCTCGCCCAGGTCGACGCCGAAGCCGTCCCCGCCGTGCTCTACCGCTTCCTCGCCGACCCGCGCGTCGTCTTCGTGGGCTACGGCTCCTCGTACGACCGCCGGATGCTGTGGGATCACTACGGCCTGGACGTCGCGTCCGCGTGCGACCTGCGCGCGCTCACCGGCATGGGGAACGCCTCCGTCGAGCTCATGGCGCAGCGCTTCCTCGGCTACCGCGGGATCAGCAAGCCCAGGGACGTGGCCATGAGCGCGTGGCACGCTCCCAGGCTCTCCGTCGAGCAGGTGGAGTACGCCTGCGTTGACGCCTACCTCGCCTTCCGCCTCGGCCTCCTCCTCTGCCCCGGCGGCTACCAGCCCGTACAGCGCGCCCCTGCGTTTCCCCGCGCGCCTCCACCCGCCCCACGCGCTCTGGTGATCGCCCACGCGCCTCCTCCCGCCCCCGCGTTCCTCGAGCTCCACCGCGCGCCGGGTCCTGCTCTGGTGCGCTCCCGCGCACCGCCTCCCGCCCCACGCGCTCCGGTGCGCCCCCGCGCACCTCCTCCCGCACCGCGCGCCCTCATGATCCCGCGCGTTCAGCCTCCCGCCCCACGCGCTCCGGTGCGCCCCCGCGCGCCCCCTCCCGCACCTCGCGCCATCATGATCCCGCGCGCTCCGCCTGCCGCTCCACGCGCTCCGGTGACCCCGTGCTTGCTGTCTCCCACCCCACGCGCAGCCGTGAACCCCCACACTCCCGAGCCGCACCTGGCGTTGGCGCCGACGGCGGTGGCTGTGGGCACGGCCGAGAGCAGCAGCAAGGTCGCGGCCCTCCCCGGATTAACTGGATCGGACACGGACACAGACACGGAGGCAGAGCTCGGCGGCCTCAGTTTGGTCCGTTCGAACTACGCTTCTGATGATGATGACGACGACGATCTCTCTTTCTCTTCAGATGGATACGAGGTCGTGGGACGTGGAGCTGTCACCGACGAGGATGAGGAAGAGGAGGATGTCTACGACTACGTCGCCAGGACCGGACTTCTCAGTGACGGTGACTACGTCGTCGGGCCAGGAATTCAGAGCGACGACGACGAGGAGGATGGCTACGAAGGCTACGTCCTCGGCACCGGAACTCTCAATGCTGAAGACGTCGGAGAGCAGGGCTACGCCTACAAGGAGTACGCCGGGATTGGAATTCTCACCGTCGAGGAGGGCCACAACGAGTACACCGGCATCCTCACCGTTGGCAACGAGGCGGCGGCTTACGAGGATGAAGTGTTCGTCAGCAACCTACATGCCACGGTTGTGGAGGTGGAGGAAAGTGGCCTGCAGCTGGATGTTTACCAAGAACCACCGGAGTGCTACGACAACAGCATCGAGGCGTTCCAGGGCGGCGATGATGGGTATGGCCAGGACGACGGCGGCGACTGGTATGATCAGGGGGACGACGGGTATGAGCAGGATGATGATAGCTATGATGCGTTCTACTAGTTGCTAGCTTTGGTTTCATGTCGATTGAACGATCATTCCGCTGTTTTTGGAAGGAACTAGTCGTAGCCCTTGTGCCTGGCCGAGTTTGCTTAATTTACAATCCCGCACCGAAGCCTGATTAAGTTCCAGGCGATCTTGGTTATCTCTACTTCTAATGGAGCAGTTGTTAGTCTCGCTTCCAGATTCTTTTTCGTCCCACCACTTTCGTCCGGTTTTTTTCGTAGGTTAACCGTCGTAATTTTTTTTCGATGATGGTTTCTTATTCATCGGTTTATTTACCCCTCAGCTCTTTCCTTGCAAATCAGGACTTTCCAAACGTGCACACAATCACGGATCTAAATTTACTAACTTATCCAAATCAACCGATACCTTTCATTATTGCAAATTTCTTTAGAAAACAAATAATAGATTTTAAGGAAACAAATAAAAGATTTTAAAGACACATCATACTTTACTAATAATCACTAAAAATCAAATCTAAATTAATTAACCTTATCTTAAATCACTCAATCACTTTAATTAAAAAACATTTTCTTTCCTAACTGCACCTCGCTTAGTGTGCACATAACAATCCGAAGTAATTAGAGTCACATGATTGAATCCATTTATTTAGAGCGACATGATTGCGTTCCGGGATGGAGGCCATGATTTCGTCCAGGTCGTTGCTGCCTCCTACACTCAGGGTGTGTCGCCGAGATCGAGGCGAGCATGAGGAGCTGTGGCCACCACCATGGTCACCTCATCGCAGGGGATGGAGCACGCCGTCGGCCTACAGCTTGTGGAGATCAGCACTTTCCAAACGTGCACGCAATCATGGATTTAAATTTACTAACTTATCCAAATCAACCGATATCTTCCATTATTGCAAATTTCTTTAGGAAACAAATAATATATTTTAAGGAAACAAATAAAAGATTTTAAAGACGCATCGTACTTTACTAACAATCACTAAAAATCAAATCTAAATTAATTAACCTTACCTTAAATCACTCAATCACTTTAATTAGAGAACATTTTCTTTCCTAACTGCACCCCGCTTAGTGTGCACATAACAATCCGAAGTAATTAGAGTCACATGATTGAATCCATTTATTTAGAGCGGCATGATTGCGTTCCGGGATGGAGGCCATGATTTCGTCGAGGTCGTTGCTGTCTCCTACACTCAGGGTGTGTCGCCAAGATCGAGGCGAGCATGAGGAGCTGTGGCCACCGCCATGGTCACCCCATCGCAGGGGATGGAGCACGCCGTCGGCCTACAGCTTGTTGAGATCACTGTTGCTCTTCAGGTCGCGTGGTGACCGGATCTTGCCGATGTGTCCCTCCCCGACGACCTCCTCTTCGCCCGGTTGGCCGGCATGGATCTCGCCACTACTGCCCTCAACTTCTCTGCCTCGAGCTCGACGGTCAGCCACCATGGATCCCCCAGCTGGAGGGTCACGTGAACCAGCCGTCCTCCCATGCTGCAGCGGCGAGAAGGTGACATGGCTCTTCGTACACGAAGAGTGGAGTGTGGAGTTCGGTCAAGTACTTATATACTTGGCCTCTACTGCTGATCCATGTACATGGAGAAGAACAGACAACCGCTCATTCATGCTTCGTTCCACTCCTTTGCGCTACATTACTGGAGGTGACATTTTCCTATCTCTCTATGTTGTAACAAGCCTGTTGCCTGCATAGTTAATGGATTTTTTATTTAAATTTATCGCTGCTTAGTGCTTTGTTGCAATTGTTCACGCAAGATTCTTATATATAATCTGAGCGTATGTAGGCATACTTAGCTTTGCTATTCCAATTTTTTTGGCGCATAGAAATAAGAGTATTGTCCAGGCTAGGTATTCAATTGAGTATGGTATTTGGATTGCTATCAGAATGTCTTTTCTATGCATGTGATTTCTCACATCTGGTTATAATATTTGTGAAGGCATGCATTGCACGTGCACTTGGAAGCGGGCCCGTGGCCCGCGCTGGACGGCGCCGACGCCGACCCGAGCCACCTCGTCCGCGTATTCTTGGAGCTGTGGCTGGTCGATTTACATGAAATTAATTCCCTCAGTTCTGGTGGCAAATATAATACACATAATCCATATTGTTATGCACTAGCGTGTATGTGTGAAATAGATGGATTATGGTCCCGTACCCAATAAGATGGATATGTGTGTGTGTTAGAGAGAGAGGGAGAGGGGGATAGAGGGTGAGGAAGACGGAGGGAGAGTGTGTGTCTGTGTGTGTGAGGATTTGATGGTAAAAAGGTCGCCAATGTCGTAATATTGAACTCTTAAAGTTAATGTGGCCCCGTTGCAACGCACGGGCGTTTTTCTAGTCGTTGTGGTTATCCATGCCTTCTGTTTAGCTCGTAGCACCGGTTGATTACCAGGCTAGCTGTTCTTGGATGAAATTCTGCTGTGAAGTTGGGATAATTATGAGCTTGGGTTAATTTTCGTTCAGCTCAGCGATGCCATTTCAGTTTGGTGGTGTCTCTTCATTTCTCATGTATACTTGATTTGCACGTTGACGTTAGCTCAGGTGTATGAGCACTTAATTTGCATGCAAGGTTCATTGATCCCTACATCTTTTGTTTTTGAGGATCATCGATCCCTACATCTTTGGGGGTTGATTGATACAGTTTGCATTTTGCCGTTCCTTTGACGCAACAAACAAGATGTTGAAGATAATCTACTACAGGGTAGTGTTTAATGACTCTTTGATTTGATTTTCTCAGTAGTTACTAGTACTAAATAACTTCATTTGCTGCCGTATGATTCAAATTTAGTAGCAGAATTAATGAGGGTACTTGATTAGTATAGTGCTTATGCAACATTAACATAGCATTCCAAGTATATTTGAATATGCACGCCGATAACTGTGTGGCACAATGGACTCCCAAGCCAGCCTACACGATTCTGTGTGGGCGAATATTAAAACTCCCCACACGTTCTGGCGCAGCTACAACGGCCCACACGAACTTGTGTGGCAACAGCTCACCTCCATCCCGTGAGCGCGAACGAGTGTGTAATTAACTTTAGTTGCTATGTGTAGTTAACTATAGTTACCATGTCTCATTACTATAGTTGTCATGTGTGATTAACTTTACTTGACATGTATCATTAAATATAGTTGTCATGTGTAACTAATTGGAGTTGCCACGCGTGGTCAAACCATAATTGTCATGTATAGTCAACCATAGTTGTCGTGCGTGATTAACTAGTTGCCATATATGCACAACTGTAGTTGCCATCTATCATCGTGCGAGTGCCGTGTGGGCGAAGAGCAGTTTCATCCACACGTTCGGGTGAGCGTCGTGTGTCCGTTCTGGGGAGGAGCGCCCACACGTGTGGCACTAAATGATAACACCCACACGACGTTGGGTGCTTGCGTGGCTCTCAACCCAGTTGGCAATTACTGCAATATTCGTGCAAATGAATCGAACGACATCGACTGCGTTTGGGCCATGTTGATAAGTGCCACACGTGTGGACGTTATTATTTTAGATTGAATATATGCACACATCAAGGGGAAGATCCTTGTATTAGTAGAGTTGCATGACATAATTCACTAATTATTCCTATTGTCATGCGCTAACCATATTGTCATCAATTCATCAAAAAAGGGAGGAGGGGATTGAAAGTGCTTTAGTCCCTAATGGTATTTTGGTGTCATGACAATGTGATTAGTGAGACAAATGGCGGTTACTAAGTTTATCTCGGGTCATTGGTCTCTCTGTGATGATTATATGAAGATGGTTGACCCCCACTTCAAGAAGGAAAAATGTGTGGTTTTCTGATGACTCGAGAGTTTTGTTTTGATTTCTTTTGAGTCATATGACAGCCACACTATTAAGAGGGAATCGGGGTGCTTGGATGAAATCATGAAAGTGTGGGTTCATGCAAATCATATACACCGACCATTCTACACTCATAAAAGAAAATAGCCTCAAAACCCTTTCTTTTTTGTGCCATGGTCTACTCCCGGGGGTCAAGAAAATTTGTTTGGACATCCCATGCGCACGGGCCTCCTGACCCATGCACACAGGATCGAGTGGAAAACTCTCAGGACACCCTATGTGCACGGGGTCAGTGACCCCATGCCCACGTGGTCTAGGGTTTGGGTGACCCCATGCGCAGGGGCCATCAGGTGGGCAATGATCACTTTGGAGGTGAGGTATATAAAGCCCCTTCTCCCTTCTCCCACCTCCCACCCCTAACCTTAATGCCTTAGCTTCTCCATCATTCTCAGTCTTCCAAAAGCCCAATTACTCTCACCTTCGTCCACTAAAAAATTGTCATATTTTGAGGATTGAAAGAGGAAGACCTGATCTATATTCCCACTAAATCAATTCATGATCCCCGCTTGATTTCATAACTATTTCACCAATACCAAATAAGCATAAACATTAGCTCTCCCTCAAAAGGAGGTGATCCAGCTGTACCTTCCAGTACGGCTACCTTCTTACGACTTCACTCTAGTCGCAAGCCTAGCCTTAGGCATCCCCTCCTTACAGTTAAGGGTACTGACTTCAGACATGGCCATCTCCTATAGTGTGACGGGCGGTGTGTACAAGGCCCGGGAACAGATTCATCGCCGTATGGCTGACCGGCGGTTACTAGCGATTCCTGCTTCATGCAGGCGAGTTGTAGCCTGCAATCCGAACTAAGGACGGGTTTTTGGAGTTAGCTCACCCTCGCGAGATCGCGACCTTTTGTCCCGCCCATTGTAGCACATTTGTCGCCCAGGGCATAAGGCGCATGATGACTTGGCCTCATCCTCTTCTTCCTCCGGCGGTCTGTTCAAGGTTCCAAACTCATAGTGGCAACTAAACAAGTACAACGATAAACAAACATCACATCACCATCAAAATATTAGCAGCCATCAAGTGTATTGCAAAAATGATTCCTCATTCACACTACATACAGAAAATTTGAAGAAAAATACACAAACATCACATCACATCACAAGTGCATACGGAATGTAAAATCAATGAAAACCAGATTTATTTACCTCTCGATGACTTCATCGAACATGTTGGGGACGCTAACGGTTCTGGCGACGAGTGATGTCTACTGGTCCTCGTGCAGCGGTGGGAGGGGAAGAGGCCCTAAGCATTGTTGGAGGAGCAACTACTGTCGTGGAAGGGATCGACAACGATGGGGAGGTAACCGTTGTCATTGCCTTCTTCTTCACGTGGGAAACAACCCTTTGCCGATGAATCCCGCAATAGCCTCTTCCCGACGACCTTCTTCACCCGCACTAAAACTTGTCAACGACGACTGGGTCCTTAGGTGCATCCCTGCCGTCAGCGTTGTCTATTTGGGGCAGCGCAAACCCTTGGCGGCGGACGGCCTTCAGCTTGTTGCCACCGCTGGCGGGAACCACGGGAGGGACGACTATGGGTGTGACCAGTGGCGGAGCTAGCATTTGACATCAGGGTGGTCCGACCCCCCCCCCCCCTCCCCCCAAATTTTTTTACATGAAATTTGCCATGTGGACGTTCTAACTAGTTACCAGTATCACATAGAAATAGATCAATATGGTCTTACAAACACACTAAAATTCTCAATTAAGTCTAAGTTTTACATAAAGAAGCATACATAGTACATACTATATGGACCATAATACATACCCTGAGAAGCTCGAAAGGACTATATTTCTAGCCTACGCTTTTGCATTGCCATGAAAGTATCAATTATATCATCTTCATTCACCTCGGCAAAAGCATCACTCTCAATGAATGTGACTAGGCAATCATCCAAAAGACTATCACCCATCTTATTTCTCAACTTGCTCTTGACTATACTCTAGAAAAGAGAAACAATGTCTCCGGCCCTCTTCATTCTTCAACCTGCAATAAAAATTAGTTTCTATCAATAAAGCTAATTAAGGAAGAAATGATGTGCAAAATTATGTATGTGTTCATCAATTCATGATAGCATAGTGCGAAAAAACAAACCCTAAATCAAAAATTAGGAGTTTTCGGTACCTTAAATCGATTTTGCACACTTGATGCGGTGCTGCTGCTGAACGACTAGAGATTGGCTACTGAGCGACACCGACGGCCGTAGGCTTTGATGGAGGGCGGAGGGCCGGACTCCACCGGAGGGCGGAGGCAGGGGCGAGCGGGCAGCAAGGCCAGGCGACCCGGGTCAAGGGAGCAGCCGGGCAGAGCATGGGCACGGGGGAGTGGTGGAGCCGAGGGCCAGGCGAGCGTCGGGCGGGAAGGGGAGGCGGTCTGGGCTCCGGCCAGCGACCGGCGAGGAACAACGGCGATGAGGCGAGGGCGTCAGACGAGGGACGAAACGAGGAACGGAGGAAGCGGACGAGACGAGGGTTGTGGCCATCGGTATGGTTATTGCCTTATTGGGTCAATTTTCTTTTTATGGCCCAGTTAAAAATCCATAAGTATATAAGCGGACCCAAAATCCCAGGGTGGGTCGCGGCCCACCCTGGCCACCCTGTAGCTCCGCCACTGGGTGTGACGGGAGCAGCGGGGAGGCCATCAACATCGGCGGGCGCGTTGAAGATGCCTTCCATGGCATATCGATGGCTGACAGGGTTGTAGTAAAAGGTGATTCGGTGGGTTCCCAAAGGAGCAATTTTGATTTTGAGTCGGCCGCTAGTGATGATGCAAATTTGTATTAGTTGTAGCAATCTTTTGGGCATGACCTAAAATGTTTTGGTCACCATACATCAATAGGCTGTGGTTGGCGACAAGCATTTTTGTTGGCCCAAGTGACCGAACTGATTTTTAGGGTTTAGTGTTGGAGTTTATTTTTTGTTTTAGACATTGGAGATGTTCTAAACAAATAACTCGTGTGTTTTTTTTTACGCGCAAACAGCGCGTGTTGATAGAGCATTGTTGGGCTATGGCCATCCCAACCCCAACTGACTCGTTTGCAGCGCTAGCTCTACACGCACTAGGCTGCGGCCAACCCAAACCCCAACCCCAACGCCAAGCCAGTAGATCCAGACTCCTGTCTTGCAGTCGCAGCTCGGTAAGGAGGAGGCCAGCGCCATGGTAACCTCCGCCCCTTCGCCGCGTCGAACTCATCCCCTCCTCCCCCCTCCCCAATTCGACGGATCTGGCCACCTAATCGTTGTTTTTTGGCGTGATTGTAGTCGGCGCTGTTCAACTTCAACTCCTTCCTCATAGTGGTGCTGCTGGTGATCTGCACCTGCACCTACATCAAGATGCAGTTCCCTGCCATCCTCAACGATCGCACCGGGTATTTTTCTACGCTGACTTCCCATATTGAAAACTCATTAGGGATTTCTTCCTGAGCGATCTGATCTACGCGATTTGTCTTTCCTTGTTTTTCTTCCCTAAAGGCAGATAGTCGTACTGTCAAAATCAGCATGAAGCTGTACGGTACCTATACGGTGCAGTAGTATCCTTTCAACATGGATTGGATTCTCGCTGGGGCTGCGTTAATGCAACATGTAGCTGTTGGGTCTAGGGCATTTTGGTTTTGATCCGTAAACACTTTCGGATGTCCAACAGTATGCTGGTTCAGAGCTGATTGCAACCTCTGAATCCTATAATCAGATTAAGCACGATTTGGAAGAATTGTGAAACTCCCCTTTTTGTATTACTATATAAGATGAGGCTCATTTACAGACTCGATAAGGAGCAACGATTCCCTAAAAAAGTAGTAGAAAGATAAGGAACAAGATATGTAGGGCCTCTTTGATCTGTGTGGTTTGATTTCAAACAACACATAATTAGGAGAAAAAAAGACCATGATTACAGTGCTGTGTCTTCTCTAAGCATAGATAATTGAGTACTAAATGAATCTGAATCAAAGCATATTTCGTATACACCATAGGAAATACAGTGGTATCTTTGCAAGAAGTTTAGTCAACGAATGGAACCCTTAGAAATAACTCTTATGGATTACAATCCTGCGTAACCAAAAACCCTGATGGGTGAAATTCCTAAGGATAACTATCCTAAAAAAAAGATCAAAAAGGGTCCTCAATGCTATTTGTCAATGATCTCTCTGCTGCCAACTACTCCCTCATCCCAAAATTCTTGTCTTAGATTTGTCTAGATATGGATGTATCTAATACTAAAACGTGACTTGATACATCCGTATTTAGAAAAATCTAAGACAAGAATTTTGGGACGGAGGGAGTATTATTTTATTCAATTAGCTCAATTTGTTAGATTTCAAGAGCACAGGGTTCTGACCCAAATTCAGGCAAACCTTTTTCATTATTCTTCATTTTCTTACATGAATTTCTTTGACAGGTTCCGTGGTTTCTTTTGGAAAGCAGCCAGAATAGGTATGCTTCTGTCTGTCTGTCCAGCTCAAATTTTATGCTAGCTTGCATTCTTCAGACATCTGCTGCATATTTCCTAGTTCCTTTGGTTTGCTCAATTTGGAGCACTTGTTATTGTCGGTGTATATGCACCTAGTTTCATCTGCCAAACTGTATTGTAGACATTAGCTGAGGAATCAAGGTGCTAATAACTTAAGTTCAGTTCTAGACTTGCTTACTTCTCGTGCTTTGTAGCAGTTTTCTTTATTGGTGAAAGACGTAATTTTTTATTTATACAAGAATGTTGTTAAGATTGTTGTGTTGTACTTATCTTATTAAGAAAATAAGAAAAATAGAACAAGGTGCAATCTCTAGTTTTGTCATCTTTCTTATTGGTGTGGATAGCTTACTGCATATTATATCGATGAATGTTTATGGATTTTGTAGCTTTCTTTTATCTTGGTAGGTTTTATTAATATTAGAAAATACCTACATGGTGAAATAGCTGAACTTGATTTGTTATGGAAAAACAGACTTCGACAATATTAAGAAGGATCAACTTAATAGCCATCTTAACCAGTGACAATCAACTACAATTTGTTACTGTAAGTTTCTATATATTAGGGGAAACTCGTGAGGTAAAGCTACGTCCTAGCTGTCATGTGGAAATTACAAAGCCAGCATTGGTTTCTGCTTTCTGATCTTTTTTTTTCTATTTGAGTATCTAGTCACTAGTCATAGTTTATTCGATTGTCTGTATACCAGCAGTTTTTTTGCTCTTGTCTTTCGAATTTCCAATACCTCATCCATGCATTCATTTGTTTCATAGTGATTTTGTGTAACAGTTGCTGATTAGTAGTTGCTATTTACATAGAGATGGTGTGTCAAACTTATGCAATGAAAAACATTACTTGCATTTTTTCTTCTTCTAAAGAACACGATATTTGTTAGTAATGCATCCTTTTCATTTCAAACCTTCGAAATTCAATCTTTCTTGTGCTGCTTCGCAGGTGAGCGGTTGAGCCCTTGGGTAGCATTTGGGTGCTTCGCAATGGGGGTATCCACCATCTTCTTCTGAAGGCCTGGGCAATCATGGCCATGATTTGAATCTAGGTTGCCAGAGTTAAATATAGGAAGGATCATGTCACACTGTATTTCTGTTCATGCCTCCAGAGAAGCCTTCTGCTTCAGTTACTGTCGTGGCGAAAGCGGCATCTTAATACCGAGCATGCAGGTTAGATGAATGCACTCGGGTCGGTGCACTTGCCGATAAGACAGAGATGATACTGTGTTTGCAAATGCTAGGTGCAAGAAGTTAACAACGAAACGATGGAGGATTATGTATGTTGTGTAGAATGTTGTTTGGATCCTGCAAAACCAAATGTGGATTTCTCGTTATATCCTATTTCGTCTCTCAGTTCCAGTACTTTGATGACGCCAAAAAGAGCACCTCTATTTTATCTACATTCTTGTGAACTCGAATGGAATGAAATAAAGTTTCCCAGTGAACCTCTGACACAGTTCAGTTTGGAGTGCGTAGCATTCAGTTTTCAGGTCAGAGCGTGCTAGACTTAGGTACGGAATGCGATCTTCAACTGAGTCCAAACTTGGACCATCTACGATTGGACGCCTCAAATTCCTCTTTCTGGCACGGGCGGACGGCTTGGTCAGTGCTCAAATCCCACTTATACGTCCGGGCTCGGGCGGACAGCTTTTGGTAAGTGACTAATCGCGAAAATATGACCCACCCCTCGAATCCAAAACATATGGGAAGACCTGACGTGTTCGTCATGTCGGATCTGGCAGATTGGACCCACGCCAAATTGACTTAGTCCACCAAAATCGATTGTCTTCTCATGTCTGTCCTCCAGTTCTCGTGTTCGAGCCGTCACCGTCATCAACCCGTGCTGCCTGTTTGCATCGCTGCTTGCATCCGAGCCATTGTAGATGTTGTCGCCGAGTACCCCGTCCCCCACCACTGGCATGAATGATGCCTCGACGTCGTCCGTGGGAGCCAGTTGCAAGGCAAAGAACGTTGCCCGAAGGGAGCGGCGAAGGAACCAGGGTGAGCGACAAGAAGGTGGTCAACGCTGACATGAACGCTTCCTCTCCGGTCGCAATTGACGTCGTGCCCGTCCTGCCGCCTAGAAGGAAGGTGCTAGTCACCCCAAACGCGACCTAGTTCATTCGCCGGAAGATTGGCGGGGGATTCCGAATGGCTGGAAGCAATAGGAAGTGCCGAAGATGGTGTATGACTTGCCACAACTCCAATGGGCGAGGACAACTTCGAGAACCGTTGGCTCCGGGTCTGCCCAGGTCTGCTCGACAAAATGGCTGAGCAGGACATGGTACAATCTTTTGCCCCTCCTTTTGTTGATTTGTCTGTTTGTTTCATATGCCACTGAATCAATTTATGGATACATATGACATTAGGAATGCATATGCCAATGACCCTTTTGTTGCATACATGATCAATGACGGTTAAGAGCCTATGCATTAGGACTCGGGAGATATCAACTCTCGTACATATGGTATAGGGCAAACATCGGCCACGCCACTCGTAACAAAAAATGAAGATACCCAAGGTAATAGGTCCGACATTCTCAACCAAGGAGGATGTCCTCATCGTATGAAGTTGGCTACAAACATTGACCCTATATATGGAACCGAGCAAAAGGGCAACAAGTATTTGCAAAAAATCCACACACATTACCATGCATACAAGGGATATCCTGATGAATTTGTTGGGCATCCGGCGATCGTCTCGACCCGGTGAGGTACTCTGGCCAAAATCGAGATCAGTGCCTTCTAGGTGTTCGTCAGAATTCCACTAAGTTTTTTCCTATTTTGTTATTTGTTGTGAGCTAAGGCTTGTTCATGATGGAATATGTCCAATGTGTAGATGAGTTGGTGTGATTCCTCCTCCAAAGAGAAATATGAGTTTGATGAAGATGATGACATTGCCATGATCATGTTGATCGACATGGAGAAGAACAAGCGGCCGAAACATGGAGGTTCCATTACCGATTGTGAGGTGATTCGTAGGAGCCGGCTACACAGACACAATAAGCTCATACTTGATTACTTCTGTGCAAATCTAGTGTATCTAGACCGCTACTTCTGGTGTAGGTTCAGAATGGCTCCTGATTTGTTTCTCCACATTGCCTACTCTGTCAAAGAGCATGATCAATTCTTCGTGCAGAGGAGAAATTGTACCAGAGATCTTGGACACATTAGTATCTTTATGGTGACTATGGCACTGCATGATGCCATATGGTATTCTTGCAGATTTGACTGATGATCATCTGGAAATAGGAGAGAGCACTTTCATCAAGTGTGTGAAGCAATTTGTGAAGGCGGTGGTTGAAGTCTTTGGGCCACAGTATTTGAGATCACCCAATGCTCAGGACACTTACAAGATTTTGTAGATGAACAAAGCACAAGGGTTTTCAGGGGGATGATCAACTCAGTTGATTGCATGCACTAGAGGTGGATGAACTGCTCTCTGGCATGACATGGACAGTTATCGACCATGTGAAGGATCCCAACATCATTCTTGAAGCCATTGCAGATCATGAGACATGGTTTTGGCATGCCTATTTTGGAATGCCTGGAGCTTGCAATGACGTCAATGTACTCCACCGATCATCACTCTTTGCACGGTTAGCCAATGGGGAATCACCACAGGTGGAGTTTTAAGCAAATGGCTGCACATACAACATGAGCTACTATCTAGCGGATGAGATGTACCCAAAGGGGGCAATCTTTTTGAAATCAACCAGCCACCCCAAGGAATAAACAACTTGGTTTCCATAATGCTCAACCATCTGCTGGGAAGGATGTGGAGAGAGCATTTGAGATTTTGCAAGTCTAGTTTACTATTGTGCGAGGACCGGCTCGGTTTTGGGACCAAGAAATCCTTTGGTAAATCATGACTGCCGGCGTGATCTTGCACAATATGATCAACGAGCATGAACGTAGCCAAAATTTGGATTGCTTCTACTATGAATTCGTGCGATGGATGGTGCATCAAAGTAGGAGAGAAGAACACATCCCCAACGTTCTTCAAGTTCACCATGTAATTCGAGATACGGAAAATAAAGTTTTCAACAAGTCAAGGAGCGGTGGACATGGAATGGGCAACAAGACCACTTGTTCTATTCATATGTTTCATGTTATGTTCGATGCACTTTGTGTTGTGTTTGATGAACATTTGTGTTGCATTTGGAGTTGCGGATTGAATAACTATGTCATAATTAAGTAATATTTGGATTTTATTTGTTTCAGATATATTTGACATGAGTATGATATTATTTGGAACATTACATATCTACAAATATGTGTGCTAGAAGTAGAAGCTGAAATCTAGATATCCAGTTTTTAGGTCGAAAATGCTCTTTAGAGCTCGGGCTCCATGGAGGCAGAGTTTGACTTGATCAAAATTCAAATTTTCACGTTTCAATTTTTTTTAAAATACACACGTACTTAGAGACATAAAGCATATGTGTGTAAATTTTCAGGACAAAACACCTTAAAATGAGTGCTACACAAAAAGAACAAATCTGAGGCTTTTTAGTAGATGCACTATTCATTCTAAAAGTCCATGAATTTATCTTTTTTGCACCGATCGCATTTTAGGGTATTTCATCCTCAAATTTTACATACATACACATAACATCCTTGTTTACTTGTATGATTTTTTTCAGATTTTTTTGAAACCGAAAAGTGTGAATTTTGAATTTTTCAAAAAATCCGGCCTCCATGGAGGCCGAGCTCCAAAACGCCCTACTCTTTTTAGGTCCGCTATAAAAAACAGAAAAAAAAATTGCTACCTAAATCTTCTCTCTTCACTCCTAAAACTGGATTTAGGTAGTCATTCTTTTTGTGTGCCGTTGGAGATGCTCTAACATCTCCAAATGTACAATTCCATCGACGTCGTCCACACATGGTAATGCACTGGTGCAGTGCAGATGCCGATCAAGTTTACTCGACATCGCCTGCTCCCATTTCATTGTCAGCTAGGACGCGGCCGGCTGAACTCTCCTTCGTTGGTGCCAGAGCTGGAACTGAACTTGCTGTCCACCGGCGTGGTCATCCGAGACCGCCGCTTGGTCGCGACAAGGTGGGGGTTCTCCTCTTCATCCATGGCCAAGAGCTCATAGATGTCACCGCTGCGGAAGACGGGGTGCACGTATGCGTCCTTGAGGTACTCTCTCAGGTTCAGCATCGGGTCGTTTGCCCGTTGCAGCGTGTCCTTCACCATGGCCTCCTGCAAACATCAAACGCAGCTCTCGCTTAACATTGGAGACGATGTGAATATCATCTGCAGTTATGTATGGAGAAGAGATCAAGAGAATGCGTTTTGATCCTGCCTGCAAGGGGAATTTTATGTATGCCGGCTCGAACCGGCCCTTGCAGACGTAGTGGAACCATATGGTCAGGACAGGAAGAGGAAGAAGGGCGACAGTGGACTGGTCTGCTTCCTGTGTGCTCAGCAGTCCTATCAGCAGGATCTGCGATATGACTAATGCGGTGACGATTCGTCCGTGTACGTCTGGCCAGAATTGCGCGCCGCTCTCGTATTGCTGGTTATAGACATTGATGATCTTGCAACAAAAGAAACATACCAAGGATTAGTATTTTGGTGCATTATACTGTGATGAAGCAGAAATTTGTGATCTATGCCAATGTGGATGTGATATCCACAAGAAAAATTTGAAGCTGAAAGAACACAAAGATAGATCACTTGAACTGGAGGACAGATGTGTACCTGGTGTCTGAAAACAAGATAGGCCAGGCCGAAGAAGACTATGATGAAAGGAAGAATGATGGGTGTCACAACAGCATATACAAGCCCTAGGAGGAAGTAGAGCTGTATTCGCGGTTCGGTGCTGCCAAACTCCAAGCTCCCAGGGTCCATGGCCTGCTCGCGATCTTGCTCGGTTCTGACCAAGAATGTGTTCTTTATGTGGAACATGATCAACGGCTTCAACCTAAGAACCTCAGCGGCAATGCCTGCCCATCCATCCACCATAATGTAGGTGATGAAAAAAGTTGCTTTCATGGGAATGGATTCTCCAATGGTCTCTGGAATTCTTTTTCAAAACAAAAGTAAAAGAGTTTTTTTATGTGGTAGTATAAATATAATTGAACCCTTGTTATTATATCCAAGTGCAAAATTTGGCTTACTTGTTAGTGGATTGATGGATAAAACTGTTCAGCTGCTGGAACGCTGTTCCAGCTACTACACTTCCCAAGAATACGTTGACGAAAATAAACAGGAAGTATTTTGATGCTGTCTTCCTCTCCAATCCAGAGAGTGATACGTGGCCTTCAATCTTGCTCATGGCCATGAGAATTGTTGGCAGAAATATAAGGAAGATTTTCAATGCGATTCCTGGCAAGAAACCTTGTATGACTGACCTTGGACCATTTCTGCAGGAAATTGCATTGACCATGAAAATTACATCCAGCAATGCAGTACCTTGTAAACAAATCAGTATAATGTGGCTGACTTTTTATGTAATTCAAGGTCTATTAAATTCAACAGATTTTTTTTTTCTGCTCTTGATTATTTAGCAAGGAGAATCGTTAATCAAAATATGGGGAAAAGTGATCTCACAAATGCCTTTCCCTTTTTGTTTTTCACAATTGAACCGTGAAACAAGGAGCGGTTACACTCACCTCTCTATTATAGGTTTCAAGAAAGGAAGCACCCGCTCAATATCGTCGAGATTGGCCACGGATTGGACGAGCGCAATTGGGACCATGAAGAAAAATGTCAGGAAAAAGAGCGCAACAGCCATGATAAGCCTCCTGATCGAGAGCTCGACAAAAGGGATGGCGAGATTAGGCCAGTAAACATCCCGAGGTTCCGGAGCCCACTCAGTTAACCACACCGTTGGGTTACTTGTCTGCTGTGTTTGTGCACAAACAGCAGCCCCCCACTGACTATTGAAAGACACAAATGCTGCTGGCATTATAGCCTTAGGATCACTAATCACCTTCTGCCTCTCCTCATCCTCCTGCAATTAACAGGTTACATATTGTTAATACTGCTGCTCAGCGTTTAGGAGGAACTATGCAGTACAATGAAAGAAGACATTGGTGCTGCTTGATGACACTATCAAGACGATGACCGGCACCTGTTTACATAGCTCCTCGATTGTTGTCTTGTAGTGTTGTAATGCATCCACCTTTTCCCCCCAAAGACCCCACAGTCCTGTCTACAAGACAAGTACGTAAATGAGCCATACCACTTGCAGATTAGAGCACATATTGAAATAGCTTTGTGACGAACCGATCTTAGGTGCATGATTTGCAAAGGAGGGAAGATTATTACCTTAATAGTCAGCTCCTTTTCAGGGTTCTTAGCGTGCTGGTTTTCGTAGTAGACCAGCCAGTTTTGCAAGCCTTTCTTCTTCTTAACCAAACTGGCAAGGGCGTTTGCGTTGTATGCAACCTATTGATCAGTTACGTACCCCGAATGAGAAACAGATTTGAACCATAACAGAGTAATGAGGCGAGTTCGACGACGGCGGAGCCGGCTAGTCGTTGAGTGGGCGGCGGGGAACAGGGCGACAGCACAACCAGGGCCAACAGACCGATTGCTGATGAGCTAGCGTTATTCTAGAAAACGGAAAACTGACGAGACTACCCTCACGAAATCAGCGGCGGATGATTGTATACTGCTCACTTCCATCTATAGCAGTATAGGGTACCATAAAAATCCTCAAAGATAAAGGCATATGGGCCTACAGGTGCTTCGGTTGGAAAGCAAACAAATAATTAGAAAGCTTGCATTTCAGTTGAAAAGTAAATAACAACTGGAAAACAAAGTAACTTGATGCTCGGTTGAATTTCATGGTTTAAATTCGTATCAGTAGTATTCACCATAACGATACCACGGTGCACACAAGATAGAAAAGAGTAAAACCTGGTGGCTGAGATAATGCTCGCGATGATTCACAGCAAAGAAGTGCTCAACATGCTCACCAACTGTTTCGTCTGGGTCAACTGGTATATTTCTCACAAGTACCTGAAAATAAGGAGGAAAATGAGTTATGAGCCAAGGAAACTACTCTACACACTGCATTCAATCTGAGAAATTCTACACACACGTACACTGCTTGTTTTACTATCACAAAGATAGTCCCTACTAATTGTTATGCTTGTTTTACTGAAACGGTTCGAGAAAAAAAATCAAAGCAACAAGATGAAAAATTCACATTCAGATCCAGCGAGGTCCATAACACCAATTAAACTTGCATGGTTAAGATATCTTACCGTGAATTGGTCGGGCCGACGATTTTGATTGGCAAGAAAGTGCAATCTCATAGTTGTTATAACCTTATATTCATGATATAACACGTAGAATGTCCAAAAGGTAAACACATAGGCCATTCCAATGTGTACCCAAAACCTATGAAAACATACAGCAGTTTCAGTAGAATAAATATGAGCCAAGTGAAGTGACATGAGGAGATTAGAAGGACAGCATCTCTGCATCTATAGCTATATAATCAGGCAGGTGCTTGAGGAACGATAAATTCTGAAATTGCCAGGATATCAGGAGTAAACAGAAGTAATACCTTTTTGAACCTGGACCAAGATTCGATATTGAAAGCTTGTCAATTTGATCATAACTTAGACCCTCTTCATCATCCCCTAAAGTTGCACTAGTCCAATTGACAGGAACTAGGACAGCAAATGCCAGCACAGTAATTGGCACAAATATTTTTAAACTGCAAAGCAAAACAACAATGCACCAGCATTAGGCATAATGTTTTTTTGGTTACAAACACAGTGATCCACATATCCATCTGTTTACATCACAAAATAGGCATTTTGGAACTTGGAAGACATGAAGTGTAAGCAACTAGTATAATGCTGTGGTGTGAGAATTCAGATACACGGATATCATGCTCACCCGAGAAGATAGATGCGGACATATACCGCAGAGTCTAGTCCTGCATGCTCAATTAACTCAGGTTCTGGCATTTTCAGCGCGGCGGGCATCCAGTTGAGAAACCGAAGATATGTTGACACATCAGCATTCACAAATTTTGACAAGACATTTCCGATGTGCCTTGGGCTGCTTCTTGTCCCTTTAAGGTACCATTTTGGAAAGTATACCCGATCATTAATAGGTTGTATCCTAACAACTGCGAACACGAGAAGAAAGCCCACTGCGGATAATATGTTTATTCCTGCGGCAACACCAATGTCGTTTAGGGAGCCCATGTCTCTCTAGAGAGACTCACTCCAGAACAAGCGTCACCAAGAAGTAGCCCAAAGGTTTAGGCAAAATATCTACATAGAAAGAAAAGAAAAAATGGTAAGAAAATTGTCAACTAGAATCAAAATAATACTAGATTGGTAAGAATGAAAGTAGCTAGGTATGATCATTAGCATTAGAAACTGAGCTTTCCCAGCAGATTATGCGTGGAAAATTGAAGTGGCCAGAAAACAAATGTTGGACAGCAGCTTAGATGGCTTACTCCGATGATGTATTCCTGCAAATTCTGACGACCAATGTAGCAAAAATCTGTGTTAATCTTGCATTCTTGCAATCTAAACCTCTGGAGTTCTATTGCAATAAAGTCAACATCCACAATTTCCCATATAACCTATCGTCTTGGTCTCAACTAAAGCTAGCGGATACGCTCAGGTGACCTCGATCGTACAGGCAGGAAACAGGAGCAGTAAATTAACATAACGTACCGCGCGCGGTTATCGCCGACGTCGCCGCCACTTAGCAGGCAGTGGCCGAGTGCCGCCGCTTGAACGGTCACTGCCGTGCCGCCATTGATGTCGTTGCCGTCGAGGAAACGCAGGAGTACGGTGCACGAGAGGGAGGCGGCGGCGGGTGCACGGCCGGCCGCCTTGAGAGGAGCTCTGGTAAAGTGAAAACAATAGCAAGAGAGATTACAAGGCCAACGCCTTTGCCGGTTTTGTTGCTAGTCTATCTATCAGAACGGGGACGATCAGAACGACGAGGAGGAGGACTAGGACGGCGACGGGCCGGCACGACGCGTTCGCCTTGGTCTCGGCGGAAATAACGACGTGGGGAGGGATGACCGTTCTCCAACGGCCTGCCACTGGTGTTTCTTTTTTCAAAAAATAAATCTTTGCTAGTATATGGACACAGCTGTTAGAATATAATAACTAGCTAAATACACTAAGAGTGACCATTTGTGGACCAGGGAGCGCCGATTTTTTTGGCATGGAACCACACTTTTTTTTATTTGAGTTGGAATCGTTGCATTTTATTCAAATGCAGCAAACTCCGAGGCTACCACCGAAACAATACTTACCGGCAGGGGCGAATCTACTAGGAAGGCTTTAACAGGCTTGAGCCCCCCCTCCAGCACTGTAAAAAAGTTTTTCACTACTAGTTTCAAGGCTCAACTCAGCCACTTGCAAGCCCAACCCAACAGATATTTGCATGATACAGGCTTTGAGCCCACTCCTCAATTTCTGTCTAGATTCGCCACTGCTTACGGGTGACACCTGAAACCAAGTTTTACATGATGCCAAAAATGTGTGCTACGCAGTTAGCCTTACGTCACACCCAGCTCATTTTAAACTCGTCAAAAGTTTGAAGCACTGTCTTGATCTCCTGCACCACGTGACCCAAAGCTAAGAGGTCCTTGTTCTGTTCCGAGATCTTTCGCGTTGCCGCTTGGGAGTCTGATTCAAGGAAAACATTATGCACATTCATCTCTTTAGCCGGCCAAAGGCTCGATGACTCGAATAATGCCTTTTTGCAGGATTAGAATAATGTTTTTGTCGTATGCTTCTTCTTCGCAATTTGCATTTAGATATAGCATCTTCGCATCTGTAAGCCACTAACGATAAGGGCATTCTACAAGAGCTACACCCATTGCCTCTGCCGACGGTATATTGTCAATTATATCGAACGAGCGCCTCTCGTCGAAAGATCTAGACACCCATAATGTGATCACGTGGCAGAGGTCAAGGTTAGTCGGTGAGATTTTTCAGTTTTACATAGTTTATATTGCCTAAGTTTTTCAATGTCTATCATCCACAAGAAAGCGAAAAAGGATAGACCATAACATCCAAACTAGTTTGATCCGTTGCAGTATATCTGTCCGGCGCATTACGTCATTGCTGGTCATCAATAATACTATCAAGAGCTACAAATTGGTGTTATTCATTGCAGTTTTCAAGGGGGTGGCGAGGCTATGATGGCTAAGATTTGTTTGGTGATTAAATCGAATTCCAGACCATTGTAGATTAAAAAGAGTATGATATTATCATACATTTATTCCGTCTTACTTTGTTTTGCCATGAAAATTTGGGCAGCTTTATTGCTTTAACAAGGTCATGTTACAATCAGCTCTAAGGCTGCTAACAAGAAAAGTCAGGCATTTCTCGAGCTAGCATTCAGAAACCGACAAGGAACACACATGCTTGGCAGTTGGCACATAGGTTCGCCAAACTATTAACATCCCACAGGACATGTCTAACAGAAATGGAAATAAAACTTGACAATTTCTCCGGATAGGTGCTACAATAGAACGAGAATTGTTGTGCGAACCCCAATGAAGGGTTTACTCCAAGCTCCCATGAAGGCCAGGTGAGATTGAACCACACCACCACCACCTCCCATGTGAGCTTCATTGTTGCTGGCTCATCAGTGTTGATTTTTACCCATCCAACGTCACACACCTCCAACATTGATCATCAGGGATGTTGTGTTTATGTGTAGGCATATCAAGCAGTAGCAGATCATCCATGACCTTCTTCACCAAATGAATAGGAACAAACGGAACCTGATCGTGTGTCCATTGGTTGCGGGCTGACCATATGGCATGCATGACCGTAATCAACTAAATCCGTGACACAATCTGTTCCGAACAGCAGGGGTTGTCAAACTGCATGTTGTCCGTATCTTCTTTGATGGCGGGAGTTGCAATAATTTGGCAGTATCTTGTTAGTGGAGAAGCTTGCTCTCACCAGCAGGCCACACCCACATCCACACTGCATCCAATAGTTTAACAATTGTTTGCAGTGTATGCACACATGCATTTTTTCATTGATGCCTATTTTGATTTTGTTTAATATAGTATGATGTTGTGCCATAGATGAACCAGCTGGCATAAAAGAGCAACAATGATCACAATAGTGACAAATGGATCGTGTTACATTATGATACAGGTCAACCATTCTCACTAACCAACACTACCATAATGTGAAGATCGTACGTGTTGCTTATTTCGGATGACTATTGTACACTGGAGGGAGAAAGCTGTGTTGCCCAGGCCTGGCATATACAAACGCAGCCACACCACACCTAAACACTGTATCTGCTAGGAAACACAGCGCTACGTACAGAACCTAAAAAATGTTGAGAAGTGACATTACTGTGTTGATGCGCGATCTGATTCGTCTCAGACGGTATCTGAAGGCGAAGGGACAATATCTATGATCCTTAGGATTCCTCGTTCTTCACCGGAGTCCATTGTGCGGCTTCTCTCTTCTTCCTGAGGAGAAATCCCAAGGCAAAACCAAGCAGCAATGCCAACATCACACTACCTCCAATTTCCAAGTATAATGGGGAAATCTTCAGCTTGGTGCTGGTTCCCGAGCTGAGCTTTGTTTGATTGACCGCCTCAGTAGCGCTAGCTTCAGTAGATGTTTGTCCAGAGAACATCTCCACCATGTCATGGACTTGTCCGTCGTGGTTCCCGACATACATCAGTGTTAGCTTCTCCCTGGTAGCTACCAGCTTTGTGTACCCGAACTCACCACCACGGTACATGGAGATCCCAGGCTGCGGAAAGATGGGAACATCTGGATGATCACGCCTTGGTTGCCAGATCGGTTGCCAGTCTTGTCCGGCCATCCCGATCACAACATGAACAGGGGCACCAGGGTATACGAAGCTTGATGATGTGTTCAGACACTGTGAATTCTTCATGGGGCAGAACCTCTCATACCTATGGACATGTCCCCACAGGGCAAGGGTCACATTGTACATCACCAAGAGCGATTCAAGATGCTGGATCATCTGCTGTCTCATGGCAGAATCCCTGGCTTCGTTGCTCGAGGTATACATGGGCCGGTGGCCCTGAAACACAACAAATGGGGTTCTACTTCGGTTCACCTTCTCCAGGTCAGCTTTTAGGAAATTGTATTGGTCGCTGCCCTGAACGAAATTAGTTTCAGTCGACATGTATACAAAATGCACGACACCTGAATCAAAAGAGTAATAGAGATTCCGTGTGTCCGGAGCTCCATTGCCAGTAGGTAAAACAGAATTCCCAGGCATCCTGAACTTGACACTGTATGGTATTCCACATTCACCTCCACCATCCTTTCCATATGTAGACCACGAAGGTTTCCAAGGTTGTGAAGGCCAGTCATACTCATGATTTCCTATGCAGACATGGTATGGAGTATTGGCTGCAATAGGCTCAATCTGGCTGAAGAAATGGTCCCACACCCAAGCATAGCCTCTGGCATAACTGATGTCCCCAATGTGCGAAATAAATGCAGGCTTATCTCCAAGGGCTTCAATATCACGGAGGATCCACTTCACCGTTGACAAGCTCTCATCTTGTGTGCGGATGTAGGTGTTATATGGTACATAAGTGCCCATATCACCGAAGAGAAAAGCAATGGTTTCATTGGCCTCACTGTCACGTGAAATAAAGCTGTATGTCTTGCTCCATCCTCCCGGGTCACTACCGACCTACCAAAAATAGCTCAGTTAGCTAAAGAGAAAATACATGCTGAACATGTAGATAACAATTGTTTGCTGCTGTTGGGCTAGCTTAGCTTGCCCCACAGGCCAGCTTGTTAGGCTTATGGCCTAGACTATGTCTTCGACGGCCTTAATTTTTATGAGAGGACTGAGCATAGACGGTAAGCCAGAGAGATACAACCGCTTATAATTTGTTTTCACATCTTGTTTAATACTCCCTCCGTTCCAAATTACTCGTCGTGGTTTTAGTTCAGAACTAAAACCACGACGAGTAATTTGGAACGGAGGGAGTAGTTAATACTACATCATGTTCTGGAGATTTGTTGATCAAATGCGTAGGAAATGTTGAGAATTTTGTTTCATAAGATGGTATTGTTTGAATGAATTGTATGTAGTTCTTTCCATCACAACTCAAAAGGATGACATTTTTATATACTAGCTATTGCTCCTAAAGATTGTGATCACACTGATACAGAACTTCACGTCATTAATTTTATCGTATTATATAATATATTAACAATCCTGATTTAATGATCCCACTCTATATTGTGTTTGGAAACTTTAAGCATTATTTGGGTGTGCTCCCTTTTGGTGCCGATGAAAACTGATGTGTTGGGCCGTTTTTTCTGAAAGTTTTGATACATCCCTAGAACTCAGTATGCAATTCTGTAATGTGGTATGTTCTGAATATGTGTACTTAAGGTATGTTGATTGGAGGTTGTATGGCATTAATTTGTCAACGATTACATTGATTTTTGACTTCGACGCCAATTCAGATGATCTACGAGTGTGGCCTAGGCTGTCCTTATACTCCCTCTGTATCAAAATATAAGACCTTTAAAGCATATATTTTGGTACGGAGAGAGTACTTGTTTAAAGCATATATTTCACCTTTTTGGCGAATATTTTCTATTATGAGTAGTACTGATGTAGAATTATATTTAAAGGGTCTAACTGTGGTTCACAGGTTCAGGACCACCTTAGCTTCAAGGGTGGTTAAAATGGTGGAGCTGCTTTGCAATTACCTGTAGGTCTACATAGGTTGAACTATCTTCTGAAACGAGAAATATTCTCTAGCTCACACCCAGACTCGAATCCTATGCACACGAACATCAATCTCTAAATGCATCTGAGCTTCTAAGCCAGATTGATGGAGCAAAATTGCTATCACGATTGATAAAATTAGTTTTTTGCAGGTTCAATCTCTGGGTATTTTCTTGTGGGGAATTCAATCTCTGGTTTACCTTGTAAAAGTACCTCCTTCCGGGCTCCAACCCATTCATGAGGCCATCGAAGACGAAGCCCGGATCCCTCCACCCTACGCTGTCGTTCGCCGGCGCGTCGCACATGTGCTTCTGCTCGTACGTCCTCACCTCCGTGCCCACCTCCGCCCAGCCCTTCTCCTCCTCCTTCTCAAGCCCGTACCTGACAGCCCTCTTTCCGGCGTCCGCGCACACGAACATCACCCGCATCTCGTCGGCCCTATCGGCGAACGCGAGGTGCACCTGCTCGGGCCGCGCGGCCGAGCCCGCGAAAGCGACCTCGCCGGAGAGGGCGACGCGGTGGCGGCCGTGGGGGAGCGGGTTGCCGTCGTGGTCGACGTGATGGTAGGAGTACTCTTTGGCAGGCCAGCGGAAGAGGCGGAACTGGTAGGGCGCCCGCAGGTTGGGCAGCCGTGGGATGGTGAGCTCTCCTCGGCCGCTGCGCCAGGAGGTGGAGCCATTGAGGAAGATGTAGCCGAGAAAGTCGCGGTCGCTGGAGGACGGCGGGGAGTAGATCGCCACGTGGTCGAGGCCATCCGGGGACGGGAGGTCGGACCACCGGATCTTGATTTCTTGGTCGGATTGGGTGAGCTTCGCCGGGGTGGCCGTGAGGGTGGTCCCCGCGGCCTCGCCGGCGGCGAAGAAGAGGAGGAGGAGAAGCGGGGTTTTGGGGTGCATTTTGCCGGGGACGCCGAGCGAAGCGCGGGGTGGACGTGGAGAAAAAAGGTTACCCTTACGACCAGCTGGAAGGTGTGTGCGAGTCACTGGCGATGTGGGAAGCACCGCTCGATGGAATATTCCGTGCAAGACGTGTAGCCTATCGATCAACCCTCAAAAAAAAAAAAAGATTAGCACAAACTGTCCCTAAAAAAACACAAACTAGTACCAGTCGAGTGCTTTTTTTTGACAAGGAAAAACCTTTATTTCTCAAATAACAGCGAGATCGTTTACAATAAGATGAGAAATAAAGTCCGGGGATAGCATATTCCATGCTTTGCTGCGCCGAGGTTATTTTGTGTTGATCAGACATTTACAAAATATGCATGGCCATTGGTTAAAAAAAATGATCATGTGATATTACAATTCCAAGCCTTCCCATTCAAAAATTGAGCAACCAAAGCTAAATCAACAAATGTCAATATCTGAATTTGGTGAAATATGTGGTAAACAAATCGAACAAGCTTATAGACGTGCCTCACATGTAGGAGGGAAGCATTTAAATTCAGACATGCCATGCAAAAATTTAGGAACATTTACATCTATGCCCCTAACTGGATCCTACTACTCAGATATGCCCCTAATTTTGAAGGGTGCTTAAATTTGCCTTTCTTTCGTCAGTTTCACTTATAGAAACTAGATAATTCCCCCGTGCGTTGCAGCGGGAATTAGTGCACAAAATTTCTTGATAATGTAGTTAAGAACATACGGGAATGTTAAAGAAATCTATCATCGCTATGAACAAACAATGACTCCTTATCGGTTTCATTTTGTCAAAAAGGAAAAGGTAAGGAAAAATAGTGACTCCATCGTTGCATGTATAGCTGTGAAGTGAGCACGAGGTTTGAGAGTAGAATCCACATCATGAAAATGATTAAAAAACTATTCATACTAAACATTTTGTCAATTTTTTCAAGAATAACACATCTCAAATATTTTGTACAACAGAACTTGCACAACATTTACCAGAGGGCTAAAATAATTCAGTAAGAAAATAGCATTAGGCAGATCCATGGCTCCGCGCGGCAGGGGCGATGGGATGAGAGTGCTTTGCGACGTGCGACAGTTCGGGTAGACGAAGTTCTTCCGCCCTCGTTTGCCTCCAGCGTCTCACTGCACCCCACACAGCACATCTCCAATACTTGGGCGAGATCCTAGGCCGCCGCCATGGCTAACGGTGGTGGCATCATGGCCTTCGAGCTAAGGGGTTATGCCATAATGCAGCATCTTGAATCAAGCGCTTTTATCCACAACTGCTCTGCTTGGTGATACTATTATTTTATTATTAAGATCAAAGAGGACAAATGAGATGTTGATGGAAAAGTTCAGCAAGTGACAAGCAGTGAGGGACGTCGTCTCACCTAATGATTCGCACCGCTGCACAAATTCGTGAATTATTTTTCATCTCGATTCCTTCACCATCAGGTCTCGATCTCCCTCCAGCCACCAATGCATTTTTTGGATCTTCTTGGATACTGAGGCTGCTAGCGTTGAAGCTCCCTCGTGATATAGAAGCAGCTTGCGGTGGGCTAGCAACGATGGGAGGGTGCGTTTTTGTATTTCTTCCCAGGGAGTAGAGCCAGCAGATCAAATTCTGCTAGATCCTCATCTCAGTTTTATGGAGTCAAGAACGATGAAGTGGGGAAGACGACGTGCTAGGCAATAAATGTTGCACCCATCGGTAACTGACGAATGACGATACATTTTACGTACTTATTATGTCAGGTGGTAACTGACAAATGACGATACATTTTACAGACTTATTATGCCAGCTGGTAACTGACAACAGATGGGTCCGCTGTGACTTGCGAGAAGGCTGAAGCGGCTTTTCTTTTCTGGTTTCGAGGAGGGGCGTGAAACGGATCGTGGCCACCGCGCGAGACGATGGGTCCGCTTGAATTAAGGTAGAGAGACCTCCGAGTCAAATTGTGGTGGGTCCCTCGTGTGAGTTGATAAGAAAACGGTGACGTGGCTGGTTGATGAGATGGATAACCTGCATGTTGAGATAAATGCTTTAGTGGAGATGAATCTCTTAGATATATAGGATCCCCCTCCATGCCGTTTCCGTCCAGTCAAGCCTGTTTGACCGCTAATTGGCCGCCGGTTTGACAATTTTGCCCCTGCATGGCCCAAACTCACCTGTTCGCTCCACTTTCTCTCGTTCTCTCGCTCGACCCACTCACTCTTCCCCCAAATCGTGACATAACCCTAACCCTAGAGCCTTCGATCTCCGGCAAGCAAAGCTCCAGACCAATGGCGGCCGCGGTGGAGATTCCATTGTTCTGACTCCGTGTGCTGCTGTGCTGTGGATAGGACACAACTGCTACAGATGGAGGGTGACGGTAGTTGCGCGGTGGCCATCAAAGGAGCACAACGCCAGCGATGGATGCTTCGGTTGGGTAAGTGCCTAACTTTCAGATCTGAAGAATGTTCATTGTTCTGTTTAGTTCTTGTAGTTGGGTTTGTTGGTTACTGCGTTCATAGTGCTCATTTGGTTCAATTTTTTCTCTGTTTTCCATGGTTATCCCTAGGGTGGAACATATTTGTCTGGATTGTATAATGCAAACGACACTTCTAGTTCCTGATGGTACAAAAGCACGGGAAACAGGGTTCTCATTTCCTTTGGTTGTGGAGAGCACACTAAAGTTTGACCAGTTTAGATCTCTAATTTGTGATAAATACCCCTGGGGAATACATGATGTTGTAGAATTCAGGTACTAGGACATTGATAGTGCAGTTTGGGTCCCAGTCCAATGTGATGATGAGCTAGGAAGAATGTTTACAACACATGTTTTTGTCCTGGACAAATTAGAAATCAATGTTATACAGAGAAGAAGAGGAGAAACAAAGAGCAGTGAAAGAAGATCACAATCTACTAGTTCTAGAGGTAGAAGTCAATCTAGGGGGAGAAAAAGAACTATTAATAGTTCACAGCCTGAGTCCAGTAAGAACAGAGCTGCAGATGCAGGAGAGAGCTCTATGTAGGTACCAGGAACACCAACAGTAGAAGTTCCTAGTCATGCAGCTCCTACTAGTAGCAGAGATTCTGCTGGTCCAAATATTGAAGAGGAACTTCCTGATGATTGGCCTACAGATGATGAGGATGAAAGGCTTTTCCCATAGTTTGTTACAAGACAGAAGCCCACAAAAAGACGAGGAGGGGGAAGAAGATTATATTCCACCACCAGAAGGCATGTTTGATGAGCCAGGTGAAGATGAGTTGGAGGAGGACATGGACATGGGATACAATGAGGATTCAGATGATGCAAGGCTAGATGTGCAGTACAACAGAGATGATCCTTCTCTAAAAGAAGGAACTATATTTTTCAGTGCTTTAGACTGTAGGAATGCACTTGCCACTTTCTCAATAAAGACTCAAAGTGAATTTATAGTAGACAAAAGTGATCCTACTAGGTTGACTGTTCATTGTGCTTATAAGAGGTGTAGGTGGAGGATGCATGCCTCTTTAGTGAGGCATAACACACTATCTCAGGTATTAATTTGATTTTGTAACACTAGATGCATACATAGTTACATTGTAATTTTATTCAGTTATCAGTTCCAGCACATATGTCCTGACATGTATTTTAACTTTCATATTTGCAGGTCAAAGTGAACAAGAATGCTCATACTTGTCCAAGTGCCAATAGAAGGAAGAGATTGAAGTCGGCTAAGAGCAGATGGGTTGCTGATGATGTGAAGAACTGGGTTCTAGAGGATCCAAAGATTGGATTTACACAGTTGAAAAAGAACCTTAAGAAGAAGTATGACCTGGACCTCCCATACATGAGAGTGTTCTGTGGGAAGCAAATGGCACTTGACAACATCTATGGTAAGTGGATTGACTCATTTCAACTGTTGTATACTTTCAAGGCAGAAGTTGAGAAAGCATCTCCTGGCAGTGTCGTACACATTGATAAGCACATTGTATAGTGCAAAAAAATGAAAAAACTAGAGAGAAAGAGTGCTTTAGGAGAGTGTTTGTTTATTTCAAAGCATGCTGGCAGGGTTTTCTGGATGGATGTAGGCCTTACCTTGCGGTAGATGGCACAACATTAAAGGTTAGATATAGAGGGAAACTTGTCAATGCATGTGCAGTGGATGCTTGCAACTGGATCTTCCCAGTAGCATTTGGAGTTTTTGAGTCTGAAAACATAGAAAGCGGGACATTGTTTTTCTAGAATAAAAAAACGTAATAGGGCATCCACCAGGTCTTGTTATCCATAGAGATGCATGCAAGGGACTAGAGACTACGGTGGAAGATGTATTATCAAGAGTGGAGCACAGAGAATGCATGAGGCATTTGTCAGCCAATTTTTCAAAAAAAAACATTAGAGGTAAAAAAATTGATGAAAATTTATGGCCCTGTTCATTGACATATAGCATGAAAAACACAACTACCATCTTACACAATTGTACAACAAACCTGGTGTGAAAGAGTACCTACAGGAGCATCTGTTGGGGAACGCAGTATTTCAAAAAAATTCCTATGATCACGCAAGATCTATCTAGGGATGCATAGCAACAAGAGGGGAGAGTGTGTCTACGTACCCTCGTAGACCGAAAGCGGAAGCGTTGAGTAAAGCGGTTGATGTAGTCGAATGTCTTCGCGATCCAATTGTGACGCCCCCGATTCAATGTACACTAATCATGCACGCAAATGTGTACGATCAAGATCAAGGACTCACGGGAAGATATCACAACACAACTCTACAAATAAAATAAGTCATACAAGCATCATAATACAAGCCAGGGCCTCGAGGGCTCGAATACAAGTGCTCGATCATAGATGAGTCAGCGGAAGCAACAATATCTGAGTACAGACATAAGTTAAACAAGTTGCCATAAGATGGCTAGCACAAAATGGGATACAGATCGAAAGAGGTGCAGGCCTCCTGCCTGGGATCCTCCTAACTACTCTTGGTCGTCGTCAGCGGCCTGCACGTAGTAGTAGGCACCTCCGGGGTAGTAGGAGTCGTCGTCGACGGTGGCGCCTGGCTCCAGGGCTCCAGCATCTGGTTGCGACAACCAGGTAGAAGGGAAAGGGGAAAAGAGGGAGAAAAGCAACCGTGAGTACTCATCCAAAGTACTCGCAAGCAAGGAGCTACACTACATATGCATGGGTATATGTGTAAAGGGCCATATCGGTGGACTGAACTACAGAATGCCAGAATAAAAGGGGGATAGCTAATCCTGTCGAAGACTACGCTTCTGGCAGCCTCCGTCTTGCAGCATGTAGAAGAGAGTAGATTGAAGTCCTCCAAGTAGCATCTTCAAGTAGCATCTCCAAGTAGCATCTCCAAGTAGCATCGCATAGCATAATCCTACCCGGCAATCCTCTCCTCGTCGCCCTGTGGAAAAGCGATCACCGGGTTGTCTGTGGAACTTGGAAGGGTGTGTTTTATTAAGTATCCGGTTCTAGTTGTCATAAGGTCAAGGTACAACTCCAAGTCGTCCTGTTACCGAAGATCACGGCTATTCGAATAGATTAACTTCCCTGCAGGGGTGCACCAACTTACCCAGCACGCTTGATCCCATTTGGCCGGACACACTTTCCTGGGTCATGCCCGGCCGCGGAAGATCAACACGTCGCAGCCCCACCTAGGCACAACAGAGAGGCCAGCACGCCGGTCTAAACCTAAGCGCGCAGGGGTCTGGGCCCATCGCCCTGAGCACACCTGCACGTTGCGTGGGCGGCCGAAAGCAGACCTAGCCTAGTGGCGTTCCAGTCCAATTCGGCGCGCGCCGCTCCGTCGCT
>NC_041382.1:407602115-407603905 GCF_002162155.2 Triticum dicoccoides | reverse complement strand
CCCCCAATCCGTGAATCACTCGCGGGTACTCTTCGAGCGGACCCGACTTTAGTCACCATCTGTATAGTATGTATGTATGTATAGTATATACCCGTGATCACCTCCCAAGTGATCACGGCCCGATAGTATAGCAAGGCAGACTGACAAGAATGTAGGGCCAATGATGATAAACTAGCATCCTATACTAAGCATTTAGGATTGCAGGTAAGGTATCAACAGTAGTAACAAGGACAGGCTATGCATCAGGATAGGTATAACAGAAAGCAGTAACATGCTACACTACTCTAATGCAAGCAGTATAGAGAAGAGTAGGCGATATCTGGTGATCAAGCGGGGGCTTGCCTGGTTGCTCTGGCAAGAGAGAGGGGTCGTCAACACCGTAGTCGATCACAGGGGGTACCGACAGCGGCCTCGGGGTCTACCGGAAAAAGTAACGGAGGGGGAACATAATAAATAACAGAGCAATCAAAGCATAACATGACAAATGTGGTGCTAGAGGTGATCTAACGCAGGGATAGGTGATACCGGTGAAGGGGGAAAACATCCGGGAAAATATCCCCGGTGTTTCGCGTTTTCGGGCAGAGGAGCCGGAGGGGGAAAGTTACGAGTTCGATAGGTTAGGGGGGGTGTGTCGGACGAACGGGTTGCGTATCCGGAATCGTCTTGTCGTTCTGAGCAACTTTCATGTTGAAAATAATTTAATCCGAGTTACAGATTACAAGTTATGATTTTCTAAAGATTTTATTAATTTCTGGAATTTAATTAGTTATTTAAATTAATTCGAAAATGGAATAATGACATCAGCATGATGTCATGCTGACGTCAGCAGTCAACAGAGTTGACTGGTCAACCTGACGTGTGGGTCCCACATGTCATACTCTGCTTATACTAATTAGGATTTAACTAATCTAATTATAGTTTAATTAATTATCAATAGTTAATTAGGTTAATTAAACAAGATTAATTAAGTTAATTAATTCACTAATTAACTAATTAATTAATTATTAATTTTATTAATTCATTCTTATTTTAATTCCCTTTTTTTTATAAAACGTTCTGGGGCAAGGGCCCCGTTTGTCATAGGCCCCTAGGGGCCATATTGGGTTCGGGTGCTACGGGCGCCGCAGGTGCGGGCGCTAGGCGCTGCGGGGCGCCCGACCCAGGAGAGGGCCGAGCGGGCCCAGAGGGGGGGGGGCGGCGCCGGGCGCGTGGTCAACGGCGTAGCACGGGCGGTCGCCGGAATGGGACGCCGGCAGAAGAGCAGCAGCGGGCACGGGCCAACGAGAGGAAGGACAAGGTCGCGAGCGGGAACGGCCGTGGCCGTGGTGGCCGCGAGCAAAGGCGGGGCGCGGGCGCGCGGACGGGCGCGGTTGCCACGCGGTGAGCGCGAACGCGCATCGGGGATGTGCAGGGGAGGGCGCTGAGCAGGGCTGGCGAGGGCACGGGGCGACCGGCGTGGTGCGGCGCCGTGAGGCCAGTCGGGGACGCGGCCGGGCGAGGGAGAGAGAGGAGGGGCGCGGGGGTGCTCACTTCGAGGAGTAGGGTCCGGGCAGCGGGCTCGACGGAGTTCGGGGAAGTCCGACGAGGGAGATCCGGCGAGGTCCAGGCGGCGGCGCGGGTGCAGGGGACGAGGCAGCCACCGAGATCCGGCGACGGAGCGGTCGCGAACGGGGCGGCATGGTCCTGGTCGACGCCGTCGAGGTGGCGAGGCGCCGCCTCTAGATCGGGGAGGCGACAGGCGTCGGCGGTTAGCGACGTGGGGGCGACGGGGTGAACGGGCTTCGCGGTCG
>NC_041382.1:407599678-407601382 GCF_002162155.2 Triticum dicoccoides | reverse complement strand
CTTTTGTTTTCTTTTTCCCTTTTCTTTTATTTAATCTTTTCGGTTTTATTAAATTATTTCAATTTTGTAGAATGTGAGAACAACACCTAAATATGGTATGTTAAAGATACCACTGCCACATTAATTTGGACAGCTAAATAAAATAGTTTAATATTTTACAAAATACAAAAGGCATTTA
This sequence comes from Triticum dicoccoides, assembly GCF_002162155.2. Classification (NCBI taxonomy): domain Eukaryota; kingdom Viridiplantae; phylum Streptophyta; class Magnoliopsida; order Poales; family Poaceae; genus Triticum; species Triticum dicoccoides. The sequence goes on along the minus strand of NC_041382.1, from coordinate 407,601,204 downwards.
CTTAATTTCTTTTGCTGCTGTTTTATTTACCTTTGAGCATTTAAACATTTTATAAAAATGTGTTTACTCCACCATAATTAACTTTGTAATATTTGACAACCCCCGAACATTTTAGTTTTAATTTTTGAAAACTTTTATCGCCATCATAATTTTGAATTGAATTTCGAAACCGTTTTGAACTAACTCGAGATTAGCAACTATAATCGAGGTGACGTGGCAACACTAGCAGAGGATCGCTGTAGCTTAATTACCCGGGCGTCACAATTCTCCTCCACTACAAGAAATCTCGTCCCGAGATTTAAGAGGGGGACTAGGGGGGAAAGGTCTGGTTACGAAATCCTAACGAATCTTCTCGTCTTTGGTTGCTCTCCTTGAAGAGGTGGATCCATAGCGTTGATGACTTCACTCCTATGCCTCAATGCATCATGATGAAATCGTCGTCCTTCCTTCAGGATCTCCATCATACTTAAGAAAGAACAAAGGGGGGGTATTCCGGGGGAACGAACCTCTGCAAGGTTGATTATCTGGTCAATAACACAGGGAAGGTGGTGGGAAGTAACTCCCGAATTCAAACTAAAGAAAGTATCGAGAGCAAAGTACGGAGGTACCATGAGAAGTTTCGAGTGGGTAGGCAATCGTTCGATGCCTGAAACAAAGGATGAAAGGGGTCCAGAGCAACGAGAATAAGTATTGCATCTGATACCAGAATAGATCGTCTCTAGGAAGGTGGTTGGTGATCTTCATACGAAGCCAATCGTGAGGAATAACTTCGGAGATATGGGTGTGCCGGAGAGTCAGGTTTCGATCATGTGGAACTGTGGGTTATGGGCCCACCATGTGGTTTTATTATTATTATTATTATTTTATAGGAGCAGTGACATCTTTCACGGTCATGATAGCAAGGCATGTCAGAGAGTACCATGTCAGTTATGTCGACAACAACGTTGGTACCAAGGGCGAGGGACGAAGAGAACCACCTTCCTGCTCGTTGAACGAGGCGGACCAATAGGCAAAGTTCTCGTCCATCGGCGGTTACCGGAAGTCATCAACAGTAGAAACAGGGTTACACCAGACAGGAAGGTACACCGAGGTGTTTACCTAAGCAGGGGATTACCGTTCTCGGTTAAGTAGTTTACAAGAAAGTTTGAACAAAACAACGAGAAGGAAAATGTGCTTAAACACGTATATCAGGGGTATATCCTTCCCAAGGACAAGCAGAGCAAGATATCCATGACAGGATATTAGGTAGAAAACTCCTTAGGTAGGGGAGAGAAATTTCATGACATTACCCATACAACGGTGTTTGGATAATTGAGCAGGAAATATTTAGCATTGGGCTTCAAATGTTCTTGTTGAAAATCGGATTACCATAGACATGCTTCGAGATAGCATTGACATGGTCATCAGGTGAAGATCAGACTTTGGAAACACGAAGGATCCATCAGGAATAACTTGTAGAATAAGTCTTACAATTTCCTCATGGATGAATGGATAACCTTGCTGAAAAGGGATCTATAATGATAGGT
>NC_041382.1:407593221-407599355 GCF_002162155.2 Triticum dicoccoides | reverse complement strand
GGGGGGGGGGTGCTAGGCATGACATCATGTTACCGGGTCATCGAAGGATCAACATCATAACTCTTGGAAAATGTCCCAACCATCATATCCGACCAAGATTCAGATCCGATTGGTGTCATGATACCTCAGACTCAGGATGTCCGAGAAGAAAAGCTGCGGCACATATCGACGAAATGACATTGTAAGATTCTCGGGAAATGAACTATGGGAGCGGGTTCCTGAAACAATAGTTCATCATTAAACCAAGGAGAGGATGAGGTGACTGATGGACTCAGCAATAACTCATCGAGGTATCCAAAAGATAGATCTCCACAATTATGTGGATAAGGAGATAACATTTGTCAGATCAAATGATATAATGGGATATGCTCGAGGAAAACATACATAATTAAACATTGGTTGAACGGTGCACCCGAAATATGGGTTGGGTTGCACGACCAATGTCAGAATGGTGATTCAATTAGCGAAGGACTTAGAATGAACTATCGCCCATTCACTTCAAAGCAATAGGGTTGCTAGAAGTTTTGAATTCACACGTCATAGCTCCATTGTCGGTATTCCGATTGAAAACAATACGGGGACCAAGGAATGAACGAAGATGGCAAGAAGTATTATGATATCAAGAATCATTAAGAGTGGTGAAATTCTCACCACATTCTTGACAAAAAGAGATGGTAATACTTCCGAGGTAAGGAAGATCAACTGCTGGGTAGCAGTGATCTCAAGGTTTACACAAAACACGAACAAGTTGTGTTGAACGGAAGGCAATAAAGTGGTCGATGAGAACAGGAATCATCGAGGGGCAAGGATGGTATTACCCATCATGAATTCAATTGAATTCCTGGAAGAGCTCATAAGGTTGATGATGATCACGACACAATTGTCGAGAGATTTCATGCAGATGTAGTCAATCAGCGACGACAACAAGTCAAAGGAATGATGAAGCAAGAGGTTATTGGAACCACAGTTACGACACAAACTCGAAACCAAGCTTGTTGTTCAAGGCGAAATGATATGACGATGAGGATCGACGTAAGGTTAGTTCATCGTCGAAAATTGGTGCTCCGAGAATAAGGACCAGGTAGCACAGTTAGAATCGTCACGATAATGATATAGCCAAACAGGCTAGGAATGGCGTGATCGGGTACAAACTCGTACTTATAGAAGCTTACTGAAGAGTTGTTGAACCGTAGAGCGGACTCGGTTCAGTTATCGGGGTCTTTGAGTGTTCAATAACTCAGAGCCCGCGAAAAATCGGAATCAGTGGGAAGGTAGCACTTGATGAAGAACTCATAAAAAGTTATGCAATTCCATGATAATCTCGAGATACCAGGGGGGTAATACTTGACACAAGATCAAAGTAAAGGTTGGACTGGTGTATTGATCCATAGAAGACAATTGTTTTAACTTGTCCGAGAAATGAGATCAAAGAAGAACAATCATGGTCGGAACCACGATTGCAGAAGGCCAGATCCTAGATATAAGATGAACTTATACCAAAGGAATAATTCATTTAAGAGAAGCTTTAATGATAAGATCTACATCGTGTCCATGGGCATGAACACAAGTTCAAGGTCGACTCCCACTTCTCCAATGCATAACCTTTCATTCACTTCTCACGTTCGATGAAGTTGCAGTGTTGAAATTTTATCTGGTGAAGCACCAGAAGAGTATGACTCGTGAAAACTTTCGGGTTCACACGGTTTAGAGAAGGCATATGTTCAACCCATAGGGGCTTCTTAGAAACATATACCACAAGTTTCAAGAGTAATTAACACAAGCCCGAAAGCAGAGCATGGTTGGCCAAGTAGAGGATACAACTTAACAAAGGCATTATGTATCAGGGGAAGAACTCACAAAGTGATCAAATGTGAAGGACACTGTCGGATAACAATCCAACAAAGGACTTGATGGTCCACAAAGGATCTGATACGAGTATCGGTACTCAACTAGAGGAAGAAGAATGCAAGGAGATCAAATTATAGAAACAACTGGCTAACTCAATTGTCAAATGCAAATGAATTATGATTTCCAAATCAAGGGATCAGAAGCAATGCTCTGATTAGGGATGGATAAGTTGAATAGCCTTAGGGTACAATCAACGACAATTGGATTGGTCGAGAACCAATTCCAGTTAAAAGAATGGAAGCTCAGCCGGAAAGGTAATTTATAAGGATCAATGAGGATTGCGTGTATTCACAACATATTGAGTCAACAGACTCAAAATGATAATGACAAGGAATGTCAATAAGATTTCTATACTTATGGGATTAATCATAATGAAAGCAAACAAGAAATTCCACAGCAATAGGTTGCTGAGGATTTTCGGAATATCGGGTGGTATTTCTAAGACTTTTGTGTAACACATGAACAACTGGGGGATGGGCGGATACTCGATAAATGCGAGAATTAACCGTAGGGGTATTCAAGTGACAAGAACAGCAAGGCAGTAAGCTCAAGGAATTATCGAAACCACGACGAGTTTTTTTGGGTATCTTGTAATAACAAGACCACTGGGGATGAATGTAAGAATAACAAATGCAAGTAGTTATCCATAAGGGTTTGCGGTGGAAGGTGAATTGCAAACGCGATGAACACAAGTTCTCGGGTTAACAGCGGAGAGTATCTTCAGGGTCTTCTGGTGCAGCAGACGATCATCAGTAATAAGGGGCTCTCCGGGTGAAAATGATAACGAGATCCTAATGTTAGATTTAGCAAAATTCATTTAACCTGAATAGAAGAGATGTCAGAGTCCCAGAGTATAGGTCGAGGAATAAAAGATCCTAATACCACCCAATGGCGACGTGGGCCCATGGGCCGCACAGCCATGTTAGTAAAAGTTTTGTAAAGTCTAGACTTAACTTCGGCCAAGGAGTTGGAAAGGGGGATTCCTACAGGCAGTCGGCTCTGATACCAACTTGTGACGCCCCCGATTCAATCGTACACTAATCATGCACGCAAATGTGTACGATCAAGATCAGGGACTCACGGGAAGATATCACAACACAACTCTACAAATAAAATAAGTCATACAAGCATCATAATACAAGCCAGGGCCTCGAGGGCTCGAATACAAGTGCTCGATCATAGACGAGTCAGCGGAAGCAACAATATCTGAGTACAGACATAAGTTAAACAAGTTGCCATAAGATGGCTAGCACAAAATGGGATACAGATCGAAAGAGGCGCAGGCCTCCTGCCTGGGATCCTCCTAACTACTCTTGGTCGTCGTCAGCGGCCTGCACGTAGTAGTAGGCACCTCCGGGGTAGTAGGAGTCGTCGTCGACGGTGGCGCCTGGCTCCAGGGCTCCAGCATCTGGTTGCGACAACCAGGTAGAAGGGAAAGGGGAAAAGAGGGAGAAAAGCAACCGTGAGTACTCATCCAAAGTACTCGCAAGCAAGGAGCTACACTACATATGCATGGGTATATGTGTAAAGGGCCATATCGGTGGACTGAACTGCAGAATGCCAGAATAAAAGGGGGATAGCTAATCCTGTCGAAGACTACGCTTCTGGCAGCCTCCGTCTTGCAACATGTAGAAGAGAGTAGATTGAAGTCCTCCAAGTAGCATCTTCAAGTAGCATCTCCAAGTAGCATCTCCAAGTAGCATCTCCAAGTAGCATCGCATAGCATAATCCTACCCGGCAATCCTCTCCTCGTCGCCCTGTGGAAAAGTGATCACCGGGTTGTCTGTGGAACTTGGAAGGGTGTGTTTTATTAAGTATCCGGTTCTAGTTGTCATAAGGTCAAGGTACAACTCCAAGTCGTCCTGTTACCGAAGATCACGGCTATTCGAATAGATTAACTTCCCTGCAGGGGTGCACCAACTTACCCAGCACGCTTGATCCCATTTGGCCGGACACACTTTCCTGGGTCATGCCCAGCCGCGGAAGATCAACACGTCGCAGCCCCACCTAGGCACAACAGAGAGGCCAGCACGCCGGTCTAAACCTAAGCGCGCAGGGGTCTGGGCCCATCGCCCTGAGCACACCTGCATGTTGCGTGGGCGGCCGAAAGCAGACCTAGCCTAGTGGCGTTCCAGTCCAATTCGGCGCGCGCCGCTCCGTCGCTGACGTCTGAAGTGCTTCGGCTGATACCACGACGTCGGGATACCCATAACTACTCCCGCGTAGATGGTTAGTGCGTATAGGCTCGTAGCCAACTCAGATCAAATACCAAGATCTCGTTAAGCGTGTTAAGTATCCGCGAACGCCGAACAGGGCCAGGCCCACCTCTCTCCTAGGCGGTCTCAACCTGCCCTGTCGCTCCGCCACAAAGATCCACACAGAGGGCCGTCGGGACAAAGGTCCTTTCAGCCCCCCCCCCCCCAATCCGTGAATCACTCGCGGGTACTCTTCGAGCGGACCCGACTTTAGTCACCATCTGTATAGTATGTATGTATGTATGGTATATACCCGTGATCACCTCCCAAGTGATCACGACCCGATAGTATAGCAAGGCAGACTGACAAGAATGTAGGGCCAATGATGATAAACTAGCATCCTATACTAAGCATTTAGGATTGCAGGTAAGGTATCAATAGTAGTAACAAGGACAAGCTATGCATCAGGATAGGTATAACAGAAAGTAGTAACATGCTACACTACTCTAATGCAAGCAGTATAGAGAAGAGTAGGCGATATCTGGTGATCAAGGGGGGGCTTGCCTGGTTGCTCTGGCAAGAGAGAGGGGTCGTCAACACCGTAGTCGATCACAGGGGGTACCGGCAGCGGCCTCGGGGTCTACCGAAAAAAGTAACAGAGGCGGAACATAATAAATAACAGAGCAATCAAAGCATAACATGACAAATGCGGTGCTAGAGGTGATCTAACGCAGGGATAGGTGATACCAGTGAAGGGGGAAAACATCCGGGAAAATATCCCCGATGTTTCGCGTTTTCGGGCAAAGGAGCCGGAGGGGGAAAGTTGCGAGTTCGATAGGTTAGGGGGGGTGTCGGACGAACGGGTTGCGTATCCGGAATCGTCTTGTCGTTCTGAGCAACTTTCATGTTGAAAATAATTTAATCCGAGTTACAGATTAAAAGTTATGATTTTCTAAAGATTTTATTAATTTCTGGAATTTAATTAGTTATTTAAATTAATTCGAAAATGGAATAATGACATCAGCATGATGTCATGCTGACGTCAGCAGTCAACAGAGTTGACTGGTCAACCTGACTTGTGGGTCCCACATGTCATACTCTGCTTATACTAATTAGGATTTAACTAATCTAATTATAGTTTAATTAATTATCAATAGTTAATTAGGTTAATTAAACAAGATTAATTAAGTTAATTAATTCACTAATTAACTAATTAATTAATTAATAATTTTATTAATTCATTCTTATTTTAATTCCCTTTTTTTTATAAAACGTTCTGGGGCAAGGGCCCCGTTTGTCATAGGCCCCCAGGGGCCATATTGGGTTCGGGTGCTACGGGCGCCGCAGGTGCGGGCGCTAGGCGCTGCGGGGCGCCCGACCCAGGAGAGGGCCGAGCGGGCCCAGAGGGGGGGGGCCGCCGCCGGGCGCGTGGTCAACGGCGTAGCACGGGCGGTCGCCGGAATGGGACGCCGGCAGAAGAGCAGCAGCGGGCACGGGCCGACGAGAGGAAGGACAAGGTCGCGAGCGGGAACGGCCGTGGCCGTGGTGGCCGCGAGCAAAGGCGGGGCGCGAGCGCGCGGACGGGCGCGGTTGCCGCGCGGTGAGCGCGAACGCGCATCGGGGATGTGCAGGGGAGGGCGCTGAGCGGGGCTGGCGAGGGCACGGGGCGACCGGCGTGGTGCGGCGCCGTGAGGCCAGTCGGGGACGCGGCCGGGCGAGGGAGAGAGAGGAGGGGCGCGGGGGTGCTCACTTCGGGGAGTAGGGTCCGGGCAGCGGGCTCGACGGAGTTCGGGGAAGTCCGACGAGGGAGATCCGGCGAGGTCCAGGCGGCGGCGCGGGTGAAGGGGACGAGGCAGCCACCGAGATCCGGCGACGGAGCGGTCGCGGACGGGGCGGCGTGGTCCTGGTCGACGCCGTCGAGGTGGCGAGGAGCCGCCTCTAGATCGGGGAGGCGACGGGCGTCGGCGGTTAGCGACGTGGGGGCGACGGGGTGAACGGGCGGCGCGGTCGGATCGAGCCCCCGATCTCGAT
>NC_041382.1:407580570-407593108 GCF_002162155.2 Triticum dicoccoides | reverse complement strand
TTTTTTTTCCTTTTGTTTTCTTTTTCCCTTTTCTTTTATTTAATCTTTTCGGTTTTATTAAATTATTTCAATTTTGTAGAATGTGAGAACAACACCTAAATATGGTATGTTAAAGATACCACTGCCACATTAATTTGGACAGCTAAATAAAATAGTTTAATATTTTACAAAATACAAAAGGCATTTACTTAATTTCTTTTGCTGCTATTTTATTTACCTTTGAGCATTTAAACATTTTATAAAAATGTGTTTACTCCACCATAATTAACTTTGTAATATTTGACAACCCCCGAACATTTTAGTTTTAATTTTTGAAAACTTTTATCGCCATCATAATTTTGAATTGAATTTCGAAACCGTTTTGAACTAACTCGAGATTAGCAACTATAATCGAGGTGACGTGGCAACACTAGCAGAGGATCACTGTAGCTTAATTACCCGGGCGTCACACCTATCGATCCAAGTACCGAACTCACGGCACCTCCGCGATCTGCACACGTTCAGCTCGATGACGTCCCTCGAACTCTTGATCTAGTTGAGGCCGAGGGAGAGATTCGTCAGCACGATGGCGTGGTGATGGTGATGATGGAGTTACCGATGCAGGGCTTCACCTAAGCACCACAACAATATGACCGAGGTGGAAAACTGTGAAGGGGGGCACCACACACGACTAAGACAAATCTTGGAGTGCCTTTGGGGTGCCCCCTGCCCATGGATATAAAGGAGGGGGAAGAGGAGGCCGACCTAGGAGGGGCGCGCCTATAGGGGGATTCCAACTAGGATTCCCAATCCTAGTTGGAGTCCCCTTCCTTTTCCAAGAGGGGAGAGAGGGAAGGAGTAGGAGAGGGAGAAGGAAAGAGAGGGGGGCGCCACCACCTCCCTACTCCAATCCAGACTTGCCATGGGAGGGCGCGCGGCCAACCCTTGATGCCCTTCTCTCCTTTCCCGTATGGCCCATTAAGGCCCACTATTTCCCCCGGCGAATTCCTGTAACTCTCCGGTACTCCGAAAAATACCCGAATCACTCAGAACCTTCCTGATATCCGAATATAGCCTTCCAATATATTGATCTTTACGTCTCGACCATTTCGAGACTCCTCATCATGTTCGTGATCTCATCCGGGATTCCAAAAAACCTTCGGTACATCAAATCACATAACTCATAATACAAATCGTAATCGAATGTTAAGTGTGCGGACCCTACGGGTTCGAGAACTATGTAGACATGACCGAGACACATCTCCGGTCAATAACCAATAGCAGAACCTAGATGCTCATATTGTCTCCCACATATTCTACGAAGATCTTTATCGGTCAAACCGCATAACAACATATGTTGTTCCCTTTGTTATCGGTATGTTACTTGCCCGAGATTCGATCGTCGGTATCCTCGTACCTAGTTCAATCTCGTTATCAGCAAGTCTCTTTACTTGTTCCGTAATGCATCATCCCGTAACTAACTCTTTAGTCACATTGCTTGCAAGGCTTATAGTGATGTGCATTACCGAGAGGGCCCAGAGATACCTCTCCGACAATCAGAGTGACAAATCCTAATCTCGATCTATGCCAACTCAACAAACACCATCAGAGACACCTGTAGAGCATCTTTATAATCACCCAGTTATGTTGTGATGTTTGATAGCACACTAAGTGTTCCTCTGGTATTTGAGAGTTGCATAATCTCATAGTCATAGGAACATGTATAAGTCATGAAGAAAGCAATAACAACAAAATAAACGATCATAGTGCTAAGCTAAAGGATGGGTCGTGTCCATCACATCATTCTATAATGATGTGATCCCGTTCATAAAATGACAACACATGTCTATGGCTAGGAAACTTAACCATCTTTGATTAACGAGCTAGTCAAGTAGAGGCATACTAGGGACACTCTGTTTGTCTATGTATTCACACATGTATCAAGTTTCCAGTTAATACAATTCTAGCATGAATAATAAACATTTATCATGATATAAGGAAATATAAATAACAACTTTATTATTACCTCTAGGGCATATTTCCTTCAGCATCACACCAAGATATGGCCAGGGACCTCTTCAATGAAATTTGCAAAGTTGATTATGTGAACAACAACCTAGTTGGGTCATTCAATTCCAAAATTAGGAAGTGGAAGGGGATACACATTGTGGACTTGTTTGGCAAAATAAGGCAGTTCATAATGGAGAAGTTTGATTTGAGACAACAAATTGCAGCCACCACATACATTGGGCACATTATAATCCCCAAAATTATGATAAGGCTTCATGCTAAATCTAAAGACCTTGACATGACCATAGTCAAACGAAGCACATTTGAGGCAGAAATTACTGCAATTGACAAGGAAAAAAGAGAGTGGAGATATCCTGCTAATTTGCAAACAAGGAGTTGTAATTGTAGAAAGTGGCAAATAACAGGACAACCATGCATACATGCTCTATACTTTATCACATCAATGAGAGGTCCAGTTAGTGAGATTGATCAGTATGTACATGACTATTTCTCTTTAGCAAAATTAAATGCAACTTATGTTGACAATTTACCATTCTTGGAGGGCAAGAAATAGTGGGAATTGGTAGATCCAGGATTTAAATTGTGTGCTCCAGTGCAAAATAGGCCCCCTGGTAGACCTAGGAAGACAAGAATTAGAGCAAAGTCATAGGGGAAAGGACTTGGAGAAAGGACCATGGCAGCCATTGCAAAGAGTCCATTGACCCTACATTTGGAGAAGAGGAACACTGGGGTGCTGATAATGCAATTGATGAACCTCTAGATGTTGAAACTGATGAAGCTACAGATGTTGAAAATGCAACAGATGTTGAAAATGCAACATATGTTGCATATGCAATAGAAGCTGAGCATGCACCACAAGATGGAGATGCGCCATCTCCTGTGGAAGTTCCTACAGTTGCTGCTACAGATGTTGCCGCAGCACCTCCAACAATTGAGCATGCGGCCAGTCAGGATGCAACAACAGTTGGTAGTGCAGTGAGGTATTTTTTGTACTTTATTTCTTACATTGCTTCTTAAAGTTTTTGAGTGTTTGCTAACTGACTTCTATCATTTATTTATAACTTTTCAGCCCAAGAAAAAACTACAAAATACTAGCCGAGAGAGGACAATCACCACTAAAGAAGAATATGCAAACTGCAGAAGAGGAGACTGTAGGTTCTGTCACTAGAAGCAACAATCTCAGCAGGTCTTCTACTCTAGTTCTGAGCAAGAATGTGAACATCAGAAGGAGTTCTAGGCTCTCTTCAGACCCAACTTGCAACACTAGGAGCAAGAATAAATAGTTCTGAAGTGTTATCTTGGTTTTGTGAGCTGTTAGCTTGTCTTTTTCAATTCAAATTGTATGGTGATGTACCAGATTTGTGGTAGTATGCTATGAACTATTTGTTGCTTTTCTGAACTCTAAGCTAATCTTCCAAATGTATAATTTGCAACTAATGTAAAACTTCTATCTCATGTGCTATGTGCTATCTCAAGTGTCATTTGCTATGTGCTATCTCATGTGGTAAATCTGCTCAAAATAAATAGAACATTTCCTGATGAAACATGTCACATTACATTACCAGTACAACCTTGGTCAAAACACAACTAATTGAGATAGTTCACAACTCACAACACTATCTTACATTACATACCATCATCCAATTAGTATGGATTCTTAGACCACTCACAAAACAATGCTGATAAAATTCTAATGAAAAGAACTATGAGAAACCCCCATGTTTGCATAAGCTCGTTTCTCTTCTTCATCTTCAACTTTGGCTTCTTGTTCTTCTCTGTTATATACATCACCCTGTGCTCCAAAGCATGAGCTTTTAGCCAGATTTTCTCCAATCCTGCATGAAGTTCCTCAAATACACGAGCAACAAGATCTGCCAGAGGCAAGTCAATCCAAACAACCCAGTCACATTCAGGGAGCTGCAAAATTATAACTTCGATAAAAGAATTGTATTATTTGCAACTAATCAAATCCAATGACACACAAAATAGAAATTACATCATGAGGGCACCCCAGGAACCTTTGTCCCATGCTTGCTCCTCCCCGGGCGACATGACAAGCAGGAACAAGCCCATGCCACGGGCACTGATGACCCACAAGTATAAGGGATCAATTGTAGCTCTTTTCGATAAGTAAGAGTGTCGAACCCAACGAGGAGCAGAAGGAAATGAAAAATGGTTTTCAATAAGGTAATGTCTGCAAGTGCTAAATTGTCAGTAGCGGGGTAGTTTGATAGCAAGATAGTTTGTAATGAGCAAGTAACGATAATAGTAACAAAATTGCAGCAAGGTAGCCCAATCCTTTTGAGGCAAAGGACAGGACAAAACAGTCTTTTATGATAAGCAAAGCGTTCTTGAGGGTACACGGGAATTTTATCTAGTCACTTTCATCATGTTGGTTTAATTCATGTTCGCTACTTTGATAATTTGATATGTGGGTGGACCGGTGCTTAGGTGTTGTTCTTACTTGAACAAACCTCCTACTTATGATTAACCCTCACGCAAGTATCCGCAACTACGAGAGAAGTATTAAGAATAAATTCTAACCATAGCATTAAATTTTTGAATCCAATCGGTCCCTTACGGAATAGCGCATAAACTGGGGTTTAAGCTTCTGTCACTCTCGCAACCCATCATCTAATTGCTACTCCATAATGCATTCCCTTAGGCCCAAATATGGTGAAGTGTCATGTAGTCGACGTTCACATGACACCAATAAGGGAATCACAACACACATACTATCAAAATATCAAACACATATCAAATTCACATGATTACTTACAACATGATTTCTCCCGTGACCTCAAGAACAAAGGTAACTAATCACAAGTAATAATGATGCTCAAGATCAGAGGGGTATTAAATAGCATATTGGATCTGAACATATAATATTCCATCAAATAAACCATATAGCAATCAACTACAATATGTAATCAACACTACTAGTCACCCACAAGTACCAATCTATAGTTCCGGTAACAAGATTGTAACATCCCAAATTTTCAATTTGGAATGTTATATATAGGTCATCCATGAATATCATATTTTATTGCATTTCGTTTTTGCGATCCTCAAAATTCTAAGCAACTCAAGGACCCACGGAGAGAGTTGGGTGACGAAGCTATGTACCTAGGGTAGGGTCATGGATCTGTCCAAGATACCCTCCCCAAGGACATCTCTAAAAGAACCAGAAGCAGTCAAAGAGAAATCATCATCCACTCGACCCAAAAGCTATGTTCCACTCAACAGTCTTGAAGACACTCGGCCATACGAACAACCACTCGACCACCAGAAGATGTGAAGCCTCTCACTCCGCAATGGTCAGGATTTAAGTCATAGCTTTAATAATCATTTATAGCACTTTACTTCGGACGTTACCAGTAACGCTCCTCCTTTATGAACATTGAACCCTGTGTAACGGAGGGGAGCTGGGGTCCTGGCACACTCTATATAAGCCACCCCCCTCGTCTGGGACAAGGGTTCGCACCCCCTGTAACTCACACGCATATATCCAGTCGACCGCCTCTGGGCTCCGAGACGTAGGGTTGTTACTTCCTCCGAGAAGGGCCTGAACTCGTAAAACTCACGTGTACAACTCCTCCATAGCTAGGATCTTGCCTCTACATTCCTACCCCCATTCTACTGTCAGACTTAGAACCACGATAGTTGGCGCCCACCTTGGGGCCGGTGTCTTAGCGACTTTTTGGAGAAGTTGCAATTTTTCCGATCCCCTTCATCATGGTTTCAGGCGGAGGTTTTGGCTGAGGGCCGCGAGATCCGTCTCGGCGCGCTCGTGTTTGTCGCCGACGACTCCGCTTGGCTTCAGGAGGCTCCACTCGACATCGATGCACTCACCGTCCGCGGGGCGACGCACTTTCGAGCGTGCGTCCTCCTACGGCAGCCGTCGACCCAGTATCGATCAGCTCCTATGGCTTCCCCCTCCCTGCGACCCGCTGGAGCAAACGTTCCGGTCGGTCAAGGCTTCAGCGGTGGGTGAAGCATGCGGTGGCTCGTCAATCGGCCACCCCTCAAGTCGCGGAAATCGAGCCCGACGAAACCCTCTACGGCTTGTTCGATCTATCGACTGGCTCCATAGAGACCACATCCTAGTGCGATAGCAGCGACCCCGCAGCAGAAGTTTTGATGGTTAATGGACCACACAGTCCTCCTAGCTTCACCCGTGAAGACGAAGGCGATGGGAACGGTGATCCGTCGCGCGTTCATGAAGAGTACCGCCCCGAACCCCTCTCCTCGCAGCGGAGAGAAGAACTTCGCCGCCGGAACATGGATGCACTTCACACTCCTATCGTTGGAGAAACCCCTAAGGCCCAGGCCTTGGAGGAGGCGCGCCTGGCCAACTTGGCTGAGCGCACTCGACTGGAGAATCTCTAGCACGCACTCGACGAGCGTGCTCGACAGCGTGCTCCTGAATCCAGTCGAGTCAACTCTTTCCGCCTCCGACTCAGGTATACCGAACTCCGATCCAGAATCTCGCAGCTGCAGCCCGGATAGCGGAGTCGATCCAACCTTCCCAATCAGAAGCTGGTCGAGGCCTGGTGCAGATCCGAGTTTTGCTCTGTGCAGCAGGAGAGCAGAATACAACAGTATCTCAGTCGCAGAATAGGATCCATAGCAGGTCCGTGGTTGCAGACACAGTTCAATCGGCTCACAACCCAAGATCGCCCCCGAGGCATGAGGGACGTGGAGACCGACAAGATCAGTATAGAAACCGTGAGCAGTATGATCACCGACTCGATCGCGATGATCGTTGTCGAGTGCCCACACCTCCCCCAAGGAGTGGGTCGTACGTGCCTCGGCAACATGATGACAGACGCCCTCACAGTATGGGGCGAGGGGTTCCAGTCGACCCCAGAGAGCCGGGCTTTGATGCAAGATCTATTCTCATTCAAGGCTTGGTCGACAGAAACAGAGCTCACCGAGAGGGTCGTGACAGAGATGTACCAACCAGCAGCAGGGTGCATGTCTCAGGTCTGGAGTGCTTCAGCAGGGCCATCAGGGCTGCAGTGATTCCTCCCAACTTCAGGTTGGCGACTGGAGTCAGTAAGTTCACTGGCGAGTCCAAGCCTGATACTTGGCTTGAAGACTACCGAGTGGCTGTCCAGATTGGTGGCGGCAATGATGAAGTGGCCATGAAACACCTTCCTCTGATGCTGGAGGGCTCGGCTAGAGCATGGCTGAATCAGTTAGCACCAAGCAGTATTTATACTTGGGAAGATCTTGTCCGAGTATTTGTCAGAACGTTCGAAGGGACTTGCAAATGGCCGACAGGGCTGACCGAATTACAGTGTTGTGTGCAGAAACCGAATGAGTCTTTGAGGGATTATATCCAGAGATGGATCACATTGCATCACACGGTGGAGAATGTGTCTGATCACCAGGCAATTTGTGCCTTTAAAGAAGGTGTCAAGTATCGGGAATTGAATATGAGGTTCGGTCGAACAGGAGATATGACTCTGACTCGGATGATGGAAATTGCCACCAAGTATGCCAATGGTGAAGAAGAAGACTGGCTCCGGAGTGGCAAGCACAAAACAGTCGCCGATGAAACCGGAGGAGGTAACTCCAGTCGGAAACAGAAGCGCAAGGCCGAGCCAGCCGCCCCTGGTGAAGCTTTAGCTGTGACTCAAGGAAAGTTCAAGGGGAAGCCCAAGGGGCCGTGGAACCCCAAGAAAGTAAAAGATCAAGATGGAAATGATGTGCTGGATTTGCCATGCCACATCCACACTAAAAAAGATGAAGAGGGTAATTTCATTTACCCGAAGCATACCACTCGACAGTGTCGACTCCTAATCCAACAGTTCCGAGAGAAACAACCCAAGGAAAAGGAGAAGGAAGCAGACAAGGTTGAGGATGAGGAAGAGGATGATGATGGTTATCCCCACGTGAATTCCACCTTGATGATTTTCGCTGACGTTGAGAGTAAAAGTCGATTGAAAGTCATCAGCAGAGAAGTGAACATGGTCGCTTCGGTGACACCCAGTTATTTGAAGTGGTCCCAGAATGCCATTACATTCGACCAGTCCGATCACCCAGCGCACATAGCCACCCCTGGGAGGCAAGCGTTGGTGGTCGACCCAGTAGTAGAAGGCACCCGACTGACAAAGGTTCTGATGGATGGTGGTAGTGGCCTGAATATACTATATGCAGAGACATTGAAAGGAATGGGCATTCTGATGTCCAGACTTAGTGAGAGTAATATGAGTTTCCATGGGGTCATTCCAGGCAAGAAGACTGCATCACTCGGCCAGATTGCTCTCGACGTGGTTTTCGGTGATTCCAAGAATTACCGCAAAGAAAAGTTGACATTTGAAGTTCTAGATTTTCAGAGTGCCTATCATGCTATTCCGAGCAGGCCAGCTTACGCACGTTTTATGGCTCGACCATGTTACGTGTACCTCAAATTGAAGATGCCTGGTCCCAAAGGGGTGATCACTATCACTGGTAACCGGAAGAAGGCAGAAGAGTGCTTCCAGAAGGGTTCAAAGATCGCCGATGCACAGATGGCCGTGGTAGAATTGCAAGAATATCAGAAAAATGCAGATCCGAGTGATTTGTTGCGAGCCAAGAAGCCCGCGACAGATTCATCATTCCAGTCGTCTGGCGAAACAAAGTCGATTGACATTCACCCGACAGACCCCAATGCTGCTCGACTCACATTTCAACCACACTCGACTCCAAATAGGAAGAAGCGCTCATCCAGTTCCTCCGCGAGAACTGGGACATATTTGCATGGAAACCTTCGGACATGCCAGGTGTTCCTAGGGGACTGGCTGAGCATCATTTGCGAGTCGACCCAAAAGTGGAACCAGTCAAAGAACATCTTCGACGGTCCGTCGTATAGAAGAGGAAGGCGATCGGTGAAGAGGTGGCTCGGCTTTTGGCAGCTGAGTTTATCCGTGAGTTTTACCACTCCGAGTGGTTAGCTAATGTTGTCATGGTCCCAAATAAGGACGACTCGCTTCGCATGTGCATTGACTTCAAGCTTATCAATCGGGCCTGCCCGAAAGATCACTTTCCTCTCCCTTGCATCGACCGGATAGTCGACTCGACTGCAGGGTGCGAGCGTTTGTCCTTTTTGGACGCCTACTTCGGGTACCACCAGAGCCGTCTGTACGGACCCGACGAGATAAAAAAAGCTTTCATCACCCCATTTGGGTGCTTCTGTTATGTCACTATGCCATTCGGTTTGAAAAACGCTGGAGCCACATTCATGCGGATGATTCAGAAGTTCCTGCTCACTCAGATCAGTCGGAATGTGGAAGCATACATGGATGACATTGTGGTCAAGTCACGTAAAGGTTCTGACCTATTGACTGATCTTGCTGAAACCGTTGCCAACCTCAGAAGGTATGATATCAAGCTTAATCCATCAAAGTGCACGTTTGGAGTTCCGGGCGGAAAATTACTCGGTTTTCTCGTTTCCGAACGAGGGATCGATGCTAACCCAGAGAAAGTGGGTGCTATACTCCGGATGAAACGCCCTGTGCATGTGCATGATGTCCAGAAGCTTACTGGTTGCTTGGCCGCCCTAAGTCGATTCATTTCTCGCCTTGGTGAAAAGGCACTGCCTCTTTACCGACCGATGAAGAAATCAGATAAGTTCAAGTGGACTCCTGAAGATGATGCAGCATTTGCAGAGCTAAAAGCCCTACTTTCCACCCAGCCAGTGCTTGCTACCCTAATCAGCAAAGAGCCTTTACTGCTTTATATAGCAGCCACTGGATAAGTCGTCAGTACAATACTTACGGTCGAGCAGGAAGAAGAGGGAAAACCCTATAAAGTTCAGCGCCCAGTTTATTATATTTCTGAAGTTCTAACTCCGTCAAAGCAGAGATATCCGCACCATCAGAAGCTCGTTTATGGGATTTACATGACCACGAAGAAGGTTGCACACTGTTTCTCTGATCACTCTGTTACAGTCGTTAGCGACGCTCCATTGTCAGAGATTCTGCACAACAGAGATGCAACTAGTCGAGTGGCAAAATGGGTGATTGAACTCCTTCCCTTAGATATCAAGTTTGAGGCAAAGAAGGCTATTAAGTCCCTAGCAATAGCAGATTTCCTCGCCGAGTGGATTGAACAACAACTGCCGACTCAAGTTCACTCGGAGCACTAGACCATGTTCTTTGACGGATCCAAAATGCTGAATGGTTCCGGTGCTGGGGTGGTTTTGGTATCCCCCCGAGGAGACAAGCTCAGATATGTCCTCCAGATTCACTTTGATTCCTCCAATAATGAAGCTGAATATGAAGCACTCCTGTATGGGTTGCGTATGGCCATCTCACTCGGCGTCCGTCACCTCATGGTCTACGGCGACTTAGATCTGGTAGTCAATCAAGTGATGAAGGAGTGGGACGTCAGAAGCCCAGCCATGACTGGTTACTGCAACGCGGTGAGGAAGCTGGAAAAGAAGTTTGAGGGGTTAGAGCTCCATCACATACCCCGACTGAAAAATCAAGCAGCCGATGACTTAGCAAAGATATGTTCCAAGAGAGAAGCCATTCCCAGCAATGTGTTTTTGGAGCATATTCACACACTGACAGTTCAGGAAGATCCTTTTACTGAAGAGCCCCCGCAGCCTAGGAGCGCCACAAATCCGTTTGAAGTCGAGGTCCCAGCCGTGGTCGACCTGATCATGGAGGTTCCGGCCATTACTCCTGACTGGACAGTGTCGTACATTGCGTACATCCTTAGGGAAGAACTCCTAGAGGATGAGGAAGAGGCTCGACAGATCATCCGTCAATCCAAGGCCTTTACTGTGATAAGAGGACAACTGTTCAGGGAAAGCGTGACTGGAGTCGGACAGAAATGCATAACGCCAGAATAAGGTTGAATGATCCTCAACGACATCCACTCGGGGACCTGTGGTCACCATGCGTCCTCTCGGGCCATCGTGGCTAAAGCATACCGAGCCGGATTCTATTGGCCACGAGCAAATGAAATGGCGAAAGATATAGTCAACAGATGTGAAGGCTGCCAGTTTTACTCTGACATGTCTCACAAGCCAGCGCCAGCCCTGAAGACCATTCCCCTCGTCTGGCCCTTTGCTGTTTGGGGATTGGATATGGTTGGACCACTGAGAACTGGTAGGAGCGGATTCACTCATGTGCTCGTAGCAGTCGACAAGTTTACCAAATGGATCGAAGCTAAACCTATCAAGAACCTTGAAGCCGGCACCGCTGTTAGTTTTATCAGAGAATTGACATTCAGATATGGAGTTCCACACAGCATCATCACGGACAACGGGTCGAACTTTGATTCTGATGAGTTTAGAGCTTTCTGCGCTTCTCAAGGCACATAGGTTGACTATGCTTCAGTCGCTCACCCGCAGTCGAACGGACAAGCAGAAAGAGCCAATGGCCTAATTCTCAAGGGATTGAAACCCCAACTGATGCGTGATCTCAAACACGCAGTAGGCGCTTGGGTCGATGAACTTCCGTCAGTTTCTGTGGGGATTGAGGACAACTCCCAATCAGTCGACTGGACGAACTCCTTTCTTCTTGGTCTATGGAGCCGAAGTTATTCTGCCAAGTGACCTGCTCCACAATGCACCCCGAGTCGAGCTCATCTCCGAAGAAGAAGCAGAGCAGGCCCGTCAGGATTCAGTCGACCTCTTAGAGGAGGAAAGAGAGATGGCCTTGATCCGGTCGACCATTTATCAGCAAGACTTGCGTCGATTCCACGCTAGGAACGTGAGGAGCCGAACCTTTCAAGCGGGAGACCTGGTTCTTCGAGTGGATCAACAGAAACCACACAAGCTTGCCCTGGCTTGGGAAGGCCCCTTCATCATCACCAAAGTTCTCCACAATGGAGCATACGATTTTTACAGTGTTGAGCATCAGAAAGACGAGCCACGGGCTTGGAACGCGGAGCTGCTCCGCCCCTTTTATACTTAAGCACTCATTCGAATAAAATGTAATAAGAAGTACCTTTGTAATTTGTTCGTCAAAGACAAGAGCTTTTCAGTCTTCTCGCATGATGGTTGTTGCTTTTTTTTACCTCTGAAATCCCCCAGTGGGTGGGCTTAGCCGCGAATCCGTTCCGCCTAAGTTCGAAAGAAAATCCTACCGAGTGATGGGTAAGCCTCTCACTCGGGAGGCTTAGCCGCGAATCCGTTTCGCCTAAGTTTGTAAAATCCTACCGAGTGGAGAGCTATCCCCCCACTCAGGGGCTTAGCCGCAGTCTAGTACTCGCCTATGTTCTCCCACTCGGAGGCTTAGCTGTAGTCCAGTACTCGCCTAAGTTGTAAAATCCTACCGAGTGGAGAGCAATCCTCCCACTCAGGGGCTTAGCTGCAGTCTAGTACTCGCCTAAGTTCTCCCACTCGGAGGCTTAGCTGCAGTCCAGTACTCGCCTAAGTTTGTAAAATCCTACCGAGTGGAGAGCAATCCTCCCACTCGGGGGCTTAGCTGCAGTCTAGTACTCGCCTAAGTTCTCCCACTCGGAGGCTTAGCTGCAGTCCAGTACTCGCCTAAGTTTTTAAAATCCTACCGAGTGGAGAGCAATCCTC
>NC_041382.1:407554845-407580318 GCF_002162155.2 Triticum dicoccoides | reverse complement strand
GGGCTTAGCTGCAGTCTAGTACTCGCCTAAGTTCTCCCACTCGGAGGCTTAGCTGCAGTCCAGTACTCTCCTAAGTTTGTAAAATCCTACCGAGTGGAGAGCAACCCTCCCACTCGGCGGCTTAGATGCAGTCTAGTACTCGCCTAAGTTCTCCCACTCAGAGGCTTAGCTGCAGTCCAGTACTCGCCTACGTTTGTAAAATCCTACCGAGTGGAGAGCAACCCTCCCACTCGGGGGCTTAGCTGCAGTCCAGTACTCGCCTAAGTTTAAAAAATCCTACCGAGTGGAGAGCAACCCTCCCACTCGGAGGCTTAGCTGCAGTCTATTACTCGCCTAAGTTCGGAGCTACGCCACAAGTACAATGTGCGCTCCATCCCTATCCGCAAGGACGACGAGGTGCAGGTCGACTGCAACCTTCTCCTTCGGAGCTACGCCACAAGTACAATGTGCGCTCCATCCCTATCCGCAAGGATGACGAGGTGCAGGTCGACTGCAACCTTCTCCTTCGGACCTACGCCACGAGTACAATGTGCGTTCCATCCCTATCTACAAGGACGACGAGGTGCAGGTCGACTGCAACCTTCTCCTTTGGGACTACGCCACAAGTACAATGTGCTCTCCATCCCTATCCGCAAGGACGATGAAGCGTAGGTCGACTGGAGTCACCACCTCAGAGCTGCATCTCTAGCGCAAAGACTATTCCGAGCAGTGAACAAAGTCCACTTGAAGGCAAAACGCAAGCATATTCGGAAATAAACCAAATTCGGATAAATGCTAAAGTTCCAAGAAGCAAACCAAAAGTATTTGAGCATCAAGCCTGAAGGAGTTTAACGGTTACAGCAATCACTCGGCATTCCGAGGCAAATTTAAGGCAGATTCAAGTCTCATAAGTTTGTTCACTCGGCAGGAGGAGGGCTGGCAGGCTCGATGAATTCGTCCAAGTCGATCCCATCCGCGAACCGAGTGGCAGCAGCGATGAAAGTCTCCATGAAGGACTGGAAGTCATGCTTTTTGGTGTTAGTGACCTTGATCGCCGCCAGCTTGTCTTCACGAGCTTCCTTGCAGTGGACTCGCACCAAGGACAGCGCCACGTCAGCACCACACCGGGCGGAGGACTTCTTCCATTCTTGCACTCGGTCAGGGATCTCGTTGAGTTGAGCCATCAGGGATTCCAGGTCATTTTGAAGCATCGCCCTTGGCCAGAGCAATGAGTCGACTCGTGAGACTGCTTCCTTCAGACGCGCGAGGTAGCTTGTGACGCTGGCAACACGAGACTCCAGTCGGAGCACGTTGATTGCAGTTTCGTCGCAAACTGGAGAAGCGATAGGGTCCAGACCCGTCTCGACCTTTCCAGTTTCCTCGTCAAAGTCTTGGCAGAATTTTGCAGTCAAAAAAA
Organism: Triticum dicoccoides; assembly: GCF_002162155.2. Lineage (NCBI taxonomy): Eukaryota > Viridiplantae > Streptophyta > Magnoliopsida > Poales > Poaceae > Triticum > Triticum dicoccoides. The sequence goes on along the minus strand of NC_041382.1, from coordinate 407,578,922 downwards.
TTAGTGAGTCGACTGGACAGGGTTCGTTTGCAAGAATCAACACAATCGGGGTGAAAGGAGTACCTTCCAACATCAGACAGAGCTTCTTGGCGAGAGTTCTCAGATAACCTTCCGTGTCATTCCTCTTGTGGACCGCAGACTCCAGCTTTTCATTCAGGACAATTTTATCCTTCTTCAGACGACTCACTTCTCGGTTGGGCTCATTGAGGTGGGACTTCAGTTTGTTCACCTCCCCTTCCAACGCTCCGACTGAATCCAGCTTCTGGTCTGCAAGGGCAGTTTTATCTTGGGCTTCTTTCTGTGCGGCGGCGAGGTCCGAGTCCTTCTTCTCCAGAGCCAACTTCATTTTCTCTGCAAAAGAAGCAATCGAATCAAACAAGAGATCGAAGAAATATATTGAAAGACAGTCGACCAGTAGTTACCTTCCATACCAGCAGCTTCATCTTGAGCTTTCTTCAGATTCTGCTGGGCCAATTCCAAGTCGAGGTTGATTTGCCTCTGCTTCTCCTCAAGTTCAGAAAACTTGGAAATGAGAGTACAAGACTTCTGCAGAAGGCAAAAGACGTGTCAATCGACAAGATCAAAGGTTGTTTACTTCCGAGTGGATAAAACCTAAAGAGGTCACTTAAGACCCCAGCCGACTGCACGCAGTCAACTATGGTCTCGGGGACTACAACCAGCGGGTGCACTTGGCGTGCCCCCGCTGATCCAGACCCCACTCGACCGGTCCGCCCAGGTCGAGTAAAAAAAACTATTCAGACCCCGGCCGACTGCCAGCAGTCGACCGCGGTCTCGTGGACTACACCCAGTGGGTGCACTTGACATGCCCCCACTAGTTCAGATCCCATTCGACCGGTCCGCCTGGGTCGAGTGGAAGAAAAGAAAGGAAAAAGAACTCAGACCCCAGTCGACTGCCAGTCGACTATAATCTCGGGGACTACACCCAGTGGGTGCACTTAGCATGCCCCCACCGGTTTAGATCCTACTCGCCCAGACCGAGTGGAAGAGCGCAAACACTAAAGACAACAAAACACCCAGCGGGTGTACAGATTCGACACAAACAACAGAAGATTGTATAGAAGAAAAAATTTCGGGTAGCATATCCTGATAGAACAAGATCAGTTGAAAGTTTACTTACCTGGACATTGGCCTGGAGAGCAGCGCTGGCGTCGTAAGCGGCCTGGCTATTCTCGTGCACCATCGTCATCTGCTCCATCCTCACGTTAGCCTGACGGATGGCTTCTGCAGCCGCATCCGACTAGTTTTCTGGGACAGGGTAGCTGGTGAAGAAGAGGGTAGACGACCCAGGTGCAGCAGCTCGGACCTCCAAGGCGTGAGATGGGACGACTGAAGGAATCACCGGTACAGTCGACGATGTGGGGCACTCACTCGACAAGGGTACAATGAAGGTTACAGAGGCCCCGCCCGCGTCTTCAGATTGATGGACGTTTGGTGTTGTCGTTGGTCCCTGCTGAGACGCCTTACCAACCGCCACCTTTTTATTCTTCCTGGGCCTAGGAGCCACATCTTCATCGTCATCTAGGAGATCGATGATGTTGGGTGGAGCTGCGGAGAAGATCAGTCGACCCCAAATTGAACTGCTAGAATTCAATCGACCGAGTAGTCAAGAGCAAGATCATAAGAGTTTTTACCTGGGTTGGAGGTGACTGCATCTTCCATCTCCTCGTCTCGGTACTGGTAAGAAGAGGTTCCTGATGTAGCAGCACTACAAAGGCTCGCACCCAGTCGGTTACATTCTGTTGCTCGAGTCGACGAAAAGAACAAGTCAGATGATTACCCGGAGATGGTAGGGACGGTCACTTTGATCCTGGGCAAAGCCTTTGGCAGTTTGGAGGAGGTGTCTTTCTATGCTTTTGGCGCTGGAGGCGGCACAAACTTGGGTTGCTTCGGAGCCTTCTCAATCGGCGCTGGGGAAGATGTCCGGGGGCGCTTCAAAGACTGCCCAGTCGGCGTGGTCGCCAGGTCCGGGGTGCTCGCCGGGTCGTGAGTGTGCTTGGATCTCCTCTCTCTGCGAGGAGGCGAGTCGACCTCTTCGTCATCAGTTGAGTCGTCGCTCTCCTCGTCCTCCTCGGCATCCGAGTGCCACTCGCCGCTCTCGCCCCCGCTCGCTCCTTCCTCGACGTCTTGCCCCTGCACTCCATTGGACATCGAGTACATGTCAACGAGGGCCTGAAAGGACAACGATCGAAAGAAATTCAGTCGACCATCAACAAGGTGTCACACAAAGAATCAAGAAGATACTCGACAAAGCAGTGTCATACCTGTTTCGGTTGGCGCGAGTGGTCGAATGGAATCACCCTCCTAGACCCCTGGGGATTGTCTTTGTTGCTGGTGATTCCCTTCAGCCACTTCTCCAAGGTGTCTTCGCTGACGTCCTCTGGGTGGATCCGAGTGGAGTCCTCAAGCCCCGAGTACATCCACATCGGATGGTCACGGGCCTGAAGCAGCTGGATGCGTCGACTGAGAAAGACCTCCAGCAGGTCCATCCCAGTCACCCCGTCGCGGACAAGTTGGACGACCCGCTCGACCAACACCTTGACCTGCGCCTTCTCTTCTGGGACCACCTTCAAGGAGGAGGGCTTCTCCACTCGGGCTAGGGAAAAGGGAGGAAGTCCAGTCGACTGGCCCGGAGTCGGTTGGTCCTTACAGTAAAACCAAGTCGACTGCCATCCCTGGACCGAGTCGGGAAGGATCATCACTGGGAAGGTGCTCTTGTTCCTCATCTGGATCCCCAGACCCCCGCACATCTGAACCACGTGCGTCCTCTCATCACTCGGATTGGCCTTTTTGACCGACTGGGAGCGGCAAGTGAAGATGTGTTTGAAGAGACCCCGGTGCGGTCGACAGCCCAAGAAATTTTCAAGCATTGACACAAAGGCAGCCAGATAAACTATGGTGTTTGGAGTGAAGTGGTGAAGTTGAGCCCCGAAGAAGTTCAGAAAGCCACGAAAGAAAGGATGGGGAGGCAGAGAAAACCCGCGATCGACGTGGGTGGCGAGGAGAACGCACTCACCCTCCCGCGGCTGCGGCTTGGTCTCGTTCCCCGGGAGCTGCGCCGATTTGTGGGGGATCAGTCCCCCCTCCACCAGGTCGTCGAGGCCGTCCTGGCTGATCGTCGAGTGGATCCAATCACCCTGGATCCAGCCCAGTGGCAGGTCAGGTCTTGACGAGGATCCCCCCGACTGGTCCTCTTGCCCTTCGCCTTCGCGGTCGCCTTCTTCGCACGCTCCAGCGCCACCGTCTTCTCTTTTCCCATGGCGGCGGATCGAGTTCGAGCGGGGTTTCGATGCAGAGAGCGGAAGCGTGCGCGGCGGAGAGGTCCGAGGAAGAAGAAAGAGAATGGGAGCGCGCGGTGCGAAGACCCGGTCCGGTACCTTTTATAAGGTCATTCCCCGAGTGACTGACTGGTAGGCCCAGATGATCTAAACAAATCCCGCAACAGACGCGCGTGAAATACGTGGCGAAAAAGGTGGCGTAGAGATCGACGCGACCTGCCTAATCTGTCCCGATTACCACGGCCTCACCCGTCCGGCACGCTTCCCAAAATTCGAATCCTATGAAATCTGTGGAGAGCAGAGCAGCTTGTTAGACTGAAAATGTCCTCCGCATTATCATTCGGAATTCTATCGTGAAAATTCACTCGACAAAAACTAAGAATGGACCAAGGCGACTGAAAAAGAAGTTGACGTTGTCTCCTCAGTTCATGGCTCCAGAACAAGTTATACTCACAACACGAACAACGAGTCGGAAGTGTTCTCAACTCCTTCCCCACTTAAACCCCGATCCACTCAGGGGCTAATGACGAAGCTATGTACCTAGGGTAGGGTCATGGATCTGTCCAAGATACCCTCCCCAAGGACATCTCTAAAAGAACCAGAAGCAGTCGAAGAGAAATCATCATCCACTCAACCCAAAAGCTATGTTCCACTCGACAGTCTTGAAGACACTCGACCATACGAACAACCACTCGACCACCAGAAGATGTGAAGCCTCTCACTCCGCAACGGTCGGGATTTAAGTCATAGCTTTAATAATCATTTATAGCACTTTACTTCGGACATTACCAGTAACGCTCCTCCTTTATGAACATTGAACCCTGTGTAATGGAGGGGAGCTGGGGTCCTGGCGCACTCTATATAAGCCACCCCCTCGTCTGGGACAAGGGTTCGCACCCCCTGTAACTCACAGCATATATCTAGTCGACCGCCTCTGGGCTCCGAGACGTAGGGCTGTTACTTCCTCCGAGAAGGGCCTGAACTCGTAAAACTCGCGTGTACAACTCCTCCATAGCTAGGATCTTGCCTCTACATTCCTACCCCCCATTCTACTGTCAGACTTAGAACCACGACATTGGGGATTTCATGTTTTTCATATTTGAATTTTATCAAATATCGAAACAAGGATCACTTTGGTTTTAATTGTTTTTCTCTCCGAAAAATATTTCATATTAAAATGTATGAGAGGAGATAATATGACTTCTCCAAAATAAAAGTAATATTGGAGGAAAAATATTAAAATCAAATAAACAATTTCATTTGGATTTTATTGCTATTTTATTTGAATTAGGAAAAATATGCATTTTTTAAAATTGCATTAGAGGCCCAAATAAATGTTCACTTTGTCCGCAATATTATTGGAGGACCGTGAAAATTTATTTCAGGATTTTTGGAATCAGTTTAGTATTTTTTTATTTGTTTTTCCGCGTCAGGATTATTTTAAAAAAAGTGCACCGACCTAACCGGGCTGTGCCCAACCCGGAGACCGCCCGACCGGCCTTTAAAGGGCGAGCCCCGAAGCCCGCAACGCCGCCAGCCCCGCCCCGAAACCCTAGCACCGCCGCCTCGAAAACCACGCCGCCACCGCCGCCAGTTCGTGTCGTCGCTGCCGCCCGCCCGCCCGCCGGAGCCGCTGCTGCCACTCGCCGGAGGTAGAAACCGCCGCCGCCTCGGTTTTTATCTGAGAACTGTTCGTTTTTTTATAAAACCCTAGATTCGTTTTTTAGATCGGTTCGGTTTTTTTTGATTTAGTTATTTAGCGGACGTTCGTCCATACGTTCGTTTTAACGAACATTGTTCATTAGTTAGACACAGACAGCGAACATTCGTTCGTTAGCCTGTTCGTCTCGTTTTACTTTTCCAGGGTTTTTCCGCGATTATTTTCGATCGCGATTTCTGCCCTAATCTTCGTTCTGGTATATCTTTTCGCTCGTTTATCCAAATCAGGTGAAACAAGCGCCTAGATCTTCGTATCGAATTCCTCTTTCTGTTTAACCAACTTGAACAACATTTTGGTACTGTAAAATTTGACTTTAGTCCAGATTAGTAAACGGATCTTGTTTCTTTCGTAGTCTGAGTTTCGTTGCTCCGTTTGATTTGATTCTTTTTGCAAATCAAATCTCTTCAGTTGAGTTTTCAGATTCGATCTTCTTATTTGAGTTTTACCTGTGCATCTTTGCTTGGGTGCTTATGTATGCTATTTTTTGTTTGCGATAGAATTCCCGGAGTGCGAAGCGTTCTACTACGAGTCTCTAGGTTTTGTGGATCGTCAGCAAGGTAAGTAACACATTGATCATACCCCTTTATTACTCAGTTTTTATGCATTAGTTTAAACCCTCACACATTGCATGAGTAGGATCTCTTAACATGTGGGTCTGGGAAGTAGCTGATGAGGTAGAACCTATTACCTATTTTATTATCAAACCCTTGGGAGTTACTTCTACGCTATGCTTATATTGCCATGTTATGCCCGTAGACGTGGTTTGGGTTTGAGTGTAACCATGACAGATGTGAGTTGTTATTTAATGGTTCAACTTAAGGTGGCAACTTTAATACACATCTGGGTGGATTGCTTGTTGGCACCTGGAGAATCCAGTGTTGTCCTAGGATATCCTGGAGTACCCGTGTGATCATCCTACGGTCCGCCACCCAGGCTCAAACGGATCATAAGATTATTCATGCTAGAAACTTCCGTGTGCAGCCACAAGCCATTATGGGCTCTGGCATAGTTGAGTATGTTGCATGACCTCTTTCAGTGGTGGGCTAGCAGATGTAGGGGAAAGTAGGTGTAACTGTCCACCCAGGGTAAAGAGTTAATGCTTCTGAAAGACTGTGTATCGGTCATCCGTTTCTCAAACACCATGTAGTGCGAGAAATCAAATGGAGGAGATCGAGTCTTGTGGGGAAAAGTGCGCAAACCTCTGCAGAGTGTATAAACTAATCATGGTTAGCCGTGTCCCCGGTTATGGACATCTTGAGTATCTGGTACTTGAATTATTGATTTGATCTCATCACTTTAACTTAATTTGACGGGTGTTAATGACTACTTTAATTGGGATTGAGTTGGAGGAACCTTCTCAATGATGTTACAACTACCATGATAGTTAAATAAAACATATTCCTCTGTTGTAGGGAAAAATTGGCTTTTCGCAAAACAATATAACCATAGAGCCTCCACCAGCCATATATGCATGTAGTGATAGCATTTATCTGTTCATTGCTCTACTGTGTTATATTGCCAGCATATTCCATGTGCTGACCCGTTTCGGGCTGCAACATATCATGTTGCAGACTTTTCAGACGACGAGTAAGGTGCAATAGGTCGATTGTCATGCACTCAGCTATGCCGTTGGAGTTGATGGACTCACTTTATCTTCCAAGCCTTCTGCTGTTATCTTATTTAGATGGCCTTAAGCCATATACATTGTAATAAGTTATCTTTTGAGACATTCGATGTAATAAGTGTGTGATTGCTACTCTATTATAAATCCTTCGAGTATTGTGTGTGTCAGCATTACCGATCCAGGGATGACACTGAACACAGAGACTTGATCGTCTGAGGTCGGGTCGCTACAAGATGGTATCAGAGCACACGCTGAATGTAGGACATGACCACTAAGATGAGCCATATGTCACTCTTCTCTACTCATTTCTGACTCCTCTCCATATTCTACTCTTTAGGATGGCGGACTCAAGGAACAAGTTTACACAACCGGATGAAGACACACCCTTTGGACGACACTTGAAGGAAGTCACTAGGTATCTGAACATCGGAATACCAAGCTTCACCGGGACCTACACCGCCACCTTATCAGAATAGGAACGTTGGATGATTCGAGTTCAAGTTCCAGGAAGGACATTCACGCCAGTCACTGAGCCCATAGAGTTTTCTTTTGATGCACCCACCTGGAGTCTAGGAAAGAGCATGGCAGCCCACATCGCCATGGGACGCATTGGCGAAGTTTATCACAAGGATTCTAAGGACACTATCTACCAGATATGTGGGCGCCGAGATGAGCAATGGGAGATGATCAGCACCAGGAAGGACAGGTCCATTGCAACCTTCATCCAGGAGTTAAATCATCACATTCGTCACCAGGAGAACCAGATATGCGCAAGCATGATAGATTTGAAGAAGGCGATGACCAGGATCACAGAGCTAGAAGAGGAACTCAAGTCTACACGTGATGGATATAAGGAGGAAATGACGATACTTGTGGAGAAGAATGACGACCTAACAAGGAAGCTAGGAGTTATCATGGGAGACCCCGCGCCAGGAGGAGAAGACGACAAACCCAAGGAGATTCGTTCTGAAGACTACATCATCATCGACGACACCGACTCCGACCCTGATGGTAGTGATGATGATTATGAAGATGAAGCTGGAGCAGATATCATGGAGTCTTCCACCAATCCAAATTTCTAGATGACCATCGTATAATTAGTAGTATTCCCCCCATGTATATATTAGTAGTCCGAGCACTGTAATGATAGTTAGATAAAATGTATGCCCTTGCTTGATATTGTTTTGGTGTGATATTGATTGTGTTTTGTCTCATGTGCATATGGGTAGTGTTTTCTCATTATACCTCAGTCTATTCTAATCTCTCCCCTCTAAACCCATCAGATGCCTCCGAGACGTGACCCCAGATTTGCTTTTCCACCGGAGCTCACTCAGTTGATCCAGCAGCAGAATACACTGATGCAGTTGCTAGTTCAGAATCAGGGCAACAACAACAACAACAATAACAACAACCCACCCACCACCTCCAGTTGACAACTTAGCCCATTTTTTGAGGTTACAGTCGCCGGTGTTTTCCAGTAGCACCGAGCCCATAGTTGCGGATGACTGGCTACGCAGGATCAGAAGGGAGTTAAACACTGCCGGTTGCACAGATGCTGAGAAGGTGCATTTTGCTGCACACCAATTGGATGGACCCGCAGCCGCATGGTGGGAGAGTTACACAACCACTTTCCCCATAGCCAATGTTACTTGGGAGCAGTTTCAGCAAGCATTCCGCACTGCTCATGTCTCAACTGGAGCTATGAGTATGAAGAAGCGTGAGTTTCACAACTTACGCCAGGGCAACCGTACTATAGGGCAGTACGTGGAGGAGTTTAGCAAGCTAGCTCGTTATGCCCCAGATGGCGTGGCCACCGATGCCGCTAAACAGGAGAAGTTTATGGAAGGGCTGAATGATGAGATGACTATGCAGTTGATGGTGGCAACATTCAACAACTACCAGGAGTTGGTAGATAATGCTCTTATGATTGAAGGGAAGCAACAGTTGATTGAGAGCCGCAAGAGGAAGTATGGGCAAGGAAAGTACAATTCAGGAGCTCAGCAGAAACCCCGTTTCACCCTGAACTCGGGAGGATTTACCCATAACCATGGATGCCACACCCATAATGGAGGAATTCCGCATAACCACCATGGCCCTAGGAATGGAAATGGGAGTGGAGCAGGCAGCATTAAGAACCGCTCTAACCCAAGCACGCCCGCCAAGAAGGATTTAAGTCACATCACTTGTTTCAAGTGTGGGAAGACTAGACACTACGCTACTAAGTGTTCTGAAGCAAAGAATGGAAATGGCAATGGAAGCTCTGGGAAGAAGCCCAACCCTTTCAACAAGGGACAAGTGAACCACGTGAACGTGGAGGAGGTTGAGGAGCAGCCAGATGCAGTTATCGGTAAGTTTTTGGTTAAGTCATTTAGTGCAGTAGTTCTTTTTTATACTGGGGCATCACATTCATACATTTCAAGGGGATTCGTGGATAAATATAAGTTGCCCACTAAAGTACTTAGGACACCCATGTTAGTAAGCTCACCAGGAGTGGAGTATATGACAAGTCAGGGATGTTTTCAGATGCCATTGGCCATAGACAGGCACTAGCACAAATGCCCGTGCGATGCAATGGGTGAGATATTTTATTTACAAAAAATAACGGGAACGATAATCAATGTGGCCATAAAAAACGGTCTTCACAACGGTAGGCGACAGAGCAAGGAGTTGTCTTCTCACTGGACGTGTTTGGCCCATGAAATCTTGATAGTGGTGGGGTTGGTAGGCGTGGTGGCGATCACCCAACTCGTGCTTTTTTTTCCGCGTCCGCCTCCATCTCGGGGTTGTGCATGCCTCCTCATTTGATGGGTGTGTGACGACCTTCGGGACACGGTTGCTTCGACCACTCTCCTACAACTGTGTAACCGGATGGATTACTAATCGCAGCGCATAAATCCTGTTTCATAAGCATAATCAGGCATGAATGTCCCTTCATTGTGATGGTTTATTCTCTTTGATTATTTTAGCGCTCACGTATCAACCATTTTTTTCTAATTAGAGCCAAACAACATATACTCTTTTATTGGCAGATGCCCATATTTTTTAGTTTATTTCCAACCAGGATAGAACAAACGCGCGCTCTAATCAATGGCCAACACGAATATTTAAGAAGATATGATAGCTTCAGATTTTATTTATTTATTTATTTATTATTTTGAACATTCAAAGAAAACCGCCGAATATTCTTGGAAACGTTAATTTTTTTGAAAGCCCGGACAGTTCTAAAAAAATATTAACATTTTTCTTAAATTCCACATAGTTTTGGAAAAACACAAACAAAATTAGAAACGGGAGTAGTAATTGAAATTAATAAACAATATTTTGAAAACATGAACTATTTATACAACAAAACATTATTATTATTTTTGAAAAGGGGAACATTAACAACATTTTTAAAATGTTTTATTAGACGCAAACATTTTTTTGTATTTATGAACTTTTCACTAAAATAGGAATATTGTTTGAATATCCAACATTTTATAAAATAATAATTTTATAAAAAATATCGAACAATTCTGAAATAGATTTATTTTAAATTGCAACATTTTTAAAATGTTGAGGAAATTATGAAACCAAATTTTTAAGTTGCTAATATTTTTTAAGACAGGAATAAAATTTTGTAATGCTAATTCTTTTGAATATTTGAACAAAAATTGAAATTCTGAATACATTTTGTATATTTTTATTTCCCGAAACAATAAAAATAAAGAAGGGAAAAATAAAAATTAAACCGAAACCGAATACAGAAAAAACAAAAACAGGCCTGCCCAGTCTTGGGCGACTTGTGTGTACATTCAACTCTTTGTCGCCACATGCGACAAATAAGGTCCTAGCGACGCATGGGCAGGGTAATTACTGGGTTGGTTTTGTTGGGCTGGAGTGCGCCTGGCCCAGTTGCGGTATTCTGGACAAACTTTTTGTCTTTTCCAGTGGAGAGACACACAAAAATTTAGTACCACCTCGGATAGCAAAAAATTATTTTCGGCGGTGAACGGATGAAAATATTGGAGAAACGCACCTTGCTTTATTAGTAGGTATAGATGTTTTCCCCTCAGACTTGATAATTTTGGAACCCCAAGGATTGGATGTGATACTCGGTATGGATTGGCTATCGATGTATGGAGGAAACATCGATTGCGCCAGTAAGTCAATTCTGCTCACCACACTGGAAGGGAAAAGGATTAAGTATGTATCCAGGTATACTCCTAAGAGTACTCACGTAAATTCCCTCTCGGGAGTTGTATAGGAAGAAGTGGTTGTAGTGAAGGATTACCCAGATGTATTTCTAGAGGAACTACCAGGCATGCCCCCAGATCGAGATATTGAGTTTTTGATAGAGCTATTGCCAGGCACCGGACCAATATCGAAGAGACCATACCGGATGCCTGCAAATGATCTAGAGAAGATTAAGTAACAGATTAAGGAGTTATTGGAGAAAGGTTACATTCGGCAAAGTTCGTCACCATGGGGAGCCCCAGTGCTCTTGGTTGAGAAGAAGGATAAGTCTCTGAGAATGGTCGTTGATTATCGGGCATTGAATGAAGTAACGATCAAGAACAAGTACCCACTGCCGATGATCAATGATTTGTTGACCAGCTGCAAGGAGCAAAAGTCTTTTCCAAGATCGATCTGCGACCAGGATACCACCAGCTGAAGATTAGAGAACAAGATATACCTAAGACAACTTTCACCACAAGGTACGGGTTGTATGAGTACACGGTTATGTCATTCGGATTGACTAACGCCCCTGCCTATTTCATGAGTATGATGAACAAGGTGTTCATGGAGTTCTTGGATAAATTTGCCATGGTGTTCATTGATGACATTTTGGTGTACTCGAAGAATGAAGAGGAGCATAAGGAGCATTTGCGCTTAGTTCTCGAGAAGCTCAGGGAACACCAGTTATACGCCAAGTTCAGCAAATGCGAGTTTTGGTTGAAGGAAGTTGGATTCCTTGGACATGTTATATCAAGAGAGGGTATAGCAGTAGACCCTACCAAGGTTCAGTCAGTCACTGAGTGGTTGGCACCCACCTCAGTTGGAGAGATCCGCAATTTTCTTGGACTCGCGGGATATTACCGGAGATTCATTGAGAATTTTTCTAAGATTGCGAAGCCCATGACGACATTGTTGAAGAAGGACACCAAGTTCCATTGGACTGAAGAATGTGAAGCAAGTTTCCAGGAGTTGAAGAAACGTTTGACTACAACCCTAGTGCTGATTCTGCCAGATATACGCAAGGATTTCCAAGTGTATTGCGACGCCTCTCGCTTAGGACTTGGAGGAGTACTTATGCAAGACGGAAGAGTTGTTTCGTATGCCTCACATCAACTTCGACCGCATGAGTTGAATTATGCCACCCATGATTTGGAGTTAGCAGCTGTAGTGCATGCGCTCAAGACTTGGAGACATTTTCTTATTGGAAACCGTTGTGATGTGTACATGGATCACAAGAGTTTGAAGTACATTTTTACTCAGAAGGAGCTGAACCTCAGGAAGAGGAGATGGTTGGAGCTTATAAAGGATTATGATATGAAGCTGCACTATCATCCAGGAAAGGCCAATGTCGTAGCATACACTTTGAGCTGGAAGAGTTATGCCAATACCTTAGTAACAGGAGGTTTGCCAAAGGAGTTAGCCGACGATCTCAGGGAACTCTATTTTGAGATTGTTCCTACAGGTTTTGTTGCAGCGATGGAAGTTCAATCTACATTGTTGGGAAAGATTCGTGAAGCTCAGAAGGATGACAAGGAAATGGCGGAGATAAAGGAGAAGATGAGTGAAGGAAAAGCCAACGGTTTTCGTGAGGACGAGCATGACACCATGTGGTTCGAGGACCGTGTTTATGTGCCCAATAATGTAGAGATCAGGAAGTTAATACTATAGGAGGCATATGACTCACCATACTCGATACAACTCGGAAACACCAAGATGTATTTGGATTTGAAGGAGCGTTTCTGGTGGACTGGTATGAAGAAGGATATTGCTGAGTATGTAGCCGTATGTGATGTATGTCAGAGAGTGAAGGCAGAACATCAGAAGCCAGCAGGATTACTGCAACCTATGCCGATACTCGAATGGAAGTGAGACAAGCTTGGCATGGATTTTATCACCGGATTACCCAGGACCCGAGCGGGATATGATTCTATCTGGGTAGTAGTGGATCGCTTGACCAAAGTAGCTCACTTTATCCCCGTGAAGACCACTTATACCAGTGTGAAGTTGGCCAAGATATATATGACCAGGATCGTATGTCTGCATGGAGTTCTGAGGACCATCGTATCAGATAGAGGAACGTAATTTACTTCAAAGTTTTGGCACTAGCTGCACCAGACTTTGGGTACCAGGCTAGAGTTCAGTACAGCCTTTCATCCGCAGACGGATGGACAGACCGAGAGAGTCAATCAGATTCTGGAGGACATGTTGAGAGCTTGTGCACTAGATTATAGATCTAGTTGGAATGATAATTTTCCCTACGCGGAGTTCTCATACAATAACAGCTACCAGGCTAGTTTGAAGATGGCACCTTTTGAAGCCTTGTATGGAAGGAGGTGCAGAACACCGTTGATGTGGGATGAAGTTGGAGACCATCAGTTGTTTGGACCTGATTTGATTAAGGAGTCTGAAGAAAAGGTTAAGATAATTTGAGATAGACTGATGGTAGCTCAGTCCAGACAGAAGAGCTATGCAGACTCAAGACGCAAGGAGGTAGTCTATGAAATCGGAGACAGAGAATATCTCCGTGTGTCACCACTACAAGGAGTTAAACAATTTGGAGTTAAGGGAAAGTTAGCCCCGAGATTTGTAGGACCGTACAGTATTTTGGAACGCATGGGAGAGGTTGCCTACAAGTTGGAGTTACCCGAAGGACCGTCAGGAGTTCATGATGTGTTTCACATTTCCCAGTTGAAGAAGTGACATGCAGAGATGGCCGATGTTCCTCTGAGAGATCAGTGCCCCTGGAAGCAATTTAGTTGGATAGTGATTTGACATATGAGGAGAAACCTGTTAAGATTCTCGAGGTTGCCAGCCGAGTTACTCGCAACAAGGTTATCAAGTTTTGCAAAGTTCAATGGAGCCACCATACCGAGGATGAAGCCACCTGGGAACGAGAGGATGATCTACGCAAAGACCACCCACACCTATTTTCTAGCCAACCCGAATCTCAAGGACGAGATTCATCTTAAGGGGGTAGGTTTGTAACATCCCAAATTTTCAATTTGGAATATTATATGTAGGTCATCCATGCATATCATATTTTATTGCATTTTGTTTTTACGATCCTCGAAATTCTAAGCAACTCAAGGACCCACAGAGAGAGTTGGGGATTTCACATTTTTCATATTTGAATTTTATCAAATATCGAAACAAGGATTACTTTGGTTTTAATTGTTTTTCTCTCCAAAAAATATTTCATATAAAAATGTATGGGAGGAGATAATATGACTTCTCCAAAATAAAAGGAATATTGGAGGAAAAATATTAAATCAAATAAAGAATTTTATGTGGATTTTATTGCTATTTTATTTGAATTAGGAAAAATATGTGTTTTTCAAAATTGCATTAGAGGCCCAAATAAATGTTCACTTTGTCCGCAATATTACTAGAAGACCGTGAAAATTTATTTCAGGATTTTTGGACTTTGTTTAGTATTTCTTTTATTTGTTTTTCCGTGTCAGGATTTTTTTTAGAAGTGCACCCACCTAACCGCGCCGTGCCCGACCCGGACACCGCCCGGCTGGCCTTTAAAGGGCGAGGCCCAAAGCCAGTAACACTGCGAGCCCCGCCCCGAAACCCTAGCGCCGCCGCCTCGAAAACCGCATCACCACCGCCGCCGCTCGACGCCGGCGCCTCCCCGTCGCGTCGCCGCCGCCGCCCGCCCGCCCGCCGGAGCCGCCGCCGCTACTCGCCGGAGGTAGAAACCGCCGCCGCCGCCTCGGTTTTTCTCTGAGAACCATTCGGGTTTTTATAAAACCCTAGATTCGTTTTTTAGTTCGGTTCGATTTTTTCGGTTTTGTTATTTAGCGGACATTCGTCCGTATGTTTGTTTAACGAACATTGTTCGTCAGTTAGCCGTAGACAACGAATGTTCGTTTGTTAGCCAGTTCATCTCGTTTTATTTTTCTAGGGTTTTTCCGCGATTATTTTCGATCGTGATTTCTGCCCTAATCTTCGTTCTAGTATATATTTTCGCTCGTTTATCTAAATCAGGTGAAATAAGCGCCTAGATCTTCGTCTCGAAGTCCTCTTTCTATTTAACCAACTTGAATGAGATTTTGTTACCGTCAAATTTGACTTTAGTCTAGATTAGTAAACGGATCTTGTTTCTTTCGTAGTTTGAGTTTCGTTGCTCCGTTTGATTTGATTCTTTTTGCAAATCAAATCTCTTCAGTTGAATTTTCAGATTCGATCTTCTTATTTGAGTTTTACCCGTGCATCTTTGCTTGGGTGCTTATGTATGCTATTGTTTGTTTGTGATAGAATTCTCGGAGTGCGAAGCGTGCTACTACGAGTCTCTAGGTCTGCGGATCGTCAGCAAGGCAAGTAACACATTGATCATACCCCTTTATTACCCAGTTTTTATGCATTAGTTTCAACCCTCACACATTGCATGAGTAGGATCTCTTAACATGTGGGTCTGGGAAGTAACTGATGAGGTAGAACCTATTACCTGTTTTATTATCAAACCCTTGGGAGTTACTTCTACGCTATGCTTATATTCCATGCTATGCCCGTAGACGTGGTTTGGGTTTGAGTGTAACCATGACAGATGTGAGTTGTTAATTAATGGTTCAACTTAAGATGGCAACTTTAATACACATCTTGGTGGATTGCTTGTGGGCACCTGGAGAATCTAGTGTTGTCCTAGGATATCTCGGAGTACCCGTGTGATCATCCTACGGTCCGCCACCCAGGCTCAAAGGGATCATAAGATTATTCATGCTAGAAACTTCCGTGTGCAGCCACAAGCCATTATGGGATCTGGCATAGTTGAGTATGTTGCGTGACAGCGTGACCTCTTTCTGTGGTGGGCAAGCAGATGTAGGGGAAAGTAGGTGTAACTGTCCACCCAGGGTAAAGAGTTAATGCTTTTGAAAGACTGTGTCTCGGTCATCCATTTCTCAAAAGCCATGTAGTGCGAGACATCAAATGGAGGAGATCGATTCTTGTGGGGAAAAGTGCGCAAACCTCTACAGAGTGTATAAACTAATCATAATTAGCGGTGTCCCCGGTTATGGACATCTTGAGTATCTGGTACTTGAATTATTGATTTGATCTCATAACTTTAACTTAATTTGACGGGTGTTAATGACTACTTTAATTGGGATTGAGTTAGAGGAACCTTCTCAATGATGTTACAACTACCATGATAGTTAAATAAAATATATTCCTTTGTTGTAGGGAAAAATTGGCTTTTCGTAGAACAATATAACCATAGAGCCTCCACCAGCCATATATGCATGTAGTGATATCATTTCTCTGTTCATTGCTCTATTGTGTTATATTGCCAGCATATTCCATGTGCTGACCCATTTCGGGCTGCAACATATCATGTTGCAGACTTTTCAGACGACGAGTGAGGTGCAATAGGTCGATTGTCATGCACTCAGCTATGCCGTTGGAGTTGATGGACTCACTTTATCTTCCAAGCCTTCTGCTGTTATCTTATTTAGATGGCCTTAAGCCATATATGTTGTAATAAGTTATCTTTTGAGACATTCGATATAATAAGTGTGTGATTGCTACTCTGTTATAAATCCTTCGAGTATTGTGTGTGTCAGCATTACCGATCCAGGGATGACACTGAACACAGAGACTTGACCGTTTGAGGTCAGGTCGCTACAAAGATTGAACACAAGAGATGAACTAGGGTTTGAGAGGAGATGGTGTTGTTGAAGATGTTGATGGAGATTGCCCTCCCCAAGATGGGAGAGTTGTTGGTGATGATGATGACGATGATATCCTCCTCTGGGAGGGAAGTTCCCCCGGCGGAATCGCTTCGCCGGAGGGCAAAAGTGCTCCTGCCCAAGTTCCTCTTCGAGGCGGCGGCGCTTCGTCCCGAAAGTCATTCTCTTATTTTTTTTAGTTCAAAAGGACTTATATACCAAAAGATGGGCATCGGAGGTGGGCTGAGGAGGCCACAACCCCCCAGGGCCCCTGGCGCGCCCAGGTGTGTTGTGCCCACCTGGTGGCCCCCCTCTGGTAGTTATTTGCTCCAATAATTCTTATATATTCCATAAAAATTCCCCATGAAGTTTCAGCTTGTTTGGAGTTGTGCAGAATAGGTGGCCTGAGGTAGCTTTTCCAGGTCCAGATTTCCAGCTGCCAGAATTCTCCCCCTTGGTGTATACCTTGCAAATTATGAGAGAAAAGGCATTAGAATTACTCCAAGAAGCATTATTGTGGATAAAAACATTATAAATAACATTAAGAAAACATGATGCAAAATGGACGTATCAATGATACACACAAACTCATCTGAAGCTTGATCTCCTTTAAAATACTCCCTTTGTAAAGAAATATAAGATCTTTTGGATCACTAGGCGCCAGAAATCCTTCTTGCTACCTCTTGAGCTTGCGTTGGTTTTTCCCTTGAAGAGTAAAGGGTGATGCAGCAAAGTAGCGTAAGTATTTCCCTCAGTTTTGAGAACCAAGGTATCAATCCAGTAGGAGACAACGCGCAATCCACTGAATACCTGCACAAACAAACACCAACCTCGCACCCAATGCGATAAAGGGGTTGTCAATCCCTTCACGGTTCTTTGCAACATGAGATCTGATAGAGATGGATAAACGGTAAAGTAATATTTTTGGTATTTTTGGTTTATGGAACGGAAAGTAAAAGATTGCAAAAGAAAGTAAATAGGAAACTATAATTGCAGATCGGAAACTTATATGATGAATATAGGCATCACGTCTGTGTCAAGTAGACCAAAACAATTTTGCATCTACCACTATTACTCCACACATCGACCACTATCCAGCATGCATCTAGAGTATTTAAGTTCATAAAGAACGGAGTAACGCCTTAAGCAAGATGCCATGATGTAGAGGAATTAACTCAAACAATATGATGAAACCCCCATCTTTTTATCCTCGATGGCAACAATGCAATACGTGTCGGTTCCCCTTCTGTCACTAGGATCGAGCATCGCAAAATTGAACCCAAAGCTAAGCACTTCTCCCATTGCAAGAAAAACCAATCTAGTTGGCCAAACCAAATCGATAGTTCGAAGAGACTTGCAAAGATATCAAATCATGCATAAAAGAATTTAGAGGAAATTCAAATAATATTCATAGATAAGCTGATCATAAATCCACAATTCATTGGATCTCAGCAAACACACCGCAAAAGAGTATTACATCGAATAGATCTCCAAGAACATTGAGGAGAACTTTGTATTGAGAAACAAAGAGAGAAGAAGAAGCCATCTAGCTACTAGCTATGGACCCGTAGGTCTGTGGTAAACTACTCATGCTTCATCGGAGAGGCAATGGTGTTGATGTAGGATCCCTCCGTGATCGAATCCCCCTCCGGAGGATGCCGGAAAAGGCCCCAAGATGGGATCTCATGGGTACAGAAGGTTAACTCTCATCCCTCACATTACATTATTCGCCATTTGCCTCTCGTTTTCCTCTCCCCCACTTCTAAAACGACTTTTGAAAAGATTCGCCTTTTCTTTGCCCCTCTTTCGTTCGTCTTTTTCGTTTGCTTTTTGTGTGCTCGTGTGTTGAATTGCTTGCTTTGTCACGATGGCTCAAGATAATACCAAATTGTGTGACTTTTCTAATACCAACAACAATGATTTTATTAGCACTCCGATTGCTCCCGATGCTAATGCAAAATCTTGTGAAATTAATACCACTTTGCTGAATCTTGTTATGACAGATCAATTTTCCGGCCTTCCCAACGAAGATGCCGCATCCCATCTTAATAATTTCACTGATTTGTGCGATATGCAAAAGAAAAAAGATGTGGATAATGATATTGTTAAGTTGAAGCTATTTCCGTTCTCGCTTAGGGATCGCGCTAAAACTTGGTTTCCATCTTTGCCTAAAAATAGTATTGATTCATGGAATAAGTGTAAAGATGCTTTTATTTCCAAGTACTTTCCTCCCACTAAGATCATCTCCATTAGGAATGATATTATGAATTTTAAGCAACTTGGTCATGAACATGTTGCACAATCTTGGGAGAGGATGAAATTGATGATTAGAAATTGCCCTACTCATGGTTTGAATTTGTGGATGATTATACAAAACTTTTATGCCGGGTTGAATTTTGCTTCTAGAAATCTTTTAGATTCGGCCACGGGAGGCACTTTTATGGAAATTACTTTAGGAGAAGCTACTAAACTCCTAGATAATATTATGATTAATTATTCTTAGTGGCATACCGAAAGATCTTCCACTAGTAAAAAAGTGCATGCGATTGAAGAAATAAATGTTTTGAGTGGAAAGATGGATGAGCTTATGAAATTGTTTGCTAATAAGAGGGCTCCTATTGATCCTAATAATATACCTTTGTCTACTTTGATTGAAAACAATAATCAACCTATGGATGTGAATTTTGTCGGTAGGAACAATTTTGGTAATAACGCGTATAGAGGTAATTTTAATTCTAGGCTGTTTCCTAGTAATTCCTCTAATAATTATGGTAATTCCTACAACAATTCTGATGGAAATTATAATAAGATGCCCTCGAATTTGAAAATACTGTTAAAGAATTTATTAGTTCGCAAAAGAATTTCAATGCTTTGATTGAAGAAAAACTTCTTAAGATTGATGATTTGGCTAGGAACATGGATATAATTTCTCTTGATATTGATTCTTTGAAATTTAGATCTATTCCACCTAAGCATGATATCAATTAGTCTCTCAAATCCATGAGAATTTCCATTGATGAGTGCAAAGAAAGAATCATTAAGATGCGTGCTAAGAAAGATTGGTTTATAAAAGTGTGTTCTTCTAGTTTTCATGAAAATAATGATGAAGATCTTAAAGTAATTATTTAACTGCTGTGGAATCTTTTTTTCCAATGTAAATCTTGATAAATATGGGACAGGAGATGAGTCAACTTTAGTTAGAAGGCGTCCCAATGATTCGGAGGTTTTAGATCTTGATGCAAAAATTGATAAAAGTGGGATCTTGATGCAATGAACCCACTCTTTTGGATTTCAAGGAATTTAATTATGATAATTGTTCTTTAATATATTGTATTTCCTTATTGCAATCCATGTTGAATTCTCCTCATGCTTATAATCCAAACAAAGCTTTTAGTAAACATATCGTTGATGTTATGATGCAACCTTTTGAAGAAAAGCTTGAATTGGAAGTTTCTATCCCAAGAAAACTTTATTATGAGTGGGAACCTACTATTAAGATTAAAATTAAATATTATGAATGCTATGCTTTGTGTGATTTGGGTGCTAGTGTTTCCATGATTCCAAAAACTTTATGCGATGTATTAGGTTTCCGTGAATTTGATGATTGTTCCTTAAATTTGCATCTTGCGGATTCCACTATTAAGAAACCTATGGGAAGGATTAATGATGTTCTTATTGTTGCAAATAGGAATTATGTGCCCGTGGATTTCATTGTTCTTGATATAGATTGCAATCCTACATTTCCTATTATTCTTGGTAGACCTTTCCTTAGAACGATTGGTGCAATTATTGATATGAAACAAGGAAACATTAGATTTCAATTTCCGTTAAGGAAAGGCATGGAACACTTCCCTAGAAAGAAAATTAAATTGCCTTATGAATCTATTATGAGAGCCACTTATGGATTGCATGCCAAAGATGATAACACATAGATCTATTCGTGTTTTTATGCCTAGCTAGGGGCGTTAAACAATAGCGCTTATTGGGAGGCAACCCAATTTTATTTTTGTTCTTGCTTTTTAGGTCCTGTTTTGTAATAATTTTTTTCATCTAGCCTCTGGTTAGTTGTGGTTTTGTGTTTTAATTAGTGTTTGTGCCAAGTAAGACCTTTGGGATAGCCTACGGTGATAGTTGATTTGATCCTGCTGAAAAATAGAAACTTTTGCGCCCAGGAGATTAGTTTTCATTTTTAACAAAAGCGCGATAAAAATACTGATCCTTTTTGCAGAGGATAATAAACAAATTGTATAGGACTTCCTAATTTCTCAGGATTTTTGCAGTTACAGAAGTATTCTAAATATCCAAATTGCTACAGACTGTTCTGTTTTTGACAGATTCTGTTTTTCGCGTGTTGTTTGCTTATTTTGATGCATCTATGGCTAGTATCGGGAGGTATGAACCATGAAAAAGTTGGAATAGAGTAGATATTACACCAATATAAATAAAGAATGAGTTCACATCAGTATCGAAGTGGTGATTTATTTTCTTATACTAACGGATCTTCTGAGATTTTCTGTTGGAGTTTTGTGTTGTGAAGTTTTCAAGTTTTGGGTAAGGATTTGATGGACTATGGAATAAGGAGTGGCAAGATCCTAAGCTTGAGGATGCCCATGGCACCGCAAGGTAATATTCAAGGGTGTCAAAAATCCTAAGCTTGGGGATGCCCGGGAAGGCATCCCCTCTTTTGTTTTCGTCTATCAGTAATTTTACTTGAGGCTATATTTTTATTCACCACATGATATGTGTTTTGCTTGGAGCGTCTTGTATGATTTGAGTCTTTGTTTTTAGTTTGCCACAATCATCCTTACTGTACACACCTTTTGGGAGAGACACGCATGAATCGTGATTTATTAGAATACTCTATGTGCTTCACTCATATCTTTTGAGCTAGGCAATTTTGCTCTAGTGCTTCACTTATATCTTTTTAGATCATGGTGGTGGTTTTATTTTATAGAAATCGATGAACTCTCGTACTTCACTTATATTATTTTGAGAGTCTTTAGAACAGCATGGTAATTTGCTTTGGTTATAAAATCAGTCCAAATATGATAGGCATCCAAGAGGGATATAATAAAAACTTTCATATAAAGTGCATTGAATACTATGAGAAGTTTGATTCCTTATGATTGTTTTGAGATATGAAGATGGTGATATTAGAGTCATGCTAGTAAGTAGTTGTGAATTTGAGAAATACTTGTGTTAAGGTTTGTCAGTCCTGTAGCATGCACGTATGGTGAACCGTTATGTAACGAAGTTGGAGCATGAGATGTTTTTTGATTGTCTTCCTTATGAGTGGCGGTCGGGGACGAGAGATAGTCTTTTCCTACCAATCTATCCCCTAGGAGCATGCGCATAGTACTTTCTTTCGATGACTAATAGATTTTTGCAATAAGTATGTGAGTTCTTTATGACTAATGTTGAGTCCATGGATTATACGCACTCTCACCTTTCCGCCATTGCTAGCCTCTCTAGTACCGCACAACTTTCGTCGGTACCATAAACTGTGACGCCCCGAGACCGATGTGCCAGGTGTCTTCCTGTTATTCGTTGTTGTTGCCATGTCATTTGCTTGCGTGTTGCATCTTGCCATGTCATCCTGTGCATTGCATCATCATGTTTTTCAAAACTTGCACTAGTCCGGGTCTCCCAGTTCCGTCCGTTGTCCGTTCTGAGCCCAGACACACTTGCACGCGCCCGCGGCACGTCCGAAATATTATTTTATAAGTGGCCGAAAAATGTTCTCGGAATGGGTTGAAAGTTGGTGTGTGGTCTTATTTTAGTGTAGATAGACCACCTATCAAGATTCATCGCATTCGGGGTTCGTTTGATAGCCCAACTGTTAAACTATAGCGGCATTATAGCCGGACACATGTCGGACGTTTTCGGTCTCCGGAAACAGTCGCCGGGCCTCCCTCCCTCTCTTCTCTCCTCTCAGCTTGAGACCGTCTACACAACCCACTACCTACCGCCAGGCCCAACTTAACCTCTCTCGTCAGCCCGCGGCCCTCCTCGCGCACGCGTCCGAAATCTGTCCCGGACCCGACCCAGACAGTCGTTACCGTTGTGTCCGGATCATCCCCAAACATCTACAAAACGTCACCGTTTTCTTACTTGGACTCCCTAGCCTTTATTTTCTCGACCGCCCGATTGCGATCGGAGGGACGGATTAGCCCCTACCCAAAAATCCTATTGCTATATATAGTCCAACCCCTAGACCAAACCCTTAAATTTAGGAGCCTTGTCCCATCGAACTGCCGCCACTCATCCTGTCTCTTCCTCCTCGGGTTCATCCCCGATCCAAAAAAAGCCCCTCCTCGCTTTCACCACCATACCAACCAGAGCCCCCTCCTCCCCGCCTCCTCCTCGTCGCAATTGAGCCCGAGCGCGCCACCCGTGGCCTGCAGGCCGACCCCGTCGCCGCTCCTCCCCTGCTCTTTCCTTCTCCTTCCCTGCATCTCTTTCTTTCTCTCAGTTTTTCTCTCTGCCCCGCAGGAACCAGGAGCTTCACGCTATGGTTGATTCCCTCGCCGAGCTCCTCAAATCCGTTCCGCCGGAGTTCCTCGTCACCGGGAATCGCCTCCCTGAACCTCGGACTGCCCGGATCGACTGCGCCCACGTGGACCTTCCCCTTGTCCGGAACCGCCGTTGGCAGGCCTCATCTTGGCCGAGTGCGCCGCTACTGCTGTTTCTATTCGAACGAGCCTGCACCGCCGCGCGCCTGCATCCGCGACGGAGACGACGTCGATGGCTCCTACTTCCCCTACCGCGTCGCCCGTTGGATCCGCCGCCCTCCGTCGCTGCTCGGCCGCCGTCCCCCTGCGACCTCTGCTTCGTGAACGAGCGGGAGAAACGCCTCTGTTGACCGCGCTCGTCCCTGCCTCGATCCAGTGGGATCGGCAGGGGCACGACCGATCCAGTACCCGAGTGGGCCGACCTGCCAGCGCCCTACCGGCCTCCCCTCTCCACCAGCTGGGCCAAGGCCCATGGGTGAGGACACGCCCAACCTCTCCCCTGTTCCTGTTGGGCCAACAAGACTTGGCCCTGTTGGGGAACGTAGCAGAAATTCAAAATTTTCCTACGTGTCACCAAGATCTATCTATGGAGAAACCAGCAACGAGGGGAAGGAGAGTGCATCTACATACCCTTGTAGATCGCTATGCGTAAGCGTTCAAGAGAACGAGTTGAAGGAGTCGTACTCGTCGTGATCCAAATCACCGGAGATCCTAGTGCCGAACGGACGGCACCTCCACGTTCAACACACGTACAGCCCGGTGACGTCTCCCATGCCTTGATCCAGCAAGGAGAGAGGGAGAGGTTGAGGAAGACTCCATCCAGTAGCAGCACAATGGCGTGGTGGTGGTGGAGAAGCGTGGTACTCCAGCAGGGCTTTGCCAAGCACCGCAAGAGACGAGGAGGAGAGAGGTAGGGCTGCGCCAGGGAGAGATCAAATCGTGTGTCTTGGGCAGCCCAAAACCCCCACTATTTATAGGAGAAGGGGAGGAGGGTGCGCCCCCTCTAGGGTTCCCACCCCTAGGGGGCGGCAGCGCTAG
>NC_041382.1:407538547-407554446 GCF_002162155.2 Triticum dicoccoides | reverse complement strand
GGGAGAGGGGGGCGCGCCCTAGGGTGGGCCTTAGGCCCATCTGCGCCTAGGGTTTCCCCTTCTCCTCCTAGCTGCGCCTTGGGCCTTGTGGGAGGCGCACCAGCCCACTCAGGGGCTGGTCCCTTCCCACTCTTGGCCCATGCAAGCCTCGGGGGCTGGTGGCCCCACTTGGTGGACCCCCGGGACCCTCCCGGTGGTCCCGGTACGTTACCGATAAAACCCGAAACTTTTCCCGTGACCAAAACAGGACTTCCCATATATAAATCTTTACCTCCGGACCATTCCGGAACTCCTCGTGACGTCCGGGATCTCATCCGGGACTCCGAACAACATTAGGTAACCACATACAAACTTCCTTTATAACCCTAGTGTCATCGAACCTTAAGTGTGTAGACCCTACGGGTTCGGGAACCATGCAGACATGACCGAGACGTTCTCCGGTCAATAACCAATAGCGGGATCTGGATAACCATGTTGGTTCCCACATGTTCCATGATGATCTCATCCGATGAACCACGATGTCGAGGATTCGATCAATCCCGTATTCAATTCCCTTTGTCTAGCGGTATTGTACTTGCCCGAGATTCGATCGTCGGTATCCCGATACCTTGTTCAATCTCGTTACCGGCAAGTCTCTTTACTCGTTCCGTAACACATCATCCCGTGATCAACTCCTTGATCACATTGTGCACATTATGATGATGTCCTACCCAGTGGGCCCAGAGATACCTCTCCGTCACACGGAGTGACAAATCCCAGTCTCGATTCATGCCAACCCAACAGACACTTCCGGAGATACCTGTAGTGTACCTTTATAGCCACCCAGTTACGTTGTGACGTTTGGCACACCCAAAGTATTCCTACGGTATCCGGGAGTTGCATAATCTCATGGTCTAAGGAAATGATACTTGACATTAGAAAAGCTTTAGCATACGAACTACACGATCTTTGTGCTAGGCTTAGGATTGGGTCTTGTCCATCACATCATTCTCCTAATGATGTGATCCCGTTATCAACGACATCCAATGTCCATGGTCAGGAAACCGTAACCATCTATTGATCAACGAGCTAGTCAACCAGAGGCTTACTAGGGACATGGTGTTGTCTATGTATCCACACATGTATCTGAGTTTCCTATCAATACAATTATAGCACGGATAATAAATGATTATCATGAACAAGGAAATATAATAATAACCAATTTATTATTGCCTCTAGGGCATATTTCCAACAGTCTCCCACTTGCACTAGAGTCAATAATCCAGTTCATATCGATATGTGATTAACACGCAAGGTCACATCCCCATGTGACTAACACCCAAGAGTTCTGGGTTTGATCATGTTATGCTTGTGAGAGAGGTTTCAGTCAATGGGCCTACGACATTCAGATCCGTATGTACTTCGCAAATCTCTAGGTCATATTATAAATGCTGCTTCTACGCTCCACTTGGAGGTATTCCAAATGGTTGCTCCACTATACGTATCCGGTTTTCTACTCAGAGTCATTCGGATAGGTGTTAAAGCTTGCATCGATGTAACCCTTTACACCGAACTCTTTATCACCTCCATAATCGAGAAACATGTCCTTATTACTCCAAGGACAATTTTGACCGCTATCTGGTGATCCACTCCTGGATCACCTTTGTACCCTCTTGCCATACATGTGGCAAGGCACACATCAGGTGTGGTACTTAGCATGGCATACCGTATAGAGCCTATGCAAAAGCATAGGGGACGACCTTCGTCCTTCCTCTTTCTTTTGCCGTGGTCGAGCTTTAAGTCTTAACTTCATACCTTACAACTCAGGCAAGAACTCCTTCTTTGGCTGATCCATCTTGAACACCTTCAAGATCATGTCAAGGTATGTGCTCATTTGAAAGTACCATTAAGCGTTTTGATCTATCCTTATAGATCTTGATGCTCAATGTTCAAGTAGCTTAATCCAGGCTTTCCATTGAAAAACACTTTCAAATAACCCTATATGCTTTCCAGAAATCCTACGTCATTTCTGATCAACAATATGTCAACAACATATATTCATCAGAAATTCTATAGTGCCCCCACTCACTTCTTTGGAAATACAAGTTTCTCATAAACTTTGTATACACCCAAAATCTTTGATCATCTCATCAAAGCATACATTCCAACTCCGAGATGCTTACTCCAGTCCTTAGAAGGATTGCTAGAGCTTTGCATACTTATTAGCATCTTTCAGGATTGACAAAACCTTCCGGTTGTATCACATACAACCTTTCCTCAAGAAAATCGTCGAGGAAACAATGTTTTGACATCCTATCTGCAAGATTTCATAAATAATGCAGTAATCGCTAATATAATTCCAACAGACTCTTAGCATCGCTACGAGTGAGAAAGTCTCATCATAGTCAACTCCTTGAACTTGTCGGAAAAAATCTTAACGACAAGTCGAGCTTTCTTAATGGTGATACTTACCATCATTGTCCGTCTTCCTTTTAAAATCCATCTGTACTCAATAGCCTTACAACCATCGAGCCGTTCTGCCAAAGTCTACACTTTGTTTTCATACATGGATCCTCTCTCGTATTTTATGGCCTCGAGCCATTTATCTGAATCCGGGCCCACCATCGCTTCTCCATGGCTCGTAGGTTCATTGTTGTCTAGCAACATGACTACCAAGACAGGATTACTTACAACTTTGAAGTAGTACGCATCCTTGTCATCCCATGAGGTTTGGTAGTGACTTGATCTGAAGTTTCATGATCACTATCATAAGCTTCCACTTCAATTGGTGTAGGTGCCACAGGAACAACTTCCTGTGCCCTGCCACACACTAGTTGAAGAGACGGTTCAACAACCTTATCAAGTCTCCACCATCCTCCCACTCAATTCTTTTGAGAGAAACTTTTCCTCGAGAAAGGACACGATTCTAGAAACAATCCCTTATTGCTTTCGGATCTGAGACAGGAGGTATACCCAACTGTTTTGGGTGTCCTATGAAGATGCATTTATCCACTTTGGGTTCGAGCTTATCAGCCTGAAACTTTTTTCACATAAGCGTCGCAGCCCCAAACTTTTAAGAAATGACAGCTTAGGTTTCTCTAAACCATAGTTCATATGGTGTCATCTCACCAGAATTACGTGGTGCCCTATTTAAAGTGAATGCGGTTGTCTCTAATGCCTAACCCATGAACTATCGTGGTAATTCGATAAGAGACATCATGGTATGCATCATATCCAATAGGGTGCAATTATGATGTTCGGACACACCATCACACTATGGTGTTCCAGGCTGTATTAGTTGTGAAACAATTTCCACAATGTCTTAATTCTGTGCCAAACTCGTAATTCAGATATTCATCTCTATGATCATATCATAGATATTTTATCCTCTTGTCACGACGATCTTTCAACTTCACCCTGAAATTACTTGAACCTTTCAATAATTCAGACTCGTGATTCATCAAGTAAATATACTCAACATCTACTCAAATCATCTGTGAAGTAAGAACATAACGATATCCACTACATGCCTCATCACTCATTGGACTGCACACATCAAAATGTATTACTTCCAATAAGTTGCTTTCTAGTTCCATTTTACTGAAAACGAGGCTTTCAGTCATCTTGCCCATGTGGTATGATTTGCATGTCTCAAGTGATTCAAAATCAAGTGAGTCCAAACGGTCCATTTGCATGGAGTTTCTTCATGCATATACACCAATAGACATGGTTCGCATGTCTCAAACTTTTCAAAAACGAGTGAGCCTAAAGATCCATCAACATGGAGCTTCTTCATGCGTTTTATACCGATATGACTTATGTGGCAGTGCCACAAGTAGGTGGTACTATCATTACTATCTTATATCTTTTGGCATGAACATGTGTATCACTATGATCGAGATTCAATAAACCATTCATTTTAGGTGCAAGACCATTGAAGGTATTATTCAAATAAACAGAGTAACCATTATTCTCCTTAAATGAATAATCGTATTGCGATAGACATAATCTAATCATATCTATGCTCAACGCAAACACCAATCTTGATGGTAGGGGGAGCGTACGATATTTGATCAACCTTGGAAATACTTCCAACACATATCGTCATCTCACCTTTAGCTAGTCTCCGTTTATTCCGTAGCTTTTATTTCGAGTTACTAACACTTAGCAACCGAACCGGTATCTAATACCCTGGTGCTACTAGGAGTACTAGTAAAGTACACATTAACATAATGTATATCCAATATACTTCTATCGATAGCCTTCTCATCTACCAAGTATCTAGGGTAATTCTGCTCCAGTGGCTGTTCCCCTTATTACAGAAGCACTTAGTCTCGGGTTTGGGTTCAACCTTGGGTTTCTTCACTAGAGCAGCAGCTGATTTGTCGTTTCATGAAGTATCCCTTCTTGCCCTTGCCCTTCTTGAAACTAGTGGTTTCACTAACCATCAACAATAGATGCTCCTTCTTGATTTCTACTTTCGCGGTGTCAAACATCGCGAGTATTTCAAGGATCATCATATCTATCCCTGATATGTTATAGTTCATCATGAAGCTCTAGCAGCTTGGTGGCAATGACTTTGGAGAAACATCACTATCTCTGGAAGATCAACTCCCACTCGATTCGAGTTATTGTGGCACTCAGACAATCTGAGCACAAGCTCAATGATTGAGCTTTTCTCCCTTAGTTTGCAGGCTAAGAAAAATCGTCGGAGGTCTCATACTTCCTGACGTGGGCACGAGCCTGAAATCCCAATTTCAGCCCGCGAAACATCTCATATGTTCCGCGACGTTTCGAAAAATGTCTTTGGTGCCTCAACTCTAAACCGTTTAACTGAACTATCATGTAGTTATCTAAACGTGTATGTCCGATGTTCGTAACATCCACAAACAACGTTTGGGGTTCAGCACACTGAGCGGTGCATTAAGGACATAAGCTTTCTATTGTCCGCATAATTGCTACTGTCAACTTTCAACTATATTTTCTCTAGGAACATATCTAAACAGTAGAACTGAAGCGCGAGCTACGACATAATTTGCGAAGACCTTTTTACTATGTTCAGGATAATTAAGTTCATCTTATGAACTCCCACTCAGATAGACATCCCTCTTAGGCATCTAAGTGATTACATGATCCGAGTCAACTAGGCCGTGTCAGATCATCACGTGAGACGGACTAGTCATCATCGGTGAACATCTTCATGTTGATCGTATCTACCATACGACTCATGCTCGACCTTTCGGTCTCTTGTGTTCCGAGGCCATGTCTATACATGCTAGGCTCGTCAAGTCAACCTAAGTGTTTGCATGTGTAAATCTGTCTTACACCCGTTGTATGTGAACGTTAGAATCTATCACACCCGATCATCACGTGGTGCTTCGAAACAACAAACTGTCGCAACGATGCACAGTTAGGGGGAATACTTTCTTGAAATTATTAAGAGGGATCATCTTATTTACTACCGTCGTTCTAAGTAAACAAGATGCAATAACATGATAAACATCACATGCAATCAAATAATAGTGACATGATATGGCCAATATCATATAGCTCCTTTGATCTCCATCTTGGGGCTCCATGATCATCTTGTCACCGGCATGACACCATGATCTCCATCATCATGATCTCCATCATCGTGTCTCCATGAAGTTGCTCGCCAACTATTACTTCTACTACTATGGCTACCGGTTAGCAATAAAGTAAAGTAATTACATGGTGTTGTTCAATGACACGCAGGTCATACAATTAATAAAGACAACTCCTATGGCTCCTGCCGGTTGTCATACTCATCGACATGCAAGTCGTGATTCCTATTACAAGAACATGATCAATCTCATACATCACATATATCATTCATCACATCCTTTTGGCCATATCACATCACATAGCATACCCTGCAAAAACAAGTTAGACGTCCTCTAATTGTTGTTTGCATGTTTTACGTGGCTGCTATGGGTTTATAGCAAGAACGTTTCTTACCAACGCAAAGACCACAACGTGATATGCCAATTGCTATTTACCCTTCATAAGGACCCTTTTCATCGAATCTGATCCGACTAAAGTGGGAGAGACAGACACCCGCTAGCCACCTTATGCAACTAGTGCATGTCAGTCGGTGGAACCAGTCTCACGTAAGAGTACGTGTAAGGTCGGTCCGGGCCGCTTCATCCCACAATGCCGCCGAATCAAGATTGGACTAGTAACAGTAAGCATATTGAACAAAATCAACGCCCACAACTACTTTGTGTTCTACTCGTGCATAGAAACTACACATAGACCTAGCTCATGATGCCACTGTAGGGGAACGAAGCAGAAACTCAAAATTTTCCTACGTGTCACCAAGATCTATCTATGGAGAAACCAGCAACGAGGGGAAGGAGAGTGCATCTACATACCCTTGTAGATCGCTATGCGGAAGCGTTCAAGAGAACGGGTTGAAGGAGTCGTACTCGTCGTGATCCAAATCACCGGAGATCCTAGTGCCGAACGGACGGCACCTCCGCGTTCAACACACGTACAGCCCGGTGACGTCTCCCATGCCTTGATCCAGCAAGGAGAGAGGGAGAGGTTGAGGAAGACTCCATCCAGCAGCAGCACAACGGCGTGGTGGTGGTGGAGGAGCGTGGTACTCCACCAGGGCTTCGCCAAGCACCGCAAGAGACGAGGAGGAGAGAGGTAGGGCTGCGCCAGGGAGAGATCAAATCGTGTGTCTTGGGCAGCCCAAAACCCCCACTATTTATAGGAGAAGGGGAGGAGGGTGCACCCCCTCTAGGGTTCCCACCCCTAGGGGCAGCATCCCTAGATGGGATGGAGGGGGGGGCAAGAGGGGGAGAGGGGGGCGCGCCCTAGGGTGGGCCTTAGGCCCATCTGCGCCTAGGGTTTCCCCCTTCTCCTCCTAGCTGCGCCTTGGGCCTTGTGGGAGGCGCACCAGCCCACTCAGAGGCTGGTCCCTTCCCACTCTTGGCCCATGCAAGCCTCCGGGGCTGGTGGCCCCACTTGGTGGACCCCCGGGACCCTCCCGGTGGTCCCGGTACGTTACCGATAAAACCTGAAACTTTTCCGGTGACCGAAACAAGACTTCCCATATATAAATCTTTACCTCCGGACCATTCCAGAACTCCTCGTGACGTCCGAGATCTCATCCGGGACTCCGAACAACATTCGGTAACCACATACAAACTTCCTTTATAACCCTAGCGTCATTGAACCTTAAGTGTGTAGACCCTACGGGTTCGGGAACCATGCAGACATGACCGAGACGTTCTCCGGTCAATAACCAACAGCGGGATCTGGATACCCATGTTGGTTCCCACATGTTCCACGATGATCTCATCGGATGAACCACAATGTCGAGGATTCGATCAATCCCGTATTCAGTTCCCTTTGTCTAGCGGTATTGTACTTGCCCGAGATTCGATCGTCGGTATCCCGATACCTTGTTCAATCTCGTTACCGGCAAGTCTCTTTACTCGTTCCATAACACATCATCCCGTGATCAACTCCTTGATCAGATTGTGCACATTATGATGATTTCCTACCGAGTGGGCCCAGAGATACCTCTCCATCACACGGAGTGACAAATCCCAGTCTCGATTCGTGCCAACCCAACACACACTTTCGGAGATACCTGTAGTGTACCTTTATAGCCACCCAGTTACATTGTGACGTTTGGCACACCCAAAGTATTCCTACAGTATCCGGGAGTTGCACAATCTCATGGTCTAAGGAAATGATACTTGACATTAGAAAAGCTTTAGCATACGAACTACACGATCTTTGTGCTAGGCTTAGGATTGGTCAGGAAACCGTAACCATCTATTGATCAACGAGCTACTCAACTAGAGGCTTACTAGGGACATGGTGTTGTCTATGTATCCACACATGTATCTGAGTTTCCTATCAATACAATTATAGCATGGATAATAAACAATTATCATGAACAAGGAAATATAATAATAACCAATTTATTATTGCCTCTAGGGCATATTTCCAACAGGCCCAGTATTGTTTTTTTCCTGCTGCTGTGTTTTTTCTCTTTTATCCAGTAAAGACAGAATTGCAGAAAAGACCTTCAACTTCATGCATTTAATATCTCACAAACCGTGCTACGGATTAAAACAAACTTAATATGAAACTTGCTTAGTTTTTCATCTAGTTTAATAATATGTTGTTTTCATCCATGTTTAAAATATTTGAAATGCTGTTTTTTTAAATTTGCTCCTATGCCATGTTAAAATACTTTAATTCATAACTAAATAACCATAGCTCCGAATTTAATAAACTTTATATGTAAATGGGGTGGAAAAATGCCTAGTTTAACATGGTGTACTTGTTTTGCATGTTTAATAACTCTAAAATTGTGTGTGTTTAAGGCAGAACAACACCAAACCTAATATATGCATATGGGGATTTATCGGAATTGTTGTTCGTTGTTTCCGGCCTCATTTAAACTTGACTAGATAGGTAGTTTTACTTTGCTTCACCCTCTTGCCATGTTAATCAACATTTAATATTGTTGGGTACATAAACAAGATCGAACTAAATAAGTCATGTGGTGTTTCGTCAATATGCAACGGAGTTGCATGTTGAGATCCACTTAAGTTGTAGGATTGTTTGTGCATTTTGCCATGCCATGCTTCATTAAACCGGACATGCATCATACTTGATTGTGCATCATGCCATGATTATGTGATGGTTGTTTACCATGATTGTTTGTTTCTTTCTGGTGTTGCTTCTTCGGGTTGGTTCCGATAACGTCGCGTTTGTGAGGACCTGTTCGACTACGTATGTTTGTCTTCTTCATGGACTCATTCTTCTTCCTTGCGGGATTTTAGGCAAGATGACCATACCCTCGAAATCACTTCTATCTTTGCTTGCTAGTTGCTCGCTCTATTGCTATGCCTATGCTGCGATACCTACCACTCGCTTATCATGCCTCCCATATTGTTGAGCCAAGCCTCTAACCCACCTTGTCCTAGCAAACTGTTGTTTGGCTATGTTACCGCTTTGCTCAGCCCCTCTTATAGCGTTGTTAGTTGCAGGTGAAGATTGGAGTTTGGTCCTTGTTGGAACATGGATATTTTGTTGGGATATCACAATATCTCTTATTTAATTAATGCATCTATACACTTGGTAAAGGGTGGAAGGCTCGGCCTTATGCCTGGTGTTTTGTTCCACTCTTGCCGCCCTAGTTTCCGTCATATCGGTGTTATGTTCCCGGATTTTGCGTTCCTTACACGGTTGGGTTATAATGGGAACCCCTTGACAGTTCGCCTTGAATAAAACTCCTCCAGCAATGCCCAACATTGGTTTTACCATTCGCCACCTAGCCTTTTCTTTCCCTTGGGTTCTACAGACTCAAGGGTCATCTTTATTTAAACCCCCTGGGCCAGTGCTCCTTTGAGTGTTGGTCCGACCGAGTAGACTACGGGGCCACCTCGAGGCAACTTGAGGGTTGGTTTTACTTGTAGGATGTCTCATCTGAGTGTGCCCTGAGAACGAGATATGTGCAGCTCCTATCGGGATTTGTCGGCACATTCGGGCGATGTTGCTAGACTTGTTTTACCATTGTCGAGGATGTCTTGTAACCTGGATGCCGAGCCTGATCGAATTTTCTTGGGAGAAGGAATATACTTCGTTGACCGTGAGAGCTTGTGATGGGCTAAGTTGGGACACCCCTGCAGGGATTTTAACTTTTGAAAGTCGTGCCCGCGGTTATGGGCAGATGGGAATTTGTTAATGTCCGGTTGTCGAAAACCTAAAGTTTATCTTAATTAAAATGCATCAACCGCGTGTGTAACCATGATGGTCTCTTCTCGGCGGAGTCCGGGAAGTGAACACGGTGTTGGAGTTATGTTTGGCGTAGGTTGTTCTAGGATCACTTCTTGATCATAGTTTCTCGACCGTGCTTTTGCCTTCTCTTCTCGCTCTCATTTGCGTATATGTTAGCCACCAAATATGCTAGTCGCTTGCTGCAGCTCCACCTCATATCTTTTACCCTTCCTATAAGCTTAAATAGTCTTGATCGCGAGGGTGTGAGATTGCTGAGTCCCCGTGACTCACAGATACTTCCAAAACTAGCTTGCAGGTGCCGTTGAACCCTGCAGATGACGCAACCAAGCTCAAGGAGGAGCTCGATGAAGATCTTGTCCTTTGTGTTGTTTCGTTCTAGTTGATCAGTAGTGGAGCCTAGTTGGGGTCAATCGGGGATCTGTGTAGCTTTTGGGGTAGTCTTCTTTTATTTTGGTTCCGTAATCGGGGATCTGTGTAGTTGTTGGTGAGATAACCTCGACGCCACCCAATACTGGGGCGGGAGTTCGGGAGTATTGCCATAACTCGTATAACAGATGCTTTTCAAAGGTTGAGGTAAACGATTTCCGAATGTTTCTTGGTTATGTGTTGAAGGATGGATACAGCTGGATGTAGGATTTGTTAGTTTTGGGTGAGATATTATGCTTCTCTGTATCCCCAACACCTGATTGCATAACCGGAAAGTTTCGGGAGTTTATAAGTGGGAATTCAAGTAGCTTTTAGGATATCTTTCCGACAGATGTTTGATATGAAATTGGGGTTCGACGTCTAGTGGTCCGCCTATTCACGGTTGGTTTTACAGTGGTCTCGTTGTGTCTTAAAGAGTCCTTGGCTGTGCCAACTCGGGGACGCTTCGTATGTCATGTGCACTGCCTTGTACATGATGGTGCTGTATGATCGAGCCCGTGTAGGCCCCACCACGAAAACTTCGGACGAAATCTCTATCATATGTTTGTTCCGGCTTATTTTGCAAGCCAAACCCTTGTTTCGTTTTTGAGTTGTGGTATTCGAGTTGCTTCGAAGTCAAGAGTTGATTCCATACCTTTCCTAAGTAGTGTTCTCATATTTCTATGTGAATACTAATCCTTCTTGATCATCGAGACTGTCATGTCAATCCTTTTCAACCGGTGTGTCTCTCTTCAAGTGGATCCGATCACTTCAACATTAGCAAGATCAATTATCAGTTCTTCTCAACGGTGTTTGCTTCATTCGTTCCAAGTTGCCTTTATTTTCCCACCCACCCACCCCCTTTTCTTCAAGGACTCAGATTTCTTAATCAAGTATCCTTTTATTCATGAGAAGTTTCATCGTTCTCCCTGTCAATGTTCTTATCCGGTGATTCTCATGAAGATTTTAACGGAGCTACTAGTTTATCATTCTTTGTTCTCTTTTCTTCTTCGGTGGATTCAATTCAAGCCTTATGTGTTGATCACATACTATTTTCCTTGTTTCAAATGCTTTTCTTATGCTAGTGCACCTCATAATCATTCCCCGCTTGCTATTCAATTGTTCCGGAGTGCTGAGGATATCTCGAAGATTCGTGTTTCCACCCTACATTCGCTCAAGCTCTTTCGAGGATGTTATCTCAGTCAAGCCATTTATTTCAATCGGCGCAATATTCCTTTTAAATCATTCTACGGTGTATCTTTTGGGTGGGCCCTAACCCACAGGTCTTTTTCCAGGATCTTACCTAACTCTTCTAATTCTTTTCGGAGTTACTCTCAAATTCTTTTCCAAGTTTGACGTAAGAATGAGTTACCATCAGTCAAATGCCTTTTCTCCAAGATCTTTCAAATTCTTTTCATCATTGGCTCAACCTTTCCATTCTTCATTCCAGAGTGCCTCTACAATTCTTGGTGGTGTTTCTTGTCATAATTCTCAAATTTTGAAGACCGAAGAAGAGTTTTTCCTCCTTATCTTATTCGTTCTCTCAAAGATTCGTGATTCTAGTTTGAGGCCATCCTCTCATAATTGTTTTTGATTGTGGGAATTCTTTTCATCCATTCGGAGCATTTCACGAGTTGTTTTCTCTTTTCCTTCCTACGGAGCCCTTCATTTCAGAAGACTTATTCATTCTCAGCCTTCAGCTCACTTTCTCCAAATCTTACCGGTGCATCATCCAAGTATTCTCTTCCCAGCTCGGGATCTCTTTGTTTCATGTGTATCTAAATTCTCTCAAACATCTTCGTTCAATTGTTAATTCTTCCTGGTGTTTATTTATCTTTTGTTCGTTCTTTTTCAATTCTTACAGTGGTTTGCTCAAAATTCACTTCCATGGTTATCATATCAATTCTTTCGTTCTTTTCAATCCTACCGGTGTTTTGTTGAAGACCTTATCAAGTTACCGATATCTCTCTTAATCCTTTTCAACGAGAATAAGTAGTATGCCAAATCTGTTTGCTCGTCATCAATTTAAATTGATGAAGGATAAGCATGACGTAATTCTTATTCTTGTTTCTTCCTAGTGATTAATTCCTTATTCCGGAGGTCCATCAAATTCCTGAATTCAATTGTTTCATCTTCTCTTTTTCCCGGACTTCCAAGTTCTCTCAATTATTTCACCATGGAGATTCATCTAAATCGGTACAAGGATTCACCTTGTGTTTTCAACTTCTCTTTCCTTCCGTTTGATCATTCTTTTGCTTTCCTACCAATCTATCCCCTAGGAGCATGCGCGTAGTACTTTCTTTCGATGACTAATAGATTTTTGCAATAACTATGTGAGTTCTTTATGACTAATGTTGAGTCCATGGATTATACGCACTCTCACCTTTCCGCCATTGCTAGCCTCTCTAGTACCGCGCAACTTTCGTCGGTACCATAAACCCACCACATATCCTTCCTCAAAACAACCACCATACCTACCTATTATGGCAATTCCATAGCCATTCTGAGATATATTGCCATGCAACTTTCCACTGTTTCGTTTATTATGACATACATCATCATTGTCATATTGCTTTGCATAATCATGTAGTTCACATCGTATTTATGGCAAAGCCACCGTTCATCATTTTTTAAACATGTCTCTCTTGATTCATTGCACATCCCGGTACACCGCCGAAGGCATTCACATGGTCATATTTTTGTTCTAGTGTCGAGTTGTAATTCTTGAGTTGTAAGTAAATACAAGTGTGATGATTTTCATTATTAGAGCATTGTCCCATGTAAGGAAATAAAAAAAATAAAAATGGGAAATGCCAAAGAAAAGAGAAGGCCCAAAAAAAGAGAAAGAAAAAAATGAGAGAAAAAGAGAGAAGGGACAATGTTACCATCCTTTTTGCCACACTTGCGCTTCAAAGTAGCACCATGATCTTCATGATAGAGAGTCTCCTATGTTATCACTTTCATCTACTGGTGGGAATTTTTCATTATAGAACTTGTCTTGTATATTCCAACGATGGGCTTCCTCAAACGCCCTAGGTCTTCATGAGCAAGCAAGTTGGATGCACACCCACTTAGTTTTCTTTTTGAGCTTTCATAAACTTATAGCTCTAGTGCATCCATTGCATGGCAATCCCTACTCACTCAAATTGATATCTATTGATGGGCATCTCCATAGCCCGTCGATACGCCTAGTTGATGTGAGACTATCTCCTTCTTTATGTCTTCTTGTTGTAGGGTGGAACCCTAAGTGGAGATCTTTCACGAATTGGAGGGGGATCCCCAAGAATAAGATGAACACAAGAGGGAAAACAAGAGGAACACTCAAGAACAAGTCCAATCACACATCCACTAGACCAACAAACACACAAGATCCACAAGGTACATGAACAATCAAAGGGAAACAAGATACATGGTAGAGTTCATCCCAAATCCTATGAAGGAGATGAGGGCTTGATGATCTAGATAGATCCTTCCCTAGATGGGGGCTTTATACACTAGGGATATTCTCCAATGGAGGTCTTTAACTCCAAGGGAGTCTTCTCTCTCTCAAGAGGAATCCCGCAAGGGGAGGTACATGAGCTAAGCTCTAATATCTAGGTCTATTCTTAGCTCCCTTCTAAATGGAGGAGGAAGAGGAGTATATATAGGTCCAAGGGATGAAGGGGTAAGCAGGGGAAAAATGGGGATTACATGGGCAAAGCCCGCAGCAACACTCAGGGGGGCCCCGTGTGCACGGGGTATCCAGAGACGTGACGCATGAGCCCGTGCGCACGGGGTCCGTGGGGCCCGTGGACATGGGGGGCCCCGTGCGCACGGTACACTCCCGTGCGCATGGGGGCTTCAGGATCACCAGCCCGGGAGGCCCTTGGGCACGGGGTCAGGGGGCCCGTGCGCACGGGGTCGCCTGGGAGCTGCTGTCTTCTTCTTGGCTCTTCCTTCTCCGCTTCCAGGCTTCCCTCTTGGATGGTGTAGATGTTCTCTTCTTCTTGGACTCCTCCTCGATGAATGTGTAGCTCCGCTCACACCTATGTATGCACACGAGAGAGGGGTCAAGTAGTATACCATCCTCGAAAGGTACAAGTGGACACGTGTAAAGGAGATGATTCACCTTTGTATGCATGAAGTTGATGTGGCACGTGTCACTTGCCAAATGGACTCTTGACATGGTGATGTCCATAGGATGCTCCGCATCATCCCCTCCTCCTTGGTAAAGATCCAACCTCGGATCGAAATCCAAATCACCATGGGAAAGAGACGATGTCGCCGTATAGAATTTGACGATCACCAAGCATTCATCATCTTGTAGCTTGAAATGGGCACTCTCCAATGTCGCACCATCTTGTAATTCCTTCAAAAGGAGCAAAGATAACAAGCACTTGGAAAAACAAATGTGGTTGGCATTAAAGCAAAACCGAGCATTCAAGAGGTGAGTCACCAAAACAAGTGTTGTCATCAAGCATAACATATGGTTTGACAAAGAAGTGTGGCATGACATTTAAGCATAATAGTTGAGCACAATCAAGGACATCATGGAAACAAGCATGTAGGTGTGAGGTAGCAATGCAAATATGTGTGTCAAGAGAATAAGCATCTACCTCAAACTCATAGAAAGCATGCATAAGGCGCTCCACAAATGGTCTATGGTATGCATATGAAGCACTCACAACACCAAATATAATGATATGTCTAAACACATGGGGCAAGTGCAAGACAATCCAAGCATAATGTGCACGGGGTGTAGTTAATATAGAGTGGCACTCAACACAATAGAAAGAGCAATTGTTCATCATGTGCGAGGCAATCATAGTGATCAAGTAGTGCAAGCTAGTAGTGCGAAGATGCAACATACTAGAAGGAATTCATGGCAAGCATGTCATGTGAACAAATAGTGGGCATGAATAATTCACATGACATATCACAAGCATGAAAGAAAGATATGAGGAGGGTATCATCATTGTATTGGCAAGAAGTCCTAGGTAAACAGCAATGGAACATCATGACTCTCCCCACACAAGAATCAACAATAGCATGAGGCACATGATATACATGGAAATAGTAACAAGGATCAATCATGGGTAGATGCAAGCAAGGATCACAATTGCATGGCAAAATCATGTAAAGATGTAACACCCCAGATGTAACTTTCCCTATTTGTACTCCAACTCTTGCCGTTTCTGGCGTTAAGTTATATTTATTTCCTCGGGTTCGGGTTTTGTCTCCGTGTGTTGTTTTATTTGTCATACATCTCATATCATGTCATCATGTGCATTGCATTTGCATACGTGTTCATCGCATGCATTCGAGCTTTTTCCCCGTTGTCCGTTTTGCATTCCGGCGCTTCGTTCTCCTCCGGTGGACTTTTCTAGCTTTCTTTCGTGTGTGGGGTTTAAACATTTCCGGATTGGACCGAGACTTGCCAAGCAGCCTTGGTTTACTACCGGTAGACCACCTGTCAAGTTTCGTACCATTTGGACTTCGTTTGATACTCCAACGGTTAACCGAGGGACCGAAAAGGCCTCGTGTGTGTTGCAGACCAACACCCCTCCAATTTGGCCCAAAACCCACCAAACTCTGCTCCATGTCCTAGAGCGTTCGATCACGATCGCGTGGCCGTAAACCGCACCTCATTTGGACTCTCCTAGCTCCACTTATGCCTATAAATAGCCCCCCCCCCCCGTTTTTCGGATCTCGGATCTCTCCCCGTCCAACCCTAGCTAAAAAAA
>NC_041382.1:407532150-407538096 GCF_002162155.2 Triticum dicoccoides | reverse complement strand
CCGCGCCCGCGCCGCCTCGCCACCGACGCCCCACTCCGGCGAGCTCTCCGCACCAGCCGGCCCCTCCTCTCCTCACTCCGGCGACCGCGACAGCTCCGGCGAGCTCGGATCCAGCCGTGCCTCGGTTTCTGTGCAGATCTGAGATATTTTGAATCGGGGTTGACTTTTCCCCCTCCGAATCCTAATTTTTGTGCATACTTTGACCGGCCGTATCTTTGCATCCGTAGCTCCGATTTGGGCATATAGCATATCAAAATGTTCGCCTCGACGAGTACATCAGTTCATTCCATTGCATCATTTTCATTTGAGTTCATCTTGACGCCCAAAATGCTGTTAGAAGGAGGCTTCGTGAGATATTTGTCAGATCTGCTAGTTCATCTTAGACTTTTGTCATTTTTGCCATGATTATTGTGTGCATGCTATGCCTGTGAGTCCTTCATGTGTTTTGTTAAGCATTTTGTCTTCTTTCCAGAGGTGCAACCCATGCATTTTTAGGATGTGTGTGGTGACTTGTGCAAGCTTGCAAAGTGAGGCACCCTGTAAATCTGTTTTCAGGGACTTAGTAGTTTTCACCAAGTCTGGGATTATTTAGTTCGTGATGCCATATGTTCAGCTTGTTTCCTAGTGATCCGTGCCTCTTTTGAGGATGATCAGTAAAGGAGTTTTGTTAATCATGTTATGCTCTATCCATCCATGTCTTTGTTTGCAATTATGGAGCACCCTAGCTTGAGTCAATCGAGCTCTACTTTTGCTTTGTTGTGAATCTGGCCAGATCGTCAACTTGTTTGCGATTTTGCCGATGCTATTGTAGTTGATCCGTGCATGCTATGCCATTGTTCTTGTCATGTCTAGCTTTTATTTTGTGCCTTCTTAAAGGATATATGCTTGCCTTGCCATGACTTGCACCGTAGTGAGTGCATCGAGCTCGTTTACGTGCCTTCGTGAGTTATATTTCAGCATGTCTCACTTTTCACTAAGTCTGAAAACTGATTGTGTTTTAGCTATGTTCGTGTGCCCGTTAGTATATTTTGTGAACCCTTTTGGCCCCAGGTCACTTTGGGTCTTTTGTTAAGCTTGGTGAGTAGCTCCATGCCATGTTCTTACTTGTCTTAATCAGGTCATGTATCATGTTGTTTTGCTGCTCCGAAGAGGGCTTCGTGATATGAAATTCCAGACAAGTGTTAATTTAACAAAGTCTGGAATCTGTTTTGCATTTGCGTTTTTGCCATGCTTGTTTGAACCTCCTAGTGGATGAATTGGCCGTGGCTCAGTGCTAGTCTTTTGTTAAGCATCTTGTGTGCATCCCTGCCATGTATTTTGTTGTCATGTTTGGTTGCTGTAGCATGTTCATCTCATTGCATTTAGGTGCCTACTTGCTGTAAATCGTAGGCCGGTGTCAATTTTGAATCGCTTGCCATTTCCAAACCGTAACTCCGATTCCGGCGTTCTTTATATCGTTTTCAAGCGATTTCATCTCATCTTTCCAGTGGCACCCTTGGAATTCCAAGTTGAGGCCAGGTTCATGCATTCCCTGTCATATCTTGCATTTTGCATCCCGCATCGCATCCCGCATAGCATATCATCATTGCATCATTTTGCTTGGTCTTGCACGTGGTTGATTTTGTCTTTGTTGCTTGTTTGTCTTGTTTGGGTAGAGCCAGGAGACGAGTTCGCTACCGAGGAGCCCGTTGAGTTTGCTTGTGAGGATCCAGTCAACTCTGACAACTGTGCAGGCAAGATGATCATACCCTCGAAATCACTACTATCTTTGCTATGCTACTTTGCTCGCTCTTGCAATGCCAATGCTATGATGCCTACCTTTTGCTTGTCAGCCTCCCAATTGCCATGTTGAAACTCTAACCCACCATGTCCTAGCAAACCGTTGATTGGCTATGTTACCGCTTTGCTCAGCCCCTCTTATAGCGTTGCTAGTTACAGGTGAAGATTGGAGGCCGATCCTTGTTGGAACACCTTTTATTACTTGTTGGGATATCATTATATTGCTATGTTATCTTAATGCATCTATATACTTGGTAAAGGGTGGAAGGCTCGGCCTCTCGCCTAGTGTTTTGTTCCATTCTTTCCGCCCTAGTTTCCGTCATATCGGTGTTATGTTCCCGGATTTTGCGTTCCTTACGCGGTTGGGTTATAATGGGAACCCCTTGATAGTTCGCCTTGATTAAAGCTTTTCCAGCAATGCCCAACATTGGTTTTACCATTCGCCACCTAGCCTCTTTTTCCTTGGGTTACCGGAGCCCGAGGGTCATCTTATTTTAACCCCCCCGGGCCAGTGCTCCTCTGAGTGTTGGTCCGACCGAGTAGACTACGGGGCCACCTCGGGGCAACTTGAGGGTTGGTTTTACTCGTAGGATGTCTCATCTCAGTGTGCCCTGAGAAAGAGATATGTGCAGCTCCTATCGGGATTTGTCGGCACATTCGGGCGGTGTTGCTGGTCTTGTTTTAACCTGTCGAAGTGTCTTGAGTTACCGAGATACCGAGTCTGATCGGAACATCTTGGGAGGAGGTCTATTCCTTCGTTGACCGTGAGAGCTTGTCATGGGCTAAGTTGGGACTCCCCTGCAGGGATTGAACTTTCGAAAGCCGTGCCCGCGGTTATGGGCAGATGGGAATTTGTTAATGTCCGGTTGTAGATAACTTGAACCTAAATTATTTAAAATGAATCAACTGAGTGTGTTACCGTGATGGCCTCTTCTCGGCAGAGTCCGGGAAGTGGACACGGTGTTGGAGTAATGTTTGCGCAGGTTGTTCTGTAGTTTTTCGCTCGTGCTTTGCCTCCTCTTCTCGCTCTCTTTTGCGAATAAGATAGCCACCATATATGCTAGTCGCTTGCTGCAGCTCCACATATATATTGCCTTACCCTTCCTATAAGCTTAAATAGTATTGATCGCGAGGGTGCGAGATTGCTGAGTCCCTGTGGCTCACAGATACTATAACTCCAGATGCGGGTCCAGGTGATTTCGCTCCAGGTGACGAGTACGAGCTCAAGTGGGAGTTCGACGAGGACTCTCAGCGATACTACGTTTCCTTTCCCGATGATCAGTAGCGGTGCCTAGTTGGGGTTTGATTGGGACCGTTGTCGCATGTTGGGTTTTCTTCTATTTTGGCGCCGTAGTCGGGCCATGAGTGTTTGGATGATGTATGTTATTTATGTACTCTGATGTGACGTGGCGAGTGTAAGCCAACTATGTTCTCCCCTTTA
The DNA here is from genome assembly GCF_002162155.2 of Triticum dicoccoides. Lineage (NCBI taxonomy): Eukaryota > Viridiplantae > Streptophyta > Magnoliopsida > Poales > Poaceae > Triticum > Triticum dicoccoides. Next base: position 407,534,876 of record NC_041382.1, on the reverse strand, counting down.
TTATTCATATTACATGGGATGTTGTGAAGATTGCCTAACTTGCGACATATGCCTTTAATGCGATTATGTCTCTAAGTCGTGCCTCGACACGTGGGAGCTATAGTCGCATCAAGGGTGTTACAAGTTGGTAATCAGAGCCTTCCCCGACCTTAGGAGCCCCATTGCTTGATCGTTTTTAGCGGCCGAGTTGTGTCTAGAAAAATGTTTTGAGTCTTTAGGAATTATATATCGGAGAGATTAGGAATTCTTTTTACTTCCCAGTCTCCTCATCGCTCTGGTAAGGCTTCCTGACGTAGAGTTTTAACTCTTCTCTTCTCAAATTTCACTAAAAAAAATTTTAGGATCACGCGAGTATCTTGGAATCGTTCCGATGGCTTATGATGAGAACATTGTCTTGGTGCCTCCTGTCAGGGGTTTAGTGGAAGTGTCCCGGGGAGTTGAGCTCTGAGGTGTTGTCGTCATAATTTTATCGTTGCAGTTCTGGAATACTTGAGATATGTTCGCCGACATCGAAAATCTCTTTTATGCAGTTCGTTGGTGAGATAACCTCGACGCCACCTAGTACTGGGGCGGGAGTTCGGGAGTATCGCCATAACTTGTATAACGGATGCTTTACGAAGGTTGAGGTAGATGGTTTCCGAAGGTTTCTTGGTTATGTGTTGAAGGATGGATACAACTGGATGTAGGATTTGCTAGTTTGGGTGAGATATTATGCTTCCCCTGTATCCCCAACACCTGATGGCATAACCGGAAAGGTTCGGGAGTTTCACAGGTGGGAATTCTAGTAGCTCTAGTTCTTCTTCCACGGATATTGGTTTGAGATTGGGATTTCTTACCGATTATTCGTTCTTGATCCATACCTTCTTGATTTATTTCTCTACCTTAATTCTACGTGGCTTCTCAATTTAGGGATATGTGACCACTTCAAGAGGAATGCATTCGTTCATTTTGTTCGGATGTGAAGACTATATGTTGCAATTTTCATTCCGTTGGATTCAGCTTCAATATTTATCTGTCAATGTGCTAATGGTGGTCAACCTCTTCAAGATGGCTCCTCCAACGCCAAAATATCGAGGGTCTTATCCGGCCTAGTTCTTCTCCGTGGGGTTGTGGTGTTCTTTTTGTGAAGAAGAAGGATGGAACGGACCGACTTTGTGTTGATTATCGTCCAGTGAACAAGAAGACCATCAAGAACAAATACCCACTTCCCAACATCAAGTGGCTCATTTTCTGCCTATCAAAGAGTCGATCACTGCAGCTCAATTGGCGGAACTCTATACCTCTCGCATTGTCTCTCTGCACGGTATTCCTCAAGTGATATCTTCAGAACGTGGCAGCATCTTTACCTCCAAGTTTTGGGATTCTTTTCAGAAGGCCATGGGTACTAACATCCGCTTCAGCACAGCTTTCCATCCTCAAACAAGTGGTCAAGTCGAGCGTGTCAACCAGATTCTCGAAGATATGCTCAGGGCTTGTGTGATCTCCTTCGGCATGAAGTGGGAGGATTGTCTTCCTTATGCTGAATTTTCCTACAACAACAGTTTTCAAGCAAGTTCGGGCAAGACCCCTTTTGAAATTCTGTATGGCAGGAAGTGCCGTACCCCTCTCAACTAGTCTGAAACCGGTGAACGTCAGCTTTTGGGTAATGACTTAATCACAGAAGCAGAAGAAATGTGCAAAGTCATTCGTGATAACCTCAAAGCAGCCCAATCCCGCCAGAAGAGCTACTATGATAGTAAGCACCGTGATTTAGCTTTCGAGATCGGAGATCATGTTTACCTCCGTGTCTCTCCTATGAAAGGTACTCGTCGCTTCAGTATCAAAGGGAAGCTTGCCCCTAGATACGTGGGACCTTTCAAGATTGTCAGCAAGAGAGGCGACCTCGCCTATCAACTCGAGCTTCCTTCAAACTTTGCAAATGTTAATGACGTGTTCCATGTCTCTCAGCTTCGAAATTGCTTCAAGACTCTTGACCGCACCGTCAACTTCGAGGACATTGAGCTCCAAGAAGATCTCTCTTATCGTGAGCACCCAGTTGCTATTCTTGGAGAGACTGAACGCAAGACTCGCAACAAGTCAATCAAATTTCTCAAAGTCAAATGGTCACACCATTCCGACCATGAAGCTACCTGGGAACGCGAGGATCACCTCCGTTCTGAGTACCTGGAGTTCTTTCAGTCCTAGATCTCATGACGAGATCTTTTCGTAGTGGTGGAGTGTTGTAACACCCCGGATGTAACTTTCCCTATTTGTACTCCAACTCTTGCCATTTCCGGCATTAAGTTATATTTATTTCCTCGAGTTCGGATTTTGTCTCCATGTGTTGTTGTCTTTGTCATACATCTCATATCATGTCATCATGTGCATTGCATTTGCATACGTGTTCATCGCATGCATTCGAGCTTTTTCCCCGTTGTCCGTTTTGCATTTCGGCGCTTCGTTCTCCTCCGGTGGCCTTTTCTAGCTTTCTTTCGTGTGTGGGGTTTAAACATTTCCGGATTGGACCGAGACTTGCCAAGCGGCCTTGGTTTACTACCGGTAGACCACCTGTCAAGTTTCGTACCATTTGGACTTCGTTTGATACTCCAACGGTTAACCAAGGGACCGAAAAGGCCTCGTGTGTGTTGCAGCCCAACACCCCTCCAATTTGGCCCAAAACCCACCAAACTCTGCTCCATGTCCTAGAGCGTTCGATCACGATCGCGTGGCCGAAAACCGCACCTCAT
>NC_041382.1:407398619-407531661 GCF_002162155.2 Triticum dicoccoides | reverse complement strand
CGCGCCCGCGCTGCCTCACCGCTGGCGCCCCACTCCGGCGAGCTCTCCGCACCGGCCGGCCCCTCCTCTCCTCACTCCGGCGACCGCGACAGCTCCGGCGAGCTCGGATCCAGCCGTGCCTCGGTTTCCGTGCAGATCTGAGATATTTTGAATCGGGGTTGACTTTTTCCCCTCCGAACCCTAATTTTTGTGCATACTTTGACCGACCGTATCTTTGCATCCGTAGCTCTGATTTGGGCATATAGCATATCAAAGTGTTCGACTCGACAAGTACATCATTTCATTCCATTGCATCATTTTCATTTGAGTTCGTCTTGACGCCCAAAATGTTGTTAGAATGAGGCTTCATGAGATATTTGTCAGATCTGCTAGTTCATCTTAGACTTTTGTCATTTTTGCCATGATTATTGTGTGCATGCTATGCCTGTGAGTCCTTCATGTGTTTTGTTAAGCAGTTTGTCTTCTTTCCAGAGGTGCAACCCATGCATTTTTAGGATGTGTGTGGTGACTTGTGCAAGCTTGCAAAGTGAGGCACCCGGTAAATCTGTTTTCAGGGACTTAGTAGTTTTCACTAAGTCTGGGATTATTTATTTCGTGATGCCATATGTTCAGCTTGTTTCCTAGTGATCCGTGCCTCTTTTGAGGATGATCAGTAAAGGAGTTTTCTTAATCATGTTATGCTCTATCCATCCATGTCTTTGTTTGCAATTATGGAGCACCCTAGCTTGAGTCAATCGAGCTCTACTTTTGCTTCGTTGTGAATCTGGGCAGATCGTCAACTCGTTTGCGATTTTGCCGATGCTATTGTAGTTGATCCGTGCATGCTATGCCATTGTTCTTGCCATGTCTAGCTTTTATTTTGTGCCTTCTTAAAGGATGTATGCTTGCCTTGCCATGACTTGCACCGTAGTGAGTGCATCGAGCTCGTTTACGTGCCTTCTGAGTTATATTTCAGCATGTCTCAGTTTTCACTAAGTCTGAAAACTGATTGTGTTTTAGCTATGTTCGTGTGCCCGTTAGTATATTTTGTGAACCCTTTTGGCCCCAGGTCACTTTGGGTCTTTTGTTAATCTTGTTGAGTAGCTCCATGCCATGTTCTTACTTGTCTTAATCAGGTCATGTATCATGTTGTTTTGCTGCTCCGAAGAGGGCTTCGTGATATGAAATTCCAGACAAGTGTTAATTTAACTAAGTCTGGAATCTGTTTTGCATTTGCGTTTTTGCCATGCTTGTTTGAACCTCCTAGTGGATGAATTGGCCGTGGCTCAGTGCTAGTCTTTTGTTAAGCATCTTGTGTGCATCCCTGCCATGTATTTTGTTGTCATGTTTGGTGGCTGTAGCATGTTCATCTCATTGCATTTAGGTGCCTACTTGCTGTAAATCGCAGGCCGGTGTCAATTTTGAATCGCTTGCCATTTCCAAACCGTAACTCCGATTCCGGCGTTCTTTATATCGTTTTCAAGCAATTTCATCTCATCTTTCTAGTGGCACCCTTGGAATTCCAAGTCGAGGCCAGGTTCATGCATTCCCTGTCATATCTTGCATTTTGCATCCCGCATCGTATCCCGCATAGCATATCATCATTGCATCATTTTGCTTGGTCTTGCACATGGTTGATTTTGTCTTTGTTGCTTGTTTGTCTTGTTTGGGTAGAGTCGGGAGACGAGTTCGCTACCGAGGATCCCGTTGAGTTTGCTTGTGAGGATCCAGTCAACTCTGACAACTGTGCAGGCAAGATGATCATACCCTCGAAATCACTACTATCTTTGCTATGCTAGTTTGCTCGCTCTTGCAATGCCAATGCTACGATGCCTACCTTTTGCTTGTCAGCCTCCCAATTGCCATGTTGAAACTCTAACCCACCATGTCCTAGCAAACCGTTGATTGGCTATGTTACCGCTTTGCTCAGCCCCTCTTATAGTGTTGCTAGTTGCAGGTGAAGATTGGAGGCCGATCCTTGTTGGAACACCTTTTATTACTTGTCGGGATATCATTATATTGCTATGTTATCTTAATGCATCTATATACTTGGTAAAGGGTGGAAGGCTCGGCCTCTCGCCTAGTGTTTTGTTCAACTCTTGCCGCCCTAGTTTCCGTCATATCGGTGTTATGTTCCCGGATTTTGCGTTCCTTACGCGGTTGGGTTATAATGGGAACCCCTTGATAGTTCGCCTTGATTAAAGCTTTTCCAGCAATGCCCAACATTGGTTTTACCATTCGCCACCTAGCCTCTTTTCCCTTGGGTTACCGGAGCCCGAGGGTCATCTTATTTTAACCCCCCCGGGCCATTGCTCCTCTGAGTGTTTGTCCGACCGAGTAGACTGCGGGGCCACCTCGGGGCAACTTGAGGGTTGGTTTTACCTGTAGGATGTCTCATCTGAGTGTGCCCTGAGAAAGAGATATGTGCAGCTCCTATCGGGATTTGTCGGCACATTCGGACGGTGTTGCTGGTCTTGTTTTAACCTGTCGAAGTGTCTTGAGTTACCGAGATACCGAGTCTGATCGGAACGTCTTGGGAGGAGGTCTATTCCTTCGTTGACCATGGGAGCTTGTCATGGGCTAAGTTGGGATTCCCCTGCAGGGATTGAACTTTCGAAAGCCGTGCCCGCGGTTATGGGCAGATGGGAATTTGTTAATGTCCGGTTGTAGATAACTTGAACCTAAATTATTTAAAATGAATCAACTGAGTGTGTTACCGTGATGGCCTCTTCTCGGCGGAGTCCGGGAAGTGGACACGGTGTTGGAGTAATGTTTGCGCAGGTTGTTCTGTAGTTTGTCGCTCGTGCTTTGCCTCCTCTTCTCGCTCTCTTTTGCGAATAAGATAGCCACCATATATGCTAGTCGCATGCTGCAGCTCCACATATATATTGCCTTACCCTTCCTATAAGCTTAAATAGTCTTGATCGCGAGGGTGCGAGATTGCTGAGTCCCTGTGGCTCACAGATACTATAACTCTAGATGCAGGTCCAGGTGATTCCGCTCCAGGTGACGAGTACGAGCTCAAGTGGGAGTTCGAGGAGGACTCTCAGCGATACTATGTTTCCTTTCCCGATGATCAGTAGTGGTGCCTAGTTGGGGTTTGATTGGGACCGTTGTCGCATGTTGGGTTTTCTTCTATTTTGGCGCCGTAGTCGGGCCATGAGTGTTTGGATGATGTATGTTATATATGTACTCTGATGTGACGCGGCGAGTGTAAGCCAACTATGTTCTCCCCTTTATTATTCATATTACATGGGATGTTGTGAAGATTGCCTAACTTGCGACATATGCCTTCAATGCGATTATGTCTCTAAGTCGTGCCTCGACACGTGGGAGCTATAGTCGCATCGAGGGTATTACAAAAGAGGCATAGCATGCAAAGTGAACAAGATACAATGGACATAAAGTGACAAGTGATATATAGCCCATAGCCTTGTGAGAGCCAAGTAGAAGAGATGCGCATAGTCATTGCGCCAAGGGAATGGCTGGAAGGACAATCCACAGGATCCCAAATCGTCGTTGCTCTCAAGAGCTCGTTTTGTCAACTCTTGGGATCGAGAGGTTGACGAGTATACATGAGTACCTACACAGAACAAAAACAAAGGGAAAATTGTGTCTGCGTGGTAGATGTACACATCATCCATCATGATGCGCACGTGCTTGTGTTGGTTAACACAAAATATCCAATGCTCAAATAAATGAGTTGCATGATATAGAAACATGTCATCCATCATGAGAGGTTTGTTGTTATGTATAGAATAATGGATACTCAAGTTGTGTAATGCATCATGGGAAATATCTAGAGCATTGTTATGCGTGGAATGCATATGGTGCAAGTAATGATGAGGATCATGCAAAATATGGAATGCATCAAAATCTCCTAAAATGTATGAGGAAACTATGGGGGTCTCCTCATGAGCAATATTGGAAACATCATATGGAGAAAATGGACGACATCCAAAACAATGCATATCCGAAGCTAGGTGGTCATGGCATGTCATATGAGATAAATGATGCAAAGGAAGCATATCAATATCATCACAAGAAAAACAAATGCCAATAACCATGGGCTTGTCATCTATGCCATAGGTGCAAATTGGGTTTATTTTAATGGCATATGCATAGTCACTATGATGAGATTGCAAATATGACATATGATTGATCTCATGCATAGCATATGACAAGTCAAGCGGATTGTCAAACATGATGTGACCTAGAGAATTGTCACAAGAAATCCTATGTAACATGGCATCACAACTAAGAGACTTCACATGGCAATCATCATACTCATCATAAATGGGTAAATCATTGCATGGGGAAATCATACTAGCATGAAGCATGTCAATAGGGGGATCAACATCATGAAAGCAATCAATGTCAAGAATGTCCACTAGTGGGACTAGAGCATCACCGTCACCTATGTTACCGTTTTCATTCCACTCAAATGGTGTAGGTGAGGTGGGAAAGACCAAATGGTGGTCATCTTCATCTTGATGGAACCATGTGGGGGTTGCATCATCGTATTACACCATGGCCATCATCTTGTCCATAGGAAGGACGAAGTCATCGAGGATCGGCGCATCATCATAAATGGGACCTAGCGCCAAATGAGAAGACACAATAGAGGTAGAGGTCAAGTCGTTAGTGTTGAAAGTGGCCTCACATGACCTATCTCACTCTCTCTATGTGGTGGTTCACTCACTCCCTTAAGGTAGGTGCACTCAAACTGACATATGGTGGAGTCACTCATCTCACTCACGTGGTGGGGGTTGTGGCTCTCCTCAGATGGGAGTTGTGGCAACTCGTCATATATGGGGCTAGTGGCGAAGTCACTCTCACTCTCAATATGGTGGCACAAGGCACTCAAGTCATCATATGTCGCCGTTGTCGAAGGGAAAATCCCATGCTCAACCATCTCCCTTGAGGGGCTTCCGAAGATGGAAGTATCGCCCTCGCTCGTAGGTGATCGCCTTGGACTTGATGATGTCGAAGTAGGCGTACTCGTGGGAAGTAGGCGAAGATGTCATACGTCCAAAGGCGAAGATGCCTTGACGTCAGTTGGCGAAGATGCGAAAGTTGTTGTCGAAGCCGCAACCTTGGGGTCGATGGTGCTGTTCTATAGAGCCCGTGCGCACGGGGGTGCAGGAGGACGTGGGCATGGGGGTCCAAGGCCCGTGTGCACGGGGGTGGCAGAGAAGCCTACTCTTGTCCCGAAGGTCGCTCTTCATGGTCTTGTCCATGTTCTTGGCAGTTGCCTCGAAGATGATGACGGTGCCGCGTGGTACTTGCATCGCATGGCCGTAACGAAGACTTGCGACGTGAGCGTCTCCGCCTTGAAGACGACGAAGAGGAAGAAGACTTGTAGTTGGCCCACACGTGTCGGATGTCATCCAATTGTGCGTCCAACTTGGTGTCGATGTAGTCCCTTGCCCGTACTTCGCGTTGTTGAATGTCGATGATGAGTCGCTCAATGCCTCGCATTGCTCGTTGTAGTCTGAAGATGGGCGTTTTGGTGATGTAGTTGTTCGTGTCGTCGTTGTCGTGGAAGAATGGAGATGAAATGCCTTGCCTATCCATCACAAGACTCGAGCAAAGGTGAGTAGGAAATGAGATAAACAATACCAAGCTACCTTTTCCCGAAGTTGAGGATGTATCTTGTATCACTCAATGTGAAATGAAAGAATAGTGGAATTGGTACTGGACTTGTTCACTCACACCTACAAAGTAAAGCTTATGGTCGAGCTCGGTGAGGATAGTGGCACAAAATTTTGATGCAAATTGTTAGCAAGAGTCAATAATATTGGAAAAGATTCACAAATTCGCAAGTGAAACCAGTAGACCAATAGCAATGGGTGGTACACGGAAACACACACACGGATAGATAAATGGGGTCGTGCAACCAAGGAATGAGCAAAAAATTTGGAATCCACGGAAAACGCTCGTGTTGCACAACTCAAGAGAGACGCTAGCATGATTGCTCAATAGGCGGATACGACACTTGTGCACAACCTATAAGATGCAAAATGTATGAGCTTGCTACCTCTTGAGCACTGCGTTGGATTTCCCCGAAGAGGAAGGGATGATGCAGCAAAGTAGCGTAAGTATTTCCCTTAGTTTTTGAGAACCAAGGTATCAATCCAGTAGGAGGCTACGCACGAGTCCCTCGTACCTACACAAAAACAATAGCTCAACGCAACCAACGCGCTTAGGGGTTGTCAATCCCTTCATGGTTACTTACGAAAGTGAGATATGATAGAGATGATAAATAATATTTTTGGTATTTTTGGTATAGAGATGCAAAGTGAAAAGTAAAAGGCAAAGTAAAAAAGCAAAACAATAATAAAGTGATGGAGATTGATATGATGAGAAAGAGACCCGGGGGCCATAGGTTTCACTAGTGGCTTCTCTCAAGAGCATAAGTATTCTACGGTGGGTGAACAAATTACTGTTGAGCAATTGATAGAACTGAGCATAGTTATGAGAATATCTAGGTATGATCATGTATATAGGCATCACGTCCGAGACAAGTAGACCGACTCCTGCCTGCATCTACTACTATTACTCCACTCATCGACCGCTATCCAGCATGCATCTAGAGTATTAAGTTAAAAACAGAGTAACGCCTTAAGCAAGATGACATGATGTAGAGGGATAGTTTCATGCAATATGATAAAAACCCCATCTTGTTATCCTCGATGGAAACGATACAATACATGCCTTGCTGCCCCTTCTGTCACTGGGAAAGGACACCACAAGATCGAACCCAAAGCTAAGCACTTCTCCCATGGCAAGAAAAACCAATCTAGTAGGCCAAACCAAACTAATATTTTGAAGAGACTTGCAAAGATAACCAATCATACATAAAAGAATTCAGAGAAGATTCAAATATTATTCATAGCTAGACTTGATCATAAACCCACAATTCATCGGTCTCAACAAACACATCGCAAAAAGAAGATTACATCGAATAGATCTCCACAAGAGAGGGGGAGAACATTGTATTGAGATCCAAAAAGAGAGAAGAGGCCATCTAGCTACTAACTATGGACCCGTAGGTCTGAAGTAAACTACTCACACTTCATCGGAGGGGCTTGGATGATGATGTAGAAGCCCTCCATGATCGATGCCCCCTCCGGCGGAGCTCCGAAACAGGCCCCAAGATGGGATCTCGTGGATACAGAAAGTTGCGGCGGTGGAATTAGGTTTTTGGCTCCGTCCCCGATCGTTTGGGGGTACGTAGGTATATATAGGAGGAAGAAGTACGTCGGTGGAGCTTCGAGGGGCCCATGAGGCAGGGGTGCGTGCCCTCCACCCTCGTGACTGCCTCGTGGCTTTCTTGATGGAGGGTCCAAGTCTCCTGGATCTTATCTGATGAGAAAATCACGTTTCCGAAGGTTTCATTCCGTTTGGACTCCGTTTGATATTATGTTTCTCCGAAACACTGAAATAGGCAAAAAAACAGCAATTCTGGACTGGGCCTCCGGTTAATAGGTTAGTCCCCAAAATAATATAAAAGTGGAAAATAAAGCCCAATATAGTCCAAAACAGTAGATAATATAGCATGGAGCAATCAAAAATTATAGATACGTTGGAGACGTATCAAGCATCCCCAAGCTTAATTCATGTTCGTCCTCGAGTAGGTAAATGATAAAAAGAGAATTTTTGATGCGGAGTGCTACTTGGCATAATTTTAATGTAATTCTTCTTAATTGTGGTATGAATATTCAGATCCGAAAGATTCAAGACAAAAGTTCATATTGACATAAAAATGATAATACTTCAAGCATACTAACTAAGCAATTATGTCTTCCCAAAATAACATGGCCAAAGAAAGTTCATCGATACAAAATTATATAGTTTAGTCATGTTTCATTTTCGTCACACAAGAATGCTCTCATCATGCACAACCCCGATGACAAGCCAATCGATTGTTTCATACTTTAGTAATCTCAAACCTATAAACTTTCACGCAATATATGAGCGCGAGCCATGGACATAGCACTATGGGTGGAATAGAATATAATGCGGGGGGTTATGTGGAGAAGACAAAAAAGGATAAAGTCTCACATCAACGAGGCTAATCAATGGGCTATGGAGATGCCCACCGATTGATGTTAATGCAAGGAGTAGGGATTGCCATGCAACAGATGCACTAGAGCTATAAATGTATGAAAGCTCAACAAACGAAACTAGTTGGTGTGCATCCAACTTGCTTGCTCACGAAGACCTAGGGCACTTGAGGAGGCCCATTGTTGGAATATACAAGCCAAGTTCTATAATGAAAAATTCCCACTAGTATATGAAAGTGATAACATGAGAGACTCTCTACTATGAAGATCATGGTGCTACTTTGAAGCACAAGTGTGGTAAAAGGATAGTAACATTGTCCCTTCTCTCTTTTTCTCTTATTTTTTGGGGCCTTTTCTTTTTTTATGGCCTTTCTCTTTTTTTGGGCCTTCTCGTTTTTATGGCCTTTTTTATTTCTCACTTGGGATAATGCTCTAATAATGATGATGATCACACTTCTATTTATTTACAACTCAATGATTACAACTCGATACTAGAACAAAGATGACTCTATATGAATGCCTCCGGCGGTGTACCGGGATATGCAATGAACCAAGAGTGACATGTATGAAAGAATTATGAATTGTGGCTTTGCCACAAATACTATGTCAACTACATGATCATGCTAAGCAATATGACAATGATGAATGTGTCATGATGAATGGAATGATGGAAAGTTGCATCGCAATATATCTCGAAATGGCTATGGAAATGCCATAATAGGTAGGTATGGTGGCTGTTTTGAGGAAGATATAAGGAGGTTTATGTGTGAAAGAGCGTATCATATCACGGGGTTTGGATGCGCCGGCGAAGTTTGCGCCAACTCTCAATGTGAGAAAGGGCAATGCACGGTACCGAAGATGCTAGCAAGGATGGAAGGGTGAGAGTGCGTATAATCCATGGACTCAACATTAGTCATAAAGAACTCACATACTTATTGCAAAAATCTACAAGTCATCAAAAACCTAGGCACTACGCGCATGCTCCTAGGGGGGTAGATTGGTAGGAAAAGGCCATCGCTCGTCCCCGAGCGCCACTCATAAGGAGGACAATCAAATAACACCTCATGTTTCAAATTTTTTGCATAACGTTTACCATACGTGCATGCTACGGGACTTGCAAACTTCAACACAAGTATTTCTCAATTTCACAACTACTCAACTAGCATGACTTTGATATTATTACCTCCATATCTCAAAACAACCATCAAGCATCAAACTTTTCTTAGTATTCAACACACTCATAAGAAAGTTTTATTATTAATCTTGCATACCAAGCATATTAGGATTTTAAGCAAATTACCATGCTAATAAGACTCTCAAAATAATCTAAGTGAAGCATGAGAGATCAATAGTTTCTATAAAACAAATCCACCACTATGCTCTAAAAGATATAAGTGAAGCACTGTAGCAAAACTATAAAGCTCAAAAGATATAAGTGAAGCACATAGAGCAAAACTATAAATCTCAAAAGATATAAGTGAAGTATATAGAGTATTCTATCAAATTCCAAATCATGTATGGCTCTCTCAAAAGATGTGTACAGCAAGGATGATTGTGGTAAACTAATAAGCAAAGACTCAAATAATACAAGACGATCCAAGCAAAAAACATATCATGTGGTGAATAAAAATATAGCTCCAAGTAAAGTTACCGATAGAAGTAGACAAAAGAGGGGATGCCTTCCGGGGCATTTCCAAGATTTGGCTTTTAGGTGTCCTTAGATTATCTTGGGGGTGCCATGGGCATCCCCAAGCTTAGGCTCTTGCCACTCCTTGTTCCATAATCCATCAAATCTTTACCCAAAACTTGAAAACTTCACAACACAAAACTCAAAATAGAAAATCCCGTGAGCTCCGTTAGCAAAAGAAAACAAAGCACCACTTCAAGGTACTGTAATGAACTCATTATTTATTTATATTGGTGTTAAACCTACTGTATTCCAACTTTTCTAGGTATTCTAAACTATTTTACTAGCCATAGATTCATCAAAATAAGCAAACAACACACGAAAAACAGAATCTGTGAAAAACAGAACAGTCTGTAGTAATTTGTAGCTAGCGCAAGATCTGGAACCCCAAGAATTCTAAAATAAATTGCTGGACGTGAGGAATTTATCTATTAATCATATGAACAAGGAATTAACTAAATATCAGTTTCCAAGTAAAAATGACAGAAGTTCTTGTGAGCGCTAAAGTTTCTGTTTTTTAAAGCAAGTTCAACAAGACTTTCCCCAAGTCTTCCCAACGGTTCTACTTGGCACAAACACTAATTAAACACAAAAAACACAACCAAAACAGAGGATAAATAAATTATTTATTACTAAACAGGAGCAAAAAGCAAGGAATAAAAATAAAATTGGGTTGCCTCCCAACAAGTGCTATCGTTTAACGCCCCTAGCTAGGCATAACAAGCAAGAGTAGATCTAGGTATTGCCATCTTTGGTAGGCAATCCATGTTGGGGAACGTAGTAATTTAAAATTTTCCTACGCACACGCAAGATCATGGTGATGCATAGCAACGAGAGGGGAGAGTGTTGTCTACGTACCCTCGTAGACCGAAAGCGGAAGCGTTATGACAACGCGGTTGATGTAGTCATACGTCTTCACGGCCCGACCGATCAAGCACCGAAACTACGGTACCTCCGAGTTCTAGCACACGTTCAGCTCAATGACGATCCCCGGACTCCGATCCAGCAGAATGTCGGGGAAGAGTTCCGTTAGCACGACGGTGTGGTGATGATCTTGATGTTCTACCGTCGCAGGGCTTCGCCTAAGCACCGCTACAATATTATCGAGGATTTTGGTGGAGGGGGGCACCGCACACGGCTAAGAGATCAATGATCAATTGTTGTGTCCATGGGGTGCCCCCCTGCCCCCGTATATAAAGGAGCAAGGGGGAAGGCGGCTGGCCTAGGAGGAGGGCGCATCAAGGGGGGAGTCCTACTCCCACCGGGAGTAGGACTCCTTCTTTCCTTGTTGGAGTAGGAGAGAAGGAAAGAGGAGGAGAGGAAGAAGGAAAAGGGGGCTGCACCCTTGTCCAATTCGGACCAGAGGGGGGCCGCGCGCCTCCTTCCTTTTGGCCTCTCTCCTCTATTCCCGTATGGCCCAATAATGCCCATATACTCCCCGGCGAATTCCCGTAACTCTCCGGTACTCCGATAAATACCCGAATCACTCGGAACCTTTCCGATGTCCGAATATAGTCGTCTAATATATCGATATTTACGTCTCGACCATTTCGAGACTCCTCGTCATGTCCCCGATCTCATCCGGGACTCCAAACTCCTTCGGTACATCAAAACTCATAAACTCATAATATAACTGTCATCGAAACTTTAAGCGTGCGGACCCTACGGGTTCGAGAACAATGTAGACATGACCGAGACACGTCTCTGGTCAATAACCAATAGCGGAACTTGGATGCTCATATTGGCTCCCACATATTCTACGAAGATCTTTATCGGTCAAACCGCATAACAACATACGTTGTTCCCTTTGTCATCGGTATGTTACTTGCCCGAGATTCGATCGTCGGTATCTCAATACCTAGTTTAATCTTGTTACCAGCAAGTCTCTTTACTCGTTCCGTAATACATCATCCCGCAACTAACTCATTAGTTGCAATGCTTGCAAGGCTTAAGTGATGTGCATTACCGAGAGGGCCCAGAGATACCTCTCCGACAATCGGAGTGACAAATCATAATCTCGAAATACGCCAACCCAACAAGTACCTTCGGAGACACCTGTAGAGCACCTTTATAATCACCTAGTTACGTTGTGATGTTTGGTAGCACACAAAGTGTTCCTCCGGTAAACGGGAGTTGCATAATCTCATAGTCATAGGAACATGTATAAGTCATGAAGAAAGCAATAGCAACAAACTAAACGATCAAGTGCTATGCTAAAGGAATGGGTCAAGTCAATCACATCATTCTCTAATGATGTGACCCCGTTAATCAAATGACAACTCATGTCTATGGCTAGGAAACTTAACCATCTTTGATTCAATGAGCTAGTCAAGTAGAGGCATACTAGTGACACTCTGTTTGTCTATGTATTCACACATGTATTATGTTTCCGGTTAATACCATTCTAGCATGAATAATAAACATTTATCATAAGATAAGGAAATAAATAATAACTTTATTATTGCCTCTAGGGCATATTTCCTTCAGTCTCCCACTTGCACTAGAGTCAATAATCTAGTTTACATCGTCATGTGATTTAACATCAATAGTTCACATCACCATGTGATTAACACCCATAGTTCACATCGTCATGTGACCAACACCCAAAGGGTTTACTAGATTCAATAATCTAGTTCACATCGCTATGTGATTAACGCCCAAAGAGTACTAAGGTGTGATCATGTTTGGCTTGTGAGAGAAGTTTAGTCAACGGGTCTGCCACATTCAGATCCGTAAGTATTTTGCAAATTTCTATGTCAACAATGCTCTGCACTAAGCTACTCTAGCTAATTGTCCCACTTTCAATATGTATCCAGATTGTGACTTTGAGTCATCTGGATCAGTGTCAAAACTTGCATCGACGTAACCTTTTACGATGAACCTTTTGTCACCTCCATAATCGAGAAACATATCCTTTTTCCACTAAGGATAATTTTGACCAATGTCCAGTGATCTACTCCTAGATCACTATTGTACTCCCTTGCCAAAATCAGGGCAGGGTATACAATAGGTCTGGTACACAGCATGGCATACTTTATAGAACCTATGGTTGAGGCATAGGGAATGACTTTCATTCTCTCTCTATCTTCTGCTGTGGTCGGGTTTTGAGTCTTACTCAACTTCACACCTTTGCAACACAAGCAAGAACTCCTTCTTTGACTGTTCCATTTTGAACTACTTCAAAATCTTGTCAAGGTATGTACTCATTGAAAAACTTATCAAGCGTCTTGATCTATCTCTATAGATCTTTATGCTCAATATGTAAGCAGCTTCACCGAGGTCTTTCTTTGAAAAACTCCTTTCAAACATTCCTTTATGCTTTGCAGAATAAATCTACATTTATCTCGGATCAACAATATGTCATACACATATACTTATCAGAAATTCTGTAGTGCTCCCACTCACTTTCTTGTAAATACAGGCTTCACCGCAAGTCTGTATAAAACTATATGCTTTGATCAACTTATCAAAGCGTATATTCCAACTCCGAGATGCTTGCACCGGTCCATAGATGGATCGCTGGAGCTTGCATATTTTTTTAGTACCTTTAGGATTGACAAAACCTTCTGGTTGCATCATATACAACTCTTCTTTAATAAATCCATTAAGGAATGCGGTTTTGTTTATCCGCTTGCCAGATTTCATAAAATGCGGCAATTGCTAACATGATTCGGACAGACTTAAGCATAGATACGAGTGAGAAACTCTCATCGTAGTCAACACCTTGAACTTGTCGAAAACCTTTTGTGACAATTCTAGCTTTGTAGATAGTAACACTACTATCAGCGTCCGTCTTCCTCTTGAAGATCCATTTAATCTCAATGGCTCGGCGACCATCGGGCAAGTCAATCAAAGTCCATACTTTGTTCTCATACATGGATCTCATCTCAGATTTCATGGCCTCAAGCCATTTTGCGGAATCTGGGCTCACCATCGCTTCCCCATAGTTCGTAGGTTCGTCATGGTCAAGTAACATGACCTCCAGAACAGGATTATCGTACCACTCTGGTGCGGATCTCACTCTGGTTTACCTACGAGGTTCGGTAGTAACTTGATCTGAAGTTACATGATCATCATCATTAGCTTCCTCACTAATTGGTGTAGTAGTCACAGGAACAAATTTTTGTGATGAACTACTTTCCAATAAGGGAGCAGGTACAGTTTCCTCATCAAGTTATACTTTCCTCCCACTCACTTCTTTCGAGAGAAACTCCTTCTCTAGAAAGGATCCATTCTCAGCAATGAATATCTTGCCTTCGGATCAGTGATAGAAGGTGTACCCAACATTTTCTTTTGGGTATCCTATGAAGACGCACTTCTCCGATTTGGGTTTGAGCTTATCAGGTTGAAAATTTTTCACATAAGCATTGCAACCTCAAACTTTAAGAAACGACATCTTAGGTTTCTTGCCAAACCATAGTTCATACGGTGTCGTCTCAACGGATTTAGATGGTGCCCTATTTAACGTGAATGTAGCTGTCTCTAATGCATAACCTCAATATGATAGTGGTATCGGTAAGAGACATCATAGATCGCACCCTATCTAATAAAGCACGGTTACGACGTTTGGACACACCATTACACTGTGGTGTTCCAGGTGGCGTGAGTAGTGAAACTATTTCACATTGGTTTAACCGAAGGCCAAACTTGTAACTCAAATATTTTACTTCTTGCGATCATATCGTAGAAACTTTTATTTTGTTACGATGATTCTCCACTTCACTTCTGAAATTCTTTGAACTTTTCAAATATTTCAGACTTGTGTTTCATCAAGTAGATATACCATATCTGCTCAAATCATCTGTGAAGGTCAGAAAATAACGATACCCGCCGCGAGCCTCAACATTCATCGGACTGCATACATCAGTATGTATTATTTCCTACAAATCTGTTGCTCGCTCCATTGTTCCGGAGAACGGAGTCTTAGTCATCTTGCCCATGAGGCATGGTTCGCAAGCATCAACTGATTCATAATCAAGTGATTCCAAAAGCCCATCAACATGGATTTTCTTCATGCGCTTTACACCAATATGACCTAAACGGCAGTGCCACAAATAAGTTGCACTATCATTATTAACTTTGCATCTTTTGGCTTCAATATTATGAAAATGTGTATCACCACGATCGAGATCCAACAAACCATTTTCATTGGGTGTATGACCATAGAAGGTTTTATTCATGTAAATAGAACAACAATTATTCTCTAACTTACATGAACAACCGTATTGCAATAAACATGATCCAATCATATTTATGCTCAACGCAGACACCAAATAACATTTATTTAGGTTCAACACTAATCCCGAAAGTATAGGGAGTGTGCGATGATGATCATATCAATCTTGGAACCACTTCCAACACACATCGTCACTTCACCCTTAACTAGTCTCTGTTTATTTTGCAACTCCCGTTTCGAGTTACTACTCTTAGCAACTGAACCAGTATCAAATACCGAGGGGTTGCTACGAACACTAGTAAAATACACATCAATAATCTGTATATCAAATATACCTTTGTTCACTTTGCCATCCTTCTTATCCGCCAAATACTTGGGGCAGTTCTGCTTCCAGTGACCAGTCCCTTTGCAGTAGAAGCACTTAGTCTTAGGCTTAGGTCCAGACTTGGGTTTCTTCACTTGAGCAGCAACTTGTTTGCCGTTCTTCTTGAAGTTCCCCTTCTTCCCTTTGCCCTTTCTCTTGAAACTAGTGGTCTTGTTAATCATTAACACTTGATGCTCTTTCTTGATTTCTACCTTCATTGATTCATCATCACGAAGAGCTTGGGAATCGTTTTCGTTATCCCTTGCATATTATAGTTCATCACGAAGTTCTACTAACTTGGTGATGGTGACTAGAGAATTATGTCAATCACTATTTTATCTGGAAGATTAACTCCCACTTGATTCAAGTGATTGTAGTACCCAGACAATCTGAGCACATGCTCACTGCTTGAGCTATTCTCCTCCATCTTTTAGCTATAGAACTTATTGGTGACTTCATATCTCTCAACTCGGGTATTTGCTTGAAATATTAACTTCAACTCCTGGAACATCCATATGATCCATGACGTTCAAAACATCTTTGAAGTACCGATTCTAAGCTGTTAAGCATGGTGCACTAAACTATCAAGTAGTCATCATATTGAGCTAGCCAAACGTTCATGACGTCTGCATCTGCTCCTGCAATAGGTCTGTCACCTAGCGGTGCATTAAGGACATAATTCTTCTGTGCAGCAATGAGGATAAACCTCAGATCACGGATCCAATCCGCATCATTGCTACTAACATCTTTCAACTTAGTTTTCTCTAGGAACATATGAAAAATAAAACATGGGAGCTAAACGCGAGCTATTGATCTACAACATAGATATGTTAATACTACCAGGACTAAGTTCATGATAAATTTAAGTTCAATTAATCATATTACTTAAGAACTCCCACTTAGAAAGACATCCCTCTAATCTTCTAAGTGATCACGTGATCCAAATCAACTAAACCATGTCCGATCATCACGTGAGATGGAGTAGTTTCAATGGTGAACATCACTATGTTGATCATATCTACTATATGATTCACGCTCGACCTTTCGGTCTCCGTGTTCGGAGGCCACATCTGTTATATGCTAGGCTCGTCAAGTTTAACCTGAGTATTCCGCGTGTGCAACTGTTTTGCAACCGTTGTATTTGAATGTAGAGCCTATCACACCTGATCATCACGTGGTGTCTCAGCACGAAGAACTTTCACAACGGTGCATACTCAGGGAGAAACTTATACTTTGATAATTTAGTGAGGGATCATCGTATAATGCTACCGTCAATCAAAGCAAGATAAGATGCATAAAAGATAAACATCACATGCAATCCATATAAGTGATATGATATGGCCATCATCATCTTGTACTTGTGTTCTCCATCTCCGAAGTACCGTCATGATCACCATCGTCACCGGCGCGACACCTTGATCTCCATCATAGCATCGTTGTCGTCTCGCCAATCTTATACTTCCACGACTATCGCTACCGCTTAGTGATAAAGTAAAGCATTACAACGCGATCATATTGCATACAATAAAGCGACAACCATATGGCTCCTGCCAGTTGCCGATAACTCGGTTAAAAAACATGATCATCTCATACAATAAAATTTAGCATCATGTCTTAACCATATCACATCACAACATGCCCTACAAAAACAAGTTAGACGTCCTCTACTTTGTTGTTGCAAATTTTACGTGGCTGCTACGGGCTTAGCAAGAACCGTTCTTACCTACACATCAAAACCACAACGATAGTTTGTCAAGTTGGTGCTGTTTTAACCTTCGCAAGGACCGGGCATAGCCACACTTGGTTCAACTAAAATTGGAGAAACTGACACCCGCCAGCCACCTATGTGCAAAGCACGTCGGTAGAACCAGTCTCACGTAAGCGTACGCGTAATGTCGGTCTGGGCCGCTTCATCCAACAATACCACTGAACCAAAGTATGACATGCTGGTAAGTAGTATGACTTATATCGCCCACAACTCACTTGTGTTCTACTCGTGCACAACATCAACGCATAAAACCTAGGCTCGGATGCCACTATTGGGTAACGTAGTAATTTCAAAATTTCCTACGCACACGCAAGATGATGGTGATGCATAGCAACAAGAGGGGAGAGTGCTGTCTACGTACCCTCATATACCAAAAGCGGAAGCGTTATGACAACACGGTTGGTGTAGTCATACACCTTCACGGCCCGACCGATCAAGCACCGAAACTACGGCACCTCCGAGTTCTAGCACACGTTCAGCTCGATGATGATCCCCGGACTCCGATCCAGCAGAATGTCAGGGAAGAGTTCCGTCAGCACGACGGTGTGGTGACGATCTTGATGTTCTACCGTCGCAGGGCTTCGCCTAAGCACCGCTACAATATTATCGAGGATTATGGTGGAGGGGGGCACCGCACACGGCTAAGAGATCAATGATCAATTGTTGTGTCCATGGGGTGCCCCCTGCCCCCGTATATAAAGGAGCAAGGGGGGAGGCGGCCGGCCTAGGAGGAGGGCGCACCAAGGGGGGGAGTAGGACTCCTTCTTTCCCTGTTGGAGTAGGAGAGAAGGAAAGAGGAGGAGAGGAAGAAGGAAAAGGGGGCTGCACCCCTTGTCCAATTCGGGCCAGAGGGGGGCCGCGCGCCTCCTTTCTTTTGGCCTCTCTCCTCTATTCCCGTATGGCTCAATAAGGCCCATATACTCCCCGGCGAATTCCCGTAACTCTTCGGTACTCCGATAAATACCTGAATCACTCGGAACCTTTCCGATGTCCGAATATAGTCGTCCAATATATCGATCTTTACGTCTTGACCATTTCGAGACTCCTCGTCATGTCCCCGAAATCATTCGGGACTCTGAACTCCATCGGTACATCAAAACTCATAAACTCATAATATAACTGTCATCGAAACTTTAAGCGTGCGGACCCTATGGGTTCAAGAACAATGTAGACATGACCGAGACACGTCTCCGGTCAATAACCAATTGCGGAACCTGGATGCTCATATTGGCTCCCACATATTCTACGAAGATCTTTATCGGTCAAACCGCATAACAACATACGTTGTTCCCTTTGTCATCGGTATGTTACTTGCCCGAGATTCGATCGTCGGTATCTCAATACCTAGTTCAATCTTGTTACCGGCAAGTCTCTTTACTCGTTCCTTAATACATCATCCCACAACTAACTCATTAGTTGCAATGCTTGCAAGGCTTAAGTGATGTGCATTACCGAGAGGGCCCAGAGATACCTCTCCGACAATCGGAGTGACAAATCCTAATCTCGAAATACGCCAACCCAATAAGTACCTTTGGAGACACCTGTAGAGCACCTTTATAATCACCCAGTTACGTTGTGACGTTTGGTAGCACACAAAGTGTTCCTCCGGTAAACGGGAGTTGCATAATCTCATAGTCATAGGAACATGTATAAGTCATGAAGAAAGCAATAGCAACAAACTAAACGATCAAGTGCTATGCTAATGGAATGGGTCAAGTCAATCACATCATTCTTTAATGATGTGACTCCGTTAATCAAATGACAACTCATGTCTATGGCTAGGAAACTTAACCATCTTTGATTCAACGAGCTAGTCAAGTAGAGGCATACTAGTGACACTCTGTTTGTCTATGTATTCACACATGTATTATGTTTCCGGTTAATACAATTCTAGCATGAATAATAAACATTTATCTTGAGATAAGGAAATAAATAAAAAATTTATTATTGCCTCTAGGGCATATTTCCTTCAATCCATATGTGGCTCTCATGATAGATTCATATGGTAATTTTATTTTCTTTCTAGGGAAGAGTTCCATGCCCTTTTTAATGGAAATTGAAATCTAATATTCCCTTCCTTCATATCAATAATTGCACCAACCGATCTAAGGAAAGGTCTACCGAGAATAATAGGGCAAGAAGGATTGCAATCTATATCAAGAACGATAAAATCTACAGGCATATAATTCCTATTTGCAACAATAAGAACATCATTAATTCTTCCCATAGGTTTCTTAATAGTGGAATCCGCAAGATGCAAGTTTAGAGAGCAATCATCAAAATTACGGAAATCTAGCAAATCACACAAAGTTTTGGGAATAGTAGAGACACTAGCACCCAAATCACACAAAGCATAAAACTCATGATCTTTAATTTTAATTTTAATAGTTGGTTCCCACTCATCATAAAGTTTTCTAGGGATAGAAACTTCCAATTCAAGTTTCCCTTCATAAGATTGCATCATGGCATCAACGATATGTTTAGTAAACACTTTATTTTGACTATAAGCGTGAGGAGAATTTAGCACGGATTGCAACAAGGAAATACAATCAATCAAAGAGAAATTTTCGTAATTAAATTCCTTGAAATCCAATATAGTGGGTTTAGCAACATCTAGGGTTTTAATTTCTTCAATCCCACTTTTATCAAATTTAGCATCAAGATCAACAAATTCCAAATTCTTAGAACGCCTTCTAGGTGAAGGTGGATCATATTCAGTCCCATCATTATCAAGATTCATGTTGCAAAACAAAGATTTAATAGGGGACACATCAATAACTTTTAGATCTTCATCATTATTTTCATAGGAACTAGAAGAACACGCTTTTATAAAGGCATCTTTCTTAGCACGCATCCTAGCGGTTCTTTCTTTGCACTCGTCAATGGAAATTCTCATGGCTTTGAGAAACTCATTGATATCATGCTTAGGTGGAATAGATCTAAGTTTCGAAGAATCAACATCAAGAGCAATTCTATCAACGTTCCTAGCCAAATCATCAATCTTAAGCATTTTTCTTCAATCAAAGCATTAAAATTCTTTGGCGAAGTAATAAATTCTTTAATATTAGATTCAAAATCAGAGGGCATCTTATTATAATTTCCATAAGAATTGTTGTAGGAATTACCATAATTATTAGAGGGATTACTAGGATAAGGCCTAGGGTTGAAATTTCCTCTATACGCGTTGAAATTTCCTCTATACGCGTTGTTACCAATACTATGTTATGTGAAAGATAACACATGTCCACTTCTCAATGTGTACCAAAAAAGGACACGAAATAACATCTTGAATGGATCCTTCACAATACATAATACTTTCCAGGCTAGCAAAACTCATGCATAAACACGTTTAAGGGATTACCACTTTGTTAGCTTTGATAATTTCATTGGAGGGCAGTGTATCTCAAGATAACCTTGGATAATGAGATTGCTATTAGCTGTATGTTAGGCATAACGTGTGATTGACTGATACGTCTCCAACTTATCTACAATTTTTGTTTGTTCCATGCTATTATATTATCTGTTTTGGATGTTTTATATGCATTAATATGCTATTTTATACGATTTTCGGGGACTAACCTATTAACCTAGAGCCCAATGCCAATTTCTGTTTTTTTTTCTTGTTTTAGAGTTTCATAGAAAAGGAATACTGAACGGAGTCCAAACAGAATAAAACTTTCGCGATGATTTTTCTTGGACTAGAAGACACCTAGGAGACTTGGAGTGTAAGTCAGAAGAGCCACGAGGCGGCCACAAGGGTGGAGGGCACACCCAGGGGGTAGGGCGCGCCCCCAACCTTGGGGCCCCTCGGTGACCCCCTGACCTAGATCTTCCTCCTATATATACACATATACCCCCAAAAACTTCCAGAGGAGCCACAAAACCACTTTTCCACCACCGCAACCTTCTGTACCCATGAGATCCCATCTTGGGGCCTTTTCCGGCATCCTCCGGAGGGGGATTCGATCACGAAGGGATCCTACATCAATACCATTGCCTCTCCGATGAAGCACGAGTAGTTTACCGCAGACCTACGGGTCCATAGCTAGTAGCTAGATGGCTTCTTCTCTCTCTTTGATTCTCAATAGAAAGTTCTCCTCAATGTTCTTGGAGATCTATTCGATGTAATACTCTTTTGAAGTGTGTTTGCTGAGATCCAATGAATTGTGGATTTATGATCAGCTTATCTATGAATATTATTTGAATCTCCTCTGAATTCTTTTATGCATGATTTGATATCTTTGCAAGTCTCTTCGAACTATCAATTTTGTTTGGCCAACTAGATTGGTTTTTCTTGCAATGGGAGAAGTGCTTAGCTTTGGGTTCAATTTTGCGATGCTCGATCCTAGTGACAGAAGGGGAACCGACACGTATTGCATTGTTGCCATCGAGGATAAAAAGATGGGGGTTTCATCATATTGTTTGAGTTAATTCCTCTACATCATGTCATCTTAATTAAGGCGTTACTCCGTTCTTTATGAACTTAAATACTCTAGATGCATGCTGGATAGCAGTCGATGTGTGGAGTAATAGTAGTAGATGCAAAATTGTTTTGGTCTACTTGACACAGACGTGATGCCTATATTCATGATCATTGCCTTAGATGTCGCCATAACTTTGCACTTTTCTATCAATTGCTCGGCAGTAATTTGTTCACCCATCGTTATATCTTGAGAGAAGCCTCTAGTGAAACTTATGGCCCCCGGGTCTATTTTCCATCATATAAGTTTCTGACCTACAATTATAGTTTCCTATTTACTTTCTTTTGCAATCTTTTACTTTCCGTTCCATAAACCAAAAATACCAAAAATATTACTTTACCGTTTATCCATCTCTCTCAAATCTCATATTGCAAAGAACCGTGAAGGGATTGACAACCCCTTTATCGCGGTGGGTGCGAGGTTGGTGTTTGTTTGTGCAGGTATTCTGTGGATTACGCGTTGTCTCCTACTAGATTGATACCTTGGTTCTCAAAACTGAGGGAAATACTTACGCTACTTTGCTGCATCACCCTTTACTCTTCAAGGGAAAAACCAACGCAAGCTCAAGAGGTAGCAAGAAGGATTTCTGGCGCCGTTGTCGGGGAGATCTACATCAAGCCAAGACATACCAAGTACCCATCATAAACTCTCATCCCTCACATTACATTATTCGCCATTTGCCTCTCGTTTTCCTCTCCCCCACTTCTAAAACGATTTTTGAAAATATTCGCCTTTTCTTCGCCCCCCTTTTGTTCGTCTTTTTCATTTGCTTTTTGTGTGCTCGTGTGTTGAATTGCTTGCTTTGTCACGATGGCTCAAGATATTACCAAATTGTGTGACTTTTCTAATACCAACAACAACGATTTTATTAGCACTCCGATTGCTCCCGATGCTAATGCAAAATCTTGTGAAATTAATACCACTTTGCTGAATCTTGTTATGACAGATCAATTTTCTGGCCTTCCCAATGAAGATGCCGCATCCCATCTTAATAATTTCGCTGATTTGTGTGATATGCAAAATAAAAAAGATGTGGATAATGATATTGTTAAGTTGAAGCTATTTCCGTTCTCGCTTAGGGATCGCGCTAAAACTTGGTTTCCATCTTTGCCTAAAAATAGTATTGATTCATGGAATAAGTGTAAAGATGCTTTTATTTCCAAGTACTTTCCTCCCACTAAGATCATCTCCATTAGGAACGATATTATGAATTTTAAGCAACTTGGTCATGAACATGTTGCACAATCTTGGGAGAGGATGAAATTGATGATTATAAAATGCCCTTCTCATGGTTTGAATTTGTGGATGATTATACAAAACTTTTATGTCGGGTTGAATTTTGCTTCTAGAAATCTTTTAGATTCAGCCACGGGAGGCACTTTTATGGAAATTACTTTAGGAGAAGCGACTAAACTCCTAGATAATATTATGGTTAATTATTCTTAGTGGCATACCGAAAGATCTTCCACTAGTAAAAAAATGCATGCGATTGAAGAAATAAATGTTTTGAGTGGAAAGATGGATCTTATGAAATTGTTTGCTAATAAGAGGGATCCTATTGATCCTAATAATATACCTTTGTCTACTTTGATTGAAAACAATAATGAACCTATGGATGTGAATTTTGTCGGTAGGAACAATTTTGGTAATAACGCGTATAGAGGTAATTTTAATTCTAGTCTGTTTCCTAGTAATTCCTCTAATAATTATGGTAATTCCTACAACAATTCTTATGGAAATTATAATAAGATGCCCTCGAATTTGAAAATACTGTTAAAGAAATTATTAGTTCGCGAAAGAATTTCAATGCTTTGATTGAAGAAAAACTTCTTAAGATTGATGATTTGGCTAGGAACGTGGATATAATTTCTCTTGATATTGATTCTTTGAAATTTAGATCTATTCCACCTAAGCATGATATCAATTAGTCTCTCAAATCCATGAGAATTTCCATTGATGAGTGCAAAGAAAGAACTGTTAAGATGCGTGCTAAGAAATATTGGTTTATAAAAGTGTGTTCTTCTAGTTTCCGTGAAAATAATGATGAAGATATTAAAGTAATTGAGGTAACTCCTATGGAATCTTTGTTTTCCAATGTAAATCTTGATAAATATGGGACTGGAGATGAGTCAACTTTAGTTAGAAGGCATCCCAATGATACGGAGGTTTTAGATCTTGATGCAAAAATTGATAAAAGTGGGATCTTGATGCAATGAACCCACTCTTTTGGATTTCAAGGAATTTAATTATGATAATTGTTCTTTAATATATTGTATTTCCTTATTTCAATCCATGTTGAATTCTCCTCATGCTTATAATCAAAACAAAGCTTTTAGTAAACATATCGTTGATGCTATGATGCAATCTTTTGAAGAAAAGCTTGAATTGGAAGTTTCTATCCCTAAAAAACTTTATTATGAGTGGGAACCTACTATTAAGATTAAAATTAAATATTATGAATGCTATGCTTTGTGTGATTTGGGTGCTAGTGTTTCCACGATTCCAAAAACTTTATGTGATGTATTAGGTTTCCGTGAATTTGATGATTGTTCCTTAAATTTGCATCTTGCGGATTCGACTATTAAGAAACCTATGGGAAGGATTAATGATGTTCTTATTGTTGCAAATAGGAATTATGTGCCCGTGGATTTCATTGTTCTTGATATAGATTGCAATCCTACATGTCCTATTATTCTTGGTAGACCTTTCCTTAGAACGATTGGTGCAATTATTGATATGAAACAAGGAAACATTAGATTTCAATTTCCGATAAGGAAAGGCATGGAACACTTCCCTAGAAAGAAAATAATTTGCCTTATGAATCTATTATGAGAGCCACTTATGGATTGCATGCCAAAGATGATAACACATAGATCTATTCGTGTTTTTATGCCTAGCTAGGGGCGTTAAACAATAGCGCTTATTGGGAGGCAACCCAATTTTATTTTTGTTCTTGCTTTTTAGGTCCTGTTTTGTAATAAGTTTTTCATCTCGCCTCTGGTTAGTTGTGGTTTTGTGTTTTAATTAGTGTTTGTGCCAAGTAAGACCTTTGGGATAGCCTACGGTGATAGTTGATTTGATCCTGCTGAAAAATAGAAACTTTTGCGCCCAGGAGATTAGTTTTCATTTTTAACAAAAGCGCGATAAAAATACTGATTCTTTTTGCAGAGGATAATAAACAAATTGTATATGACTTCCTAATTTCTCAGGATTTTTGCAGTTACAGAAGTATTATAAATATCCAAATTGCTACAGACTGTTATGTTTTTGACAGATTTTGTTTTTCGCGTGTTGTTTGCTTATTTTGATGCATCTATGGCTAGTATCGGGGGGTATGAACCATGAAAAAGTTGGGATAGAGTAGATATTACACCAATATAAATAAAGAATGAGTTCACAACAGTATCAGAAGTGGTGATTTATTTTCTTATACTAACGGAGCTTCTGAGATTTTCTGTTGGAGTTTTGTGTTGTGAAGTTTTCAAGTTTTGGGTAAGGATTCGATGGACTATGGAATAAGGAGTGGCAAGAGCCTAAGCTTGAGGATGCCCAAGGCACCCCAAGGTAATATTCAAGGGTGTCAAAAATCCTAAGCTTGGGGATGCCCCGGGAAGGCATCCCCTCTTTTGTTTTCGTCTATCAGTAATTTTACTTGAGGCTATATTTTTATTCACCACGTGGTATGTGTTTTGCTTGGAGCGTCTTGTATGATTTGAGTCTTTGTTTTTAGTTTTCCACAATCATCCTTACTGTACACACCTTTTGGGAGAGACACGCATGAATCGTGATTTATTAGAATACTCTATGTGCTTCACTCATATCTTTTGAGCTAGGCAATTTTGCTCTAGTGCTTCACTTATATCTTTTTAGATCATGGTGGTGGTTTTATTTTATAGAAATTGATGAACTCTTGTACTTCACTTATATTATTTTTAGAGTCTTTAGAACAGCATGGTAATTTGCTTTGGTTATAAAATTAGTCCAAATATGATAGGCATCCAAGAGGGATATAATAAAAACTTTCATATAAAGTGCATTGAATACTATGAGAAGTTTGATTCCTTATGATTGTTTTGAGATATGAAGATGGTGATATTAGAGTCATGCTAGTAAGTAGTTGTGAATTTGAGAAATACTTGTGTTAAGGTTTGTGAGTCCCGTAGCATGCACGTATGGTGAACCGTTATGTAATGAAGTTGGAGCATGAGATGTTTTTTGATTGTCATCCTTATAAGTGGCGGTCGGGGACGAGAGATAGTCTTTTCCTACCAATCTATCCCCTAGGAGCATGCGCGTAGTACTTTATTTTGATGACTAATAGATTTTTGCAATAAGTATGTGAGTTCTTTATGACTAATGTTGAGTCCATGGATTATACGCACTCTCACCTTTCCGCCATTGCTAGCCTCTATAGTATCGCGCAACTTTCGTCGGTACCATAAACTGTGACGCCCCGAGACCGATGTGCCAGGTGTCTTCCTATTATTCGCTGTTGTTGCCATGTCATTTGCTTGCGTGTTGCATCTTGCCATGTCATCCTATGCATTGCATCATCATGTTTTTCAAAACTTGCATTAGTCCGGGTCTCCCAGTTCCGTCCGTTGTCCGTTCTGAGCCCAAACACACTTGCACGCGCCCGCAGCACGACCGAAATATTATTTTATAAGTGGCCGAAAAATGTTCTCGGAATGGGTTGAAAGTTGGCGTGTGGTCTTATTTTAGTGTAGATAGACCGCCTGTCAAGTTTCATCGCATTCGGAGTTCGTTTGATAGCCCAACCGTTAAACTATAGCGGCATTATAGCCGGACACACGTCAGACGTTTTCGGTCTCCGGAAACAGTCGCCGGGCCTCCCTCCCTCTCTTCTCTTCTCTCAGCTCGAGACCATCTACACAGCCCACTACCTACCGCCAGGCCCAACTTAACCTCTCTCGTCAGCCTGCGGCCCTCCTCGCGCGCGTCCGAAATCTGTCCCGGACCCGACCCGGACAGTCGGTACCGTTGTGTCCGGATCATCCCCAAACATCTCCAAAACGTCACCATTTTCTTACTTGGACTCCCTAGCCTTTTTTTCTCGACCGCCCGATTGCGATCGGAGGGACGGATTAGCCCCTACCCAAAAATCCTATTGCTATATATAGTCCAACCCCTAGACCAAACCCTAAAATTTAGGAGCCTTGTCCCATCGAACCGCCGCCACTCATCCTGTCTCTTCCTCCTCGGGTTCATTCCCGATCCAAAAAAGCCCCTCCTCGCTTTCACCACCACACCAACCAGAGCTCCCCCTCCTCCCTGCCTCCTCCTCGTCGCAATTGAGCCCGAGCGCGCCACCCGTGGCCTGCAGGCCGACCCCGTCGCCGCTCCTCCCCTGCTCTTTCCTTCTCCTTCCCTGCATCTATTTCTTTCTCTCAGTTTTTCTCTCTGCCCCGCAGGAACCAGGAGCTTCACGCTATGGTTGATTCCCTCGCCGAGCTCCTCAAATCCGTTCCGCCGGAGTTCCTCGTCGCCGGGAATTGCCTCCGTGAACCTCGGACTGGCCGGATCCACCGCGCCCATGTGGACCTTGCCCCTTGTCCAGAACCGCCGCCGGCAGGCCTCATCTTGGTCGAGTGCGCCGCTGCTGCTGTTTCCGTTTGAATGATCCTGCACCGCTGCGCGCCTGCATCCGTGATGGAGACGACGTCGATGGCTCCTGCTTCCCCTGCCGCGTCGCCCGCTGGATCCGCCGCCCTCCGCCGCTGCTCGGCCGCCGTCCCCCTGCGACCTCTGCTTCATGAACGAGCAGGAGAAATGCCTCCGTTGACCACGCTCGTCCCTGCCTCGATCCAGTGGGATCGGCAGGGGCATGACCGATCCAGTACCCGAGTGGGCCGGCCTGCCAGTGCCCTGCCGGCCTCCCATCTCCACCAGCTGGGCCAAGGCCCATGGGTGAGGACACGCCCAGCCTCTCCCCTGTTCCTGTTGGGCCAACAAGACTTGGCCCAGTATTGTTTTTTTCCTACTGCTGTGTTTTTCTCTTTTATCCAGTCAAGACAGAATTGTAGAAAAGACCTTCAACTTCATGCATTTAATATCTCACAAACCGTGCATCGGATTAAAACAAACTTAATATGAAACTTTCTTAGTTTTTCATCTAGTTTAATAATATGTCATTTTCATCCATGTTTAAAATATTTAAAATGCTTTTGTTTAAATTTGCTCCATGCCATGTTAAAATACTTCAATTCATAACTAAATAACCGTAGCTCCGAATTTAATAAACTTTATATGTAAATGGGGTGGAAAATGCCTAGTTTAACATGGTGTACTTGTTTTGCATGTTTAATAACTCTAAAATTGTGTTTAAGGCAGAACATCACCGAACCTAATATATGCATATGGGGATTTACCGGAATTGTTGTTCGTTGCTTCCGGCCTCATTTAAACTTGACTAGATAGGTAGTTTTACTTTGCTTCACCCTCTTGCCATGTTAATCAACATTTAATATTGTTGGGTACATAAACAAGATCGAACTAAATAAGTCATGTGGTGTTTCGTCAATATGCAACGGAGTTGCATGTTGAGCTCCACTTAAGTTGTAGGATTGTTTGTGCATTTTGCCATGCCATGCTTCATTAAACCGGACATGCATCATACTTGATTGTGCATCATGCCATGATTATGTGATGGTTGTTTACCATGATTGTTTGTTTCTTTCCGGTGTTGCTTCTTCGGGTTTGTTCCGATAATGTCGCGTTTGTGAGGACCTGTTCGACTACGTCTGTTTGTCTTCTTCATGGACTCGTTCTTCTTCCTTGCGGGATTTCAGGCAAGATGACCATACCCTTGAAATCACTTCTATCTTTGCTTGCTAGTTTCTTGCTCTATTGCTATGCCTATGCTGCGATACCTACCACTTTCTTATCATGCCTCCCATATTGTTGAGCCAAGCCTCTAACCCACCTTGTCATAGCAAACCGTTGTTTGGCTATGTTACTGCTTTGCTCATCCCCTCTTATAGCGTTGTTAGTTGCAGGTGAAGATTGGAGTTTGGTCCTTGTTGGAACATGGATATTTTGTTGGGATATCACAATATCTCTTATTTAATTAATGCATCTATACACTTGGTAAAGGGTGGAAGGCTCGGCCTTATGCCTGGTGTTCTATTCCACTCTTGTCGCCCTAGTTTCCATCATATCGGTGTTATGTTCCTGGATTTTGCGTTCCTTACACGGTTGGGTTATAATGGGAACCCCTTGACAGTTCGCCTTGAATAAAACTCCTCCAGCAATGCCCAACATTGGTTTTACCATTCGCCACCTAGCCTTTTCTTTCCCTTGGGTTCTGCAGACTCAAGGGTCATCTTTACTTAAACCCCCCTGGGCCAGTGCTCCTTTGAGTGTTGGTCCGACCGAGTAGACTACGGGGCCACCTCGGGGCAACTTGAGGGTTGGTTTTACTTGTAGGATGTCTCATTTGAGTGTGCCTTCAGAACGAGATATGTGCAGCTCCTATCGGGATTTGTCGGCACATTCGGGCGGTGTTGCTGGACTTGTTTTACCATTGTCGAGGATGTCTTGTAACCTGGATGCCGAGCCTGATCGGATTGTCTTGGGAGAAGGAATATCCTTCGTTGACCATGAGAGCTTGTGATGGGCTAAGTTGGGACACACCTACAGGGATTTGAACTTTCGAAAGCCGTGCCCGCGGTTATGGGCAGATGGGAATTTGTTAATGTCCGGTTGTAGAAAACCTAAAGTTTATCTTAATTAAAATGCATCAACCGCGTGTGTAACCATGATGGTCTCTTCTCGGCGGAGTCTGGGAAGTGAACACGGTGTTGGAGTTATGTTTGGCGTAGGTTGTTCTAGGATCACTTCTTGATCATAGTTTCTCAACCGTGCTTTTGCCTTCTCTTCTCGCTCTCATTTGTGTATATGTTAGCTACCAAATATGCTAGTCGCTTGCTGCAGCTCCACCTCATACCTTTTACCCTTCCTATAAGCTTAAATAGTCTTGATCGCGAGGGTGTGAGATTGCTGAGTCCCCGTGACTCACAGATACTTCCAAAACCAGCTTGTAGGTGCCGTTGAACCCTGCATATGACGCAACCAAGCTCAAGGAGGAGCTCGATGAAGATCTTGTCCTTTGTGTTGTTTCGTTCTAGTTGATCAGTAGTGGAGCCTAGTTGGGGTCAATCGGGGATCTGTGTAGCTTTTGGGGTAGTCTTCTTTTATTTTGGTTCCGTAGTCGGACCTTGACTGTATCTGGATGATGTAATGCTTTATTCATGTAATTGTGTGAAGTGGCAATTGTAAGCCAACTATGTATCTCTTTCCCTTATGTATTACATGGGTTGTGTGAAGATTACCTCACTTGCGACATTGCTTTCAATGCGGTTATGCCTCTAAGTTGTGCTTCGACACGTGGGAGTTATAGCCGCATCGAGGGCGTTATAAGTTGGTATCAGAGCCTTCCCTGACCTTAGGAGCCCCCTGCTTGATCGAATCGCTGGCGTTATTGAGTCTAGAAATGTTTTGAGTCATTTAGGAATTATATATATCGGAGAGTTAGGACTTCTTTTTACTCCCCAGTCCCTTCATCGCTCTGGTGAGGCATCCTGACGTAGAGTTTTGACTCTTCTCTTCTCAAATTTCACTAAAAAATTTTAGGATCACGTGGGTATCTTGGAATCATTCCGATCGATTTGACGAGAACATTGTTCTTGGTGCCTCCTGTCATTTAGGGGTTGTGGCAGTGTCCCGGGGAGTTGAGCTCCAAGGTGTTGTCGTCACAATTTTATCATTGCAGTTCTGGAATACCTGAGTTTAGTTTCGCCGACATCGAAATCTCTTTTATGCAGTTGTTGGTGAGATAACCTCGATGCCACCCAATACTGGGGCGGGAGTTCGGGAGTATTGCCATAACTCGTATAACGGATGCTTTTCGAAGGTTGAGGTAAACGATTTCCGAAGGTTTCATGGTTATGTGTTGAAGGATGGATACAGCTGGATGTAGGATTTGTTAGTTTTGGGTGAGATATTATGCTTCCCTGTATCCCCAACACCTGATTGCATAACCGGAAAGTTTCGGGAGTTTATAAGTGGGAATTCAAGTAGCTCTTAGGATATCTTTCCGACAGATGTTTGATATGAAATTGGGGTTCGACGTCTAGTGGTCCTCCTATTCACGGTTGGTTTTACAGTGGTCTCGTTGTGTCTTAAAGAGTCCTTGGCTGTGCCAACTCGGGGACGCTTCGTATGTCGTGTGCACTGCCTTGTACATGATGGTGATGTACGATCGAGCCCGTGTAGGCCCCACCACGAAAACTTCAGACGAAATCTCTATCATATGTTTGTTCCGGCTTATTTTGCAAGCCAAACCCTTGTTTCGTTTTTGAGCTGTGGTATTCGAGTTGCTTCAAAGTCAAGAGTTGATTCCATACCTTTCCTAAGTAGTGTTCTCATATTTCTATGTGAATACTAATCCTTCTTGATCATCGAGATTGTCATGTCAATCCTTTTCAACCCGTGTGTCTCTCTTCAAGTGGATCCGATCACTTCAACATTAGCAAGATCAATTATCAGTTCTTCTCAACGGTGTTTGCTTCATTCGTTCCAAGTTGCCTTTATTTTCCCACCCACCCACCCCTTTTTCTTCAAGGACTCAGATTTCTTAATCAAGTATCCTTTTATTCATGAGAAGTTTCCTCGTTCTCCCCGTCAATGTTCTTATCCGGTGATTCTCATGAAGATTTTAACGGAGCTACTAGTTTATCATTCTTCGTTCTCTTTTCTTCTCCGGTGGATTCAATTCAAGCCTTATGTGTTGATCACATACTATTTTCCTTGTTTCAAATGCTTTTCTTATGCCGGTGCACCTCATAATCATTCCCCGCTTGCTATTCAATTGTTCCGGAGTGCTGAGGATATCTCGAATATTCGTGTTTCCACCCTGCATTCACTCAAGCTCTTTCGAGGATGTTATCTCAGTCAAGCCATTTATTTCAATCGGCACAATCTTCCTTTTAAATCGTTCTATGGTGTATCTTTTGGGTGGGCCCTAACCCACAGGTCTTTTTCTAGGATCTTACTTAACTCTTCTAATTCTTTCCGGAGTTACTCTCAAATTCTTTTCCAAGTTTCACGTAAGAATGAGTTACCATCAGTCAAATGCCTTTTCTCCAAGATCTTTCAAATTCTTTTCATCATTGGCTCAACCTTTCCATTGTTCATTACGGAGTGCCTCTACAATTCTTGGTGGTGTTTCTCGTCATAATTCTCAGATTTTGAAGACCGAAGAAGAGTTTTTCCTCCTTATCTTATTCGTTCTCTCAGAGATTCGTGATTCTAGTTTGAGGCCATCCTCTCATAATTGTTGTTGATTGTGGGAATTCTTTTCATCCATCCAGAGCATTTCATGAGTTCTTTTCTCTTTTCCTTCCTCCGGAGCCCTTCATTTCAGAAGACTTATTCATTCTCAGCCTTCAGCTCACTTTCTCCAAATCTTACCGGTGCATCATCCAAGTATTCTCTTCCCAGCCAGGGATCTCTTCGTTTCACATGTATCTAAATTCTCTCAAACATCTTCATTCAATTGTTAATTCTTCCCGGTGTTTATTTATCTTTTGTTCGTTCTTTTTCAAATCTTACGGTGGTTTGCTCAAGATTCTCTTGCATGGTTATCATATGAATTCTTTCGTTCTTTTCAATCCTACCGGTGTTTCGTTGAAGAGCTTATCAAGTTATCAGTATCTCTCTTAATCCTTTTCAACGAGAATAAGTAGTATGCCAAATCCGTTTGCTCGTCATCAATTTAAATTGATGAAGGATAAGCATGACATAATTCTTATTCTTGTTTCTTCCTAGTGATTAATTCCTTATTCCGGAGGTCCATCAAATTCCTGAATTCAATTGTTTCATCTTCTCTTTTTCCCGGACTTCGAAGTTCTCTCAATTATTTCACCACGGAGATTCATCTAAATCAGTACAAGGATTCACCTTGTGTTTTCAACTTCTCTTTCCTTCCGTTTGATCATTCTTTTGCTTTCCTACCAATCTATCCCCTAGGAGCATGCGCGTAGTACTTTGTTTTGATGACTAATAGATTTTTGCAATAAGTATGTGAGTTCTTTATGACTATTGTTGAGTCCATGGATTATACGCACTCTCACCTTTCTGCCATTGCTAGCCTCTCTAGTACCGCGCAACTTTCGTCGGTACCATAAACCTACCACATATCCTTCCTCAAAACAACCACCATACCTACCTATTATAGCAATTCCATAGCCATTCTGAGATATATTGCCATGCAACTTTCCACTGTTTCATTTATTATGACATACATCATCATTGTCATATTGCTTTGCATGATCATGTAGTTGACATCGTATTTGTGGCAAAGCCACCGTTCATCATTTTTTAAACATGTCTCTCTTGATTCATTGCACATCCCGGTACACCATCGAAGGCATTCACATGATCATATTTTTGTTCTAGTGTCGAGTTGTAATTCTTGAGTTGTAAGTAAATAGAAGTGTGATGATTTTCATTATTAGAGCATTATCCCATGTAAGGAAATAAAAAAATAAAAAGGGGAAATGCCAAAGAAAAGAGAAGGCCCAAAAAAAGAGAAAGAAAAAAATGAGAGAAAAAGAGAGAAGGGACAATGTTACCATCCTTTTTGCCACACTTGCGCTTCAAACTAGCACCATGATCTTCATGATAGAGAGTCTCCTATGTTATCACTTTCATGTACTGGTGGGAATTTTTCATTATAGAACTTGTCTTGTATATTCCAACGATGGGCTTCCTCAAACGCCCTAGGTCTTCATGAGCAAGCAAGTTGGATGCACACCTACTTAGTTTTCTTTTTGAGCTTTCATAAACTTATAGCTCTAGTGCATCCGTTGCATGGCAATCCCTACTCACTCAAATTGATATCTATTGATGGGCATCTCCATAGCCCGTCGATATGCCTAGTTGATGTGAGACTATCTCCTTCTTTATGTCTTCTTGTTGTAGGGTGGAACCCTAAGTGGAGATCTTTCACGAATTGGAGGGGGATCCCCAAGAATAAGATGAACACAAGAGGGAAAACAAGAGGAACACTCAAGAACAAGTCCAATCACACATCCACTAGACCAACAAACACACAAGATCCACAAGGTACATGAACAATCAAAGGGAAACAAGATACATGGTAGAGTTCATCCCAAATCCTATGAAGGAGATGAGGGCTTGATGATCTAGATAGATCCTTCCCTAGATGGGGGCTTTATCCACTAGGGATATTCTCCAATGGAGGTCTTTAACTCCAAGGGAGTCTTCTCTCTCTCAAGAGGAATCCCGCAAGGGGAGGTACATGAGCTAAGCTCTAATATCTAGGTCTATTCTTAGCTCCCTTCTAAATGGAGGAGGAAGAGGAGTATATATAGGTCCAAGGGATGAAGGGGTAAGCAGGGGAAAAATGGGGATTACATGGGAAAAGCCCGCAGCAACACTCAGGGGGGGCCCGTGTGCATGGGGTATCCAGAGACGTGACGCATGAGCCCGTGCGCACGGGGTCCGTGGGGCCCGTGGACATGGGGGGTCCTGCGCGCACGGTACACTCCCGTGCGCACGAGGCTTCAGGATCACCAGCCCGGGAGGCCCTTGGGCACGGGGTCGGAGGGGCCCGTGCGCACAGGGTCGCCTGGGAGCTGTTGTCTTCTTCTTGGATCTTCCTTCTCCGCTTCCAGGCTTCCCTCTTGTATGGTGTAGATGTTCTCTTCTTCTTGGACTCCTCCTCGATGAATGTGTAGCTCCGCTCACACCTATGTATGCACACGAGAGAGGGGTCAAGTAGTATACCATCCTCGAAAGGTACAAGTGGACATGTGTAAAGGAGATGATTCACCTTTGTATGCATGAAGTTGATGTGGCACGTGTCACTTGCCAAATGGCCTCTTGACATGGTGGTGTCCATAGGATGCTCCGCATCATCCCCTCCCCCTTGGTAAAGATCCGACCTCGGATCGAAATCCAAATCACCATGGGAAAGAGATGATGTCGCCGTATAGAATTTGACGATCACCAAGCATTCATCATCTTGTAGCTTGAAATGGGCACTCTCCAATGTCGCACCATCTTGTAATTCCTTCAAAAGGAGCAAAGATAACAAGCACTTGGAAAAACAAATGTGGTTGGCATTAAAGCAAAATCGAGCATTCAAGAGGTGAGTCACCAAAACAAGTGTTGTCATCAAGCATAACATATGGTTTGACAAAGAAGTGTGGCATGTCATTTAAGCATAATAGTTGAGCACAATCAAGGACATCATGGAAACAAGCATGTAGGTGTGAGGTAGCGATGCAAATATGTGTGTCAAGAGAATAAGCATCTACCTCAAACTCATAGAAAGCATGCATAAGGCACTCCACAAATGGTCTATGGTATGCATATGAAGCATTCACAACACCAAATATAATGATATGTCTAAACACATGGGGAAAGTGCAAGACAATCCAAGCATAATGTGCACGGGGTGTAGTGAATATAGAGTGGAACTCAACACAATAGAAAGAGCAACTGTTCATCATGTGCGAGGCAATCATAGTGATCAATTAGTGCAAGCTAGTAGTGCGAAGATGCAACATACTAGAAGGAATTCATGGCAAGCATGTCATGTGAACAAATAGTGGGCATGAATAATTCACATGACATATCACAAGCATGAAAGAAAGATATGAGGAGGGTATCATCATTGTATTGGCAAGAAGTCCTAGGTAAATAGCAATGGAACATCATGACTCTCCCCACACAAGAATCAACAATAGCATGAGGCACATGATAAACATGGAAATAGTAACAAGGATCAATCATGGGTAGATGCAAGCAAGGATCACAATTGCATGGCAAAATCATGTAAAGAGGCATAGCATGCAAAGTGAACAAGATACAATGGGCATAAAGTAACAAGTGATATATGGCCCATAGCCTTGTGAGAGCCAAGTAGAAGAGATGTGCGTAGTCGTTGCGCGAAGGGAATGGTAGGAAGGACAATCCACGGGATCCCAAATCGTCGTTGCTCTCAAGAGCTCATTTTGTCAGCTCTTGGGATCGAGAGGTTGACGAGTATACATGAGTACCTACACAGAACAAAAACAAAGGGAAAATTGTGTGTGCGTGGTAGATGTACACATCATCCATCATGATGCGCATGTGCTTGTGTTGGTTAACACAAAATATCCAATGCTCAAATAAATGAGTTGCATGATATAGAAACATGTCATCCATCATGAGAGGTTTGTTGTTATGTATAGCATAATGGATACTCAAGTTGTGTAATGCATCACGGGAAATATCTAGAGCATTGTTATGCGTGGAATGCATATGGTGCAAGCAATGATGAGGATCATGCAAAATATGGAATGCATCAAAATATCCTAAAATGTATGAGGAAACTATGGGGGTCTCCTCATGAGCAATATTTGAAACATCATATGGAGAAAATGGACGACATCCAAAACAATGCATATCCGAAGCTAGGTGGTCATGGCATGGCATATGAGATAAATGATGCAAAGGAAGCATATCAATATCATCACAAGAAAAACAAATGCCAATAACCATGGGCTTGTCATCTATGCCATAGGTGCAAATTGGGTTTATTTTAATGGCATATGCATAGTCACTATGATGAGATTGCAAATATGACATATGATTGATCTCATGCATAGCATATGACAAGTCAAGCGGATTGTCAAACATGATGTGACCTAGAGAATTGTCACAAGAAATCCTATGTAACATGGCATCACAACTAAGAGACTTCACATGGCAATCATCATACTCATCATAAATGGGTAAATCATTGCATGGGGAAATCATACTAGCATGAAGCATGTCAATAGGGGGATCAACATCATGAAAGCAATCAATGTCAAGAATGTCCACTAGTGGGACTAGAGCATCACCGTCACCTATGTTACCGTTTTCATTCCACTCAAATGGTGTAGGTGAGGTGGGAAAGACCAAATGGTGGTCATCTTCATCTTGATGGAACCATGTGGGGGTTGCATCATCATATTCCACCATGGCCATCATCTTGTCCATAGGAAGGACGAAGTCGTCGAGGATCGGCGCATCATCATAAATGGGACCTAGCACCAAATGAGAAGACACAATAGAGGTAGAGGTCAAGTCGTTAGTGTTGAAAGTGGCCTCACATGACCTATAAACTATCTCACTCTCTCTATGTGGTGGTTCACTCACTCCCTCAAGGTAGGTGCACTCAAACTAACATATGGTGGAGTCACTCATCTCACTCACGTGGTGGGGGTTGTGGCTCTCCTCACATGGGAGTTGTGGCAACTCGTCATATATGGGGCTAGTGGTGAAGTCACTCTCACTCTCAATATGGTGGCACAAGTCACTCAAGTCATCATATGTCGCCGTGGTCGAAGGGAAAATCCCATGCTCAACCATCTCCCTTAAGGGGCTTCCGAAGATGGAAGTATCGCCCTCGCTCGTAGGTGCTCGCCTTGGACTTGATGATGTTGAAGTAGGCGTACTCGTGGGAAGTAGGCGAAGATGCCGTACGTCCAAAGGCGAAGATGCCTTGACGTTAGTTGGCGAAGATGCGAAAGTTGTTGTTGAAGCCTCAACCTTGGGGTCGATGGTGCTGTTTTATAGAGCCCGTGCGCACGGGGGTGCAGGAGGCCGTGGGCACGGGAGTCCAAGGCCCGTGTGCACGGGGGTGGCAGAGAAGCCTACTCTCGTCCCGAAGGTCGCTCTTCATGGTCTTGTCCATGTTCTTGACGGTCGCCTCGAAGATGATGACGGTGCCGCGTGGTACTTGCATCGCATGGCCGTAATGAAGACTTGCGACGTGAGCGTCTCCGCCTTGAAGACGACGAAGAGGAAGAAGACTTGTAGTTGGCCCACACGTGTCGGATGTCATCCAATTGTGCGTCCAACTCGGTGTCGATGTAGTCCCTTGCCCGTACTTCGCGTTGTTGAATGTCGACGATGAGTCGCTCAATGCCTCGCATTGCTCGTTGTAATCTGAAGATGGGCGTTTTGGTGATGTAGTTGTTCGCGTCGTTGTTGTCATGGAAGAACGGAGATGAAATGCCTTGCCTATCCATCACAAGACTCGAGCAAAGGTGAGTAGGAAATGAGATAAACAATACCAAGCTACCTTTTCCCGAAGTTGAGGATGTATCTTGTATCACTCAATGTGAAATGAAAGAATAGTGGAATTGGTACTGGACTTGTTCACTCACACCTACAAAGTAAAGCTTATGGTCGAGCTCGGTGAGGATAGTGGCACAAAAATTTGATGCAAATTGTTAGCAAGAGTCAATAATGTTGGAAAAGATTCACAAATTCGCAAGTGAAACCAGTAGACCAATAGCAATGGGTGGTACACGGAAACACACACACGGATAGATAAATGGGGTCGTGCAACCAAGGAATGAGCAAAAAATTTGGAATCCACGGAAAACGCTCATGTTGCACAACTCAAGAGAGACGCTAGCACGATTTCTCAATAGGAGGATATGACACTTGTGCACAACCTATAAGATGCTAAATGTATGAGCTTGCTACCTCTTGAGCACTTCGTTGGATTTCCCCGAAGAGGAAGGGATGATGCAGCAAAGTAGCGTAAGTATTTCCCTCAGTTTTTGAGAACCAAGGTATCAATCTAGTAGGAGGCTACGCACGAGTCCCTCGTACCTACACAAAAACAATAGCTCAATGCAGCCAACGCGCTTAGGGGTTGTCAATCCCTTCATGGTTACTTACGAAAGTGAGATCTGATAGAGATGATAAATAATATTTTTGGTATTTTTGGTATAGAGATGCAAAGTGAAAAGTAAAAGGCAAAGTAAAAAAGCAAAACAATAATAAAGTGATGGAGATTGATATGATGAGAAAGAGACCCGGGGGCCATAGGTTTCACTAGTGGCTTCTCTCAAGAGCATAAGTATTCTACGGTGGGTGAACAAATTACTGTTGAGCAATTGATAGAACTGAGCATAGTTATGAGAATATCTTGGTATGATCATGTATATAGGCATCACATCCGAGACAAGTAGACCGACTCCTGCCTGCATCTACTACTATTACTCCACTCATCGACCGCTATCCAGCATGCATCTAGAGTATTAAGTTAAAAACAGAGTAACGCCTTAAGCAAGATGACATGATGTAGAGGGATAGTTTCATGCAATATGATAAAAACCCCATCTTGTTATCCTCGATGGAAACGATACAATACATGCCTTGCTGCCCCTTCTGTCACTGGGAAAGGACACCGCAAGATCGAACCCAAAGCTAAGCACTTCTCCCATGGCAAGAAAAACCAATCTAGTAGGCCAAACCAAACTGATATTTTGAAGAGACTTGCAAAGATAACCAATCATACATAAAAGAATTCAGAGAAGATTCAAATATTATTCATAGCTAGACTTGATCATAAACCCACAATTCATCGGTCTCAACAAACACATCGCAAAAAGAAGATTACATCGAATAGATCTCCATAAGAGAGGGGGAGAACATTGTATTGAGATCCAAAAAGAGAGAAGAGGCCATCTAGCTACTAACTATGGACCCGTAGGTCTGAAGTAAACTACTCACACTTCATCGGAGGGTCTTGGATGATGATGTAGAAGCCCTCCGTGATCGATGCCCCCTCCGGCGGAGCTCCGAAACAGGCCCCAAGATGGGATCTCGTGGATACAGAAAGTTGCGGCGGTGGAATTAAGTTTTTGGCTCCGTCCCCGATCGTTTGGGGGTACGTAGGTATATATAGGAGGAAGAAGTACGTCGGTGGAGCTTTGAGGGGCCCATGAGGCAGGGGTGCGTGCCCTAGGGGGGCGCCCTCCACCCTCGTGACTGCCTCGTGGCTTTCTTGGCGGAGGGTCCAAGTCTCCTGGATCTTATCTGATGAGAAAATCACGTTTCCGAAGGTTTCATTCTGTTTGGACTCCATTTGATATTATGTTTCTCCGAAACACTGAAATAGGCAAAAAACAGCAATTCTGGGCTGGGCCTCCGGTTAATAGGTTAGTCCCCAAAATAATATAAAAGTGGAAAATAAAGCCCAATATAGTCCAAAACAGTAGATAATATAGCATGGAGCAATCAAAAATTATAGATACGTTGGAGACGTATCAAGCATCCCCAAGCTTAATTCATGTTCGTCCTCGAGTAGGTAAATGATAAAAAGAGAATTTTTGATGCGGAGTGCTACTTGGCATAATTTTAATGTAATTCTTCTTAATTGTGGTATGAATATTCAGATCTGAAAGATTCAAGACAAAAGTTCATATTGACATAAAAAATGATAATACTTCAAGCATACTAACTAAGCAATTATGTCTTCTCAAAATAACATGGCCAAAGAAAGTTTATCCATACAAAATTATATAGTTTAGTCATGTTTCATTTTCGTCACACAAGAATGCTCTCATCATGCACAACCCCGATGACAAGCCAAGCAATTGTTTCATACTTTAGTAATCTCAAACCTATAAACTTTCACGCAATATATGAGCGCGAGCCATGGACATAGCACTATGGGTGGAATAGAATATAATGAGGGGGGTTATGTGGAGAAGACAAAAAAGGAGAAAGTCTCACATCAACGAGGCTAATCAATGGGCTATGGAGATGCCCACCGATTGATGTTAATGCAAGGAGTAGGGATTGCCATGCAACAAATGCACTAGAGCTATAAATGTATGAAAGCTCAATGAAAGAAACTAGTTGGTGTGCATCCAACTTGCTTGCTCACGAAGACCTAGGGCACTTGAGGAGGCCCATTGTTGGAATATACAAGCCAAGTTCTATAATGAAAAATTCCCACTAGTATATGAAAGTGATAACATGAGAGACTCTCTACTATGAAGATCATGGTGCTACTTTGAAGCACAAGTGTGGTAAAAGGATAGTAACATTGTCCCTTCTCTCTTTTTCTCTCATTTTTTGAGGCCTTTTCTTTTTTTATGGCCTTTCTCTTTTTTGGGGGCCTTCTCGTTTTTATGGCCTTTTTTATTTCTCACTTGGGATAATGCTCTAATAATGATGATCATCACACTTCTATTTATTTACAACTCAATGATTACAACTCGATACTAGAACAAAGATGACTCTATATGAATGCCTCCGGCGGTGTACCGGGATATGCAATGAACCAAGAGTGACATGTATGAAAGAATTATGAACGGTGGCTTTGCCACAAATACTATTTCAACTACATGATCATGCTAAGCAATATGACAATGATGAATGTGTCATGATGAACGGAATGATGGAAAGTTGCATGGCAATATATCTCGGAATGGCTATGGAAATGCCATAATAGGTAGGTATGGTGGCTATTTTGAGGAAGATATAAGGAGGTTTATGTGTGAAAGAGCTTATCATATCACGAGGTTTGGAAGCACCGGCGAAGCTTGCGCCAACTCTCAATGTGAGAAAGGGCAATGCACGGTACAGAAGATGCTAGCAAGGATGGAAGGGTGAGAGTGCGTATAATCCATGGACTCAACATTAGTCATAAAGAACTCACATACTTATTGCAAAAATCTACAAGTCATCAAAAACCTCGGCACTACGCGCATGCTCCTAGGGGGGTAGATTGGTAGGAAAAGGCCATCGCTCGTCCCCGACCGCCACTCATAAGGAGGACAATCAAATAACACCTCATGTTTCAAATTTGTTGCATAACGTTTACCATACGTGCATGCTACGGGACTTGCAAACTTCAACACAAGTATTTCTCAATTTCACAACTACTCAACTAGCATGACTTTGATATTATTACCTCCATATCTCAAAACAACCATCAAGCATCAAACTTTTCTTAGTATTCAACACACTCATAAGAAAGTTTTATTATTAATCTTGCATACCAAGCATATTAGGATTTTAAGCAAATTACCATGCTAATAAGACTCTCAAAATAATCTAAGTGAAGAATGAGAGATTAATAGTTTCTATAAAACAAATCCACCACCGTGCTCTAAAAGATATAAGTGAAGCACTAGAGCAAAACTATAAAGCTCAAAAGATATAAGTGAAGCACATAGAGCAAAACTATAAATCTCAAAAGATATAAGTGAAGTATATAGAGTATTCTATCAAATTCCAAATCATGTATGGCTCTCTCAAAAGGTGTGTACAACAAGGATGATTGTGGTAAACTAATAAGAAAAGACTCAAATAATACAATACGCTCCAAGCAAAACACATATCATGTGGTGAATAAAAATATAGCTCCAAGTAAAGTTACCGATAGAAGTAGACGAAAGAGGGGATGCCTTCCGGGGCATCCCCAAGCTTTGGCTTTTAGGTGTCCTTAGATTATCTTGGGGGTGCCATGGGCATCCCCAAGCTTAGGCTCTTGCCACTCCTTGTTCCGTAATCCATCAAATCTTTACCCAAAACTTGAAAACTTCACAACACAAAACTTAAAGTAGAAAATCTCGTGAGCTCCGTTAGGAAAAGAAAACAAAAGACCACTTCAAGGTACTGTAATGAACTCATTCTTTATTTATATTGGTGTTAAACCTACTGTATTCCAACTTT
Organism: Triticum dicoccoides; assembly: GCF_002162155.2. NCBI lineage: Eukaryota > Viridiplantae > Streptophyta > Magnoliopsida > Poales > Poaceae > Triticum > Triticum dicoccoides. Next base: position 407,489,575 of record NC_041382.1, on the reverse strand, counting down.
TCTATGGATTATAAACTATTTTACTAGCCATAGATTCATCAAAATAAGCAAACAACACACGAAAAACAGAATCTGTCAAAAACAGAACAGTCTGTAGTAATCTGTAGCTAGCGCAAGATCTGGAACCCCAAAAATTCTAAAATAAATTGCTGGACGTGAGCAATTTATCTATTAATCATCTTCATAAAGAATTAACTAAATATCACTTTCCAAGTAAAAATGACAGCAGTTCTCGTGAGCGCTAAAGTTTCTGTTTTTTACAGCAAGTTCAACCAGCCTTTCCCCAAGTCTTCCCAACGGTTCTACTTGGCACAAACACTAATTAAACACAAAAAACACAACCAAAACAGAGGCTAAATAAATTATTTATTACTAAACAGGAGCAAAAAGCAAGGAATACAAATAAAATTGGGTTGCCTCCCAACAAGCACTATCGTTTAACGCCCCTAGCTAGGCATAACAAGAAAGAGTAGATCTAGGTATTGCCATCTTTGGTAGGCAATCCATGTTGGGGAACGTAGTAATTTAAAATTTTCCTATGCACACGCAAGATCATGGTGATGCATAGCAACGAGAGGGGAGAGTGTTGTCTACGTACCCTCGTAGACCGAAAGCGGAAGCGTTATGACAACGCGGTTGATGTAGTCATACGTCTTCACGGCCCGACCGATCAAACACCGAAACTACGGTACCTCCGAGTTCTAGCACACGTTCAGCTCAATGATGATCCCCGGACTCCGATCCAGCAGAATGTCGGGGAAGAGTTCCGTCAGCACGACGGTGTGGTGATGATCTTGATGTTCTACCGTCGCAGGGCTTCGCCTAAGCACCGCTACAATATTATCGAGGATTTTGGTGGAGGGGGGCACCGCACACGGCTAAGAGATCAATGATCAATTGTTGTGTCCATGGGGTGCCCCCCTGCCCCCGTATATAAAGGAGCAAGGGGGAAGGCGGCTGGCCTAGGAGGAGGGCGCATCAAGGGGGGAGTCCTACTCCCACCGGGAGTAGGACTCCTTCTTTCCTTGTTGGAGTAGGAGAGAAGGAAAGAGGAGGAGAGGAAGAAGGAAAAGGGGGCTGCACCCTTGTCCAATTCGGACCAGAGGGGGGCCGCGCGCCTCCTTCCTTTTGGCCTCTCTCCTCTATTCCCGTATGGCCCAATAATGCCCATATACTCCCCGGCGAATTCCCGTAACTCTCCGGTACTCCGATAAATACCCGAATCACTCGGAACCTTTCCGATGTCCGAATATAGTCGTCTAATATATCGATATTTACGTCTCGACCATTTCGAGACTCCTCGTCATGTCCCCGATCTCATCCGGGACTCCAAACTCCTTCGGTACATCAAAACTCATAAACTCATAATATAACTGTCATCGAAACTTTAAGCGTGCGGACCCTACGGGTTCGAGAACAATGTAGACATGACCGAGACACGTCTCTGGTCAATAACCAATAGCGGAACTTGGATGCTCATATTGGCTCCCACATATTCTACGAAGATCTTTATCGGTCAAAACGCATAACAACATACGGTGTTCCCTTTGTCATCGGTATGTTACTTGCCCGAGATTCGATCGTCGGTATCTCAATACCTAGTTTAATCTTGTTACCAGCAAGTCTCTTTACTCGTTCCGTAATACATCATCCCGCAACTAACTCATTAGTTGCAATGCTTGCAAGGCTTAAGTGATGTGCATTACCGAGAGGGCCCAGAGATACCTCTCCGACAATCGGAGTGACAAATCATAATCTCGAAATACGCCAACCCAACAAGTACCTTCGGAGACACCTGTAGAGCACCTTTATAATCACCTAGTTACGTTGTGATGTTTGGTAGCACACAAAGTGTTCCTCCGGTAAACGGGAGTTGCATAATCTCATAGTCATAGGAACATGTATAAGTCATGAAGAAAGCAATAGCAACAAACTAAACGATCAAGTGATATGCTAAAGGAATGGGTCAAGTCAATCACATCATTCTCTAATGATGTGACCCCGTTAATCAAATGACAACTCATGTCTATGGCTAGGAAACTTAACCATCTTTGATTCAATGAGCTAGTCAAGTAGAGGCATACTAGTGACACTCTGTTTGTCTATGTATTCACACATGTATTATGTTTCCGGTTAATACCATTCTAGCATGAATAATAAACATTTATCATAAGATAAGGAAATAAATAATAACTTTATTATTGCCTCTAGGGCATATTTCCTTCAGTCTCCCACTTGCACTAGAGTCAATAATCTAGCTTACATCGTCATGTGATTTAACATCAATAGTTCACATCACCATGTGATTAACACCCATAGTTCACATCGTCATGTGACCAACACCCAAAGGGTTTACTAGATTCAATAATCTAGTTCACATCGCTATGTGATTAACGCCCAAAGAGTACTAAGGTGTGATCATGTTTTGCTTGTGAGAGAAGTTTAGTCAACGGGTCTGCCACATTCAGATACATAAGTATTTTGCAAATTTCTATGTCAACAATGCTCTTCACTAAGCGACTCTAGCTAATTGCTCCCACTTTCAATATGTATCCAGATTATGACTTTGAGTCATCTGGATCAGTGTCAAAACTTGCATCGACATAACCTTTTACGACGAACCTTTTGTCACCTCCATAATCGAGAAACATATCCTTATTCCACTAAGGATAATTTTGACCAATGTCCAGTGATCTACTCCTAGATCACTATTGTACTCCCTTGCCAAACTCAGGGTAGGGTATACAATAGGTCTGGTACACAACATGACATACTTTATAGAACCTATGGCTGAGGCATAGGGAATGACTTTCATTCTCTCTCTATCTTCTGCCGTGGTCGGGTTTTGAGTCTTACTCAACTTCACACCTTTGCAACACAGGCAAGAACTCCTTCTTTGACTGTTCCATTTTGAACTACTTCAAAATCTTATCAAGGTATCTACTCATTGAAAAACTTATCAAGCATCTTGATCTATCTCTATAGATCTTGATGCTCAATATGTAAGCAGCTTCACCGAGGTCTTTCTTTGAAAAACTCCTTTCAAACATTCATTTATGCTTTGCAGAATAAATCTACATTTATCTCTGATCAACAATATGTCATACACATATACTTATCAGAAATGTTGTAGTGCTGCCACTCACTTTCTTGTAAATACAGGCTTCACCGCAAGTCTGTATAAAACTATATGCTTTGATCAACTTATCAAAGCGTATATTCCAACTCCGAGATGCTTGCACCAGTCCATAGATGGATCGCTGGAGCTTGCATATTTTGTTAGTATCTTTTGGATTGACAAAACCTTCTGGTTGCATCATATACAACTCTTCTTTAATAAATCCATTAAGGAATGCAGTTTTGTTTATCCACTTGCCAGATTTCATAAAATGCGGCAATTGCTAACATGATTCGGACAGGCTTAAGCATAGATACGAGTGAGAAACTCTCATCGTAGTCAACACCTTGAACTTGTCGAAAACCTTTTGGGACAATTCTAGCTTTGTAGATAGTAACACTACTATCAGTGTCCGTCTTCCTCTTGAAGATCCATTTAATCTCAATGGCTCACCGATCATCGGGCAAGTCAATCAAAGTCCATACTTTGTTCTCATACATGGATCTCATCTCAGATTTCATGGCCTCAAGCCATTTTGCGGAATCTGGGCTCACCATCGCTTCCTCATAGTTCGTAGGTTCGTCATGGTTAAGTAACATGACCTCCAGAACAGAATTATCATACCACTCTGGTGCGGATCTCACTCTGGTTTACCTACGAGGATCGGTAGTAACTTGATCTGAAGTTACATGACCATCATCATTAGCTTCCTCACTAATTGGTGTAGTAGTCACATGAACAGATTTCTGTGATGAACTACTTTCCAATAAGGGAGCAGGTACAGTTACCTCATCAAGTTATACTTTCCTCCCACTCACTTCTTTCGAGAGAAACTCCTTCTCTAGAAAGGATCCATTCTCAGCAATGAATATCTTGCCTTCGGATCTGTGATAGAAGGTGTACCCAACATTTTCTTTTGGGTATCCTATGAAGATGCACTTCTCCGATTTGGGTTTGAGCTTATCAGGTTGAAACTTTTTCACATAAGCATTGCAACCTCAAACTTTAAGAAACGACAGCTTAGGTTTCTTGCCAAACCATAGTTCATACGGTGTCGTCTCAGCGGATTTAGATGGCGCCCTATTTAATGTGAACGTAGCTGTCTCTAATGCATAACCTCAATATGATAGTGGTATCGGTAAGAGACATCATAGATCGCACCATATCTAATAAAGCACGGTTACGACGTTTGGACACACCATTACACTATGGTGTTCCAGGTGGCGTGAGTAGTGAAACTATTTCACATTGTTTTAACCGAAGGCCAAACTCATAACTCAAATATTTTACTTCTTGCGATCATATCGTAGAAACTTTTATTTTTCTACGATGATTCTCCACTTCACTTCTGAAATTCTTTGAACTTTTCAAATATTTCAGACTTGTGTTTCATCAAGTAGATATACCATATCTGCTCAAATCATCTGTGAAGGTCAGAAAATAACGATACCCGCCGCGAGCCTCAACATTCATCGGACTGCATACATCAGTATGTATTATTTCCAACAAATCTATTGCTCGCTCCATTGTTCCGGAGAACAGAGTCTTAGTCATCTTGCCCATGAGGCATGGTTCGCAAGCATCAACTGATTCATAATCAAGTGATTCCAAAAGCCCATCAACATGGATTTTCTTCATGCGCTTTACACCAATATGACCTAAACGGCAGTGCCACAAATAAGTTGCACTATCATTATTAACTTTGCATCTTTTGGCTTCAATATTATGAAAATGTGTATCACCACGATCGAAATCCAACAAACCATTTTCATTGGGTGTATGACCATAGAAGGTTTTATTCATGTAAACAGAACAACAATTATTCTCTAACTTACATGAACAACTGTATTGCAATAAACATGATCCAATCATATTTATGCTTAAAGCAGACACCAAATAGCATTTATTTAGGTTCAACACTAATCCCGAAAGTATAGGGAGTGTGCGATGATGATCATATCAATCTTGGAACCACTTCCAACACACATCATCACTTCACCCTTAACTAGTCTCTGTTTATTTTGCAACTCCCGTTTCGAGTTACTACTCTTAGCAACTGAACCAGTATCAAATACCGAGGGGTTGCTACAAACACTAGTAAAATACACATCAATAATCTGTATATTAAATATACTTTTGTTCACTTTGCCATCCTTCTTATCCGCCAAATACTTGGGGCAGTTCCGCTTCCAGTGACCAGTCCCTTTGCAGTAGAAGCACTTAGTCTCAGGCTTAGGTCCAGACTTGGGTTTCTTCACTTGAGCAGCAACTTGTTTGCCATTTTTCTTGAAGTTCCCGTTCTTCCCTTTGCCCTTTCTCTTGAAACTAGTGGTCTTGTTAATCATCAACACTTGATGCTCTTTCTTGATTTCTACCTTCGTCGATTTCATCATCACGAAGAGCTTGGGAATCGTTTCCGTTATCCCTTGCATATTATAGTTCATCACGAAGTTCTACTAACTTGGTGATGGTGACTAGAGAATTCTGTCAATCACTATTTTATCTGGAAGATTAACTCCCACTTGATTCAAGTGATTGTAGTACCCAGACAATCTGAGCACATGCTCACTGCTTGAGCTATTCTCCTCCATCTTTTAGCTATAGAACTTGTTGGAGACTTCATATCTCTCAACTCGGGTATTTGCTTGAAATATTAACTTCAACTCCTAGAACATCCATATGATCCATGACGTTCAAAACGTCTTTGAAGTCCCGATTCTAAGCTGTTAAGCATGGTGCACTAAACTATCAAGTAGTCATCATATTGAGCTAGCCAAACGTTCATGACGTCTGCATCTGCTCCTGCAATAGGTCTGTCACCTAGCGGTGCATTAAGGACATAATTCTTCTGTGCAGCAATGAGGATAAACCTCAGATCACGGATCCAATCCGCATCATTGCTACTAACATCTTTCAACTTAGTTTTCTCTAGGAACATATGAAAAATAAAACATGGGAGCTAAACGCGAGCTATTGATCTACAACATAGATATGCTAATACTACCAGGACTAAGTTCATGATAAATTTAAGTTCAATTAATCATATTACTTAAGAACTCCCACTTAGAAAGACATCCCTCTAATCTTCTAAGTGATCACGTGATCCAAATCAACTAAACCATGTCCGATCATCACGTCAGATGGAGTAGTTCCAATGGTGAACATCACTATGTTGATCATATGCACTATATGATTCACGCTCGACCTTTCGGTCTTCGTGTTCCGAGGCCATATCTGTTATATGCTAGGCTCGTCAAGTTTAACCTGAGTATTCCACGTGTGCAACTGTTTTGCAACCGTTGTATTTGAACGTAGAGCCTATCACACCCGATCATCACGTGGATCTCAGCACGAAGAACTTTCACAATGGTGCATACTCAGGGAGAACACTTATACTTTGATAATTTAGTGAGGGATCATCTTATAATGCTACCGTCAATCAAAGCAAGATAAGATGCATAAAAGATAAACATCACATGCAATCAATATAAGTGATATGATATGGCCATCATCATCTTGTACTTGTGATCTCCATCTCCGAAGTACCGTCATGATCACCATCGTCACCGGCACGACACCTTGATCTCCATCGTAGCATCATTGTCGTCTCGCCAATCTTATGCTTCCACGACTATCGCTACCGCTTAGTGATAAAGTAAAGCATTACAGCGCGATCATATTGCATACAATAAAGCGACAACCATATGGCTCCTGCCAGTTGCCGATAACTCGGTTACAAAACATGATCATCTCATACAATAAAATTTAGCATCATGTCTTGACCATATCACATCACAACATGCCCTGCAAAAACAAGTTAGACATCCTCTACTTTGTTGTTGCAAGTTTTACGTGGCTGCTACGGGCTTAGCAAGAACCGTTCTTACCTACGCATCAAAACCACAACGATAATTTGTCAAGTTGGTGCTGTTTTAACCTTCGCACGGACCGGGCGTAGCCACACTTGGTTCAACTAAAGTTGGCGAAACTGACACCCGCCAGCCACCTATGTGCAAAGCACGTTGGTAGAACCAGTCTCGCGTAAGCGTACGCGTAATGTCGGTCCGGGCCGCTTCATCCAACAATACCGCCGAACCAAAGTATGACATGCTGGTAAGCAGTATGACTTATATCGCCCACAACTCACTTGTGTTCTACTCGTGCACAACATCAACGCATAAAACCTAGGCTCGGATGCCACTGTTGGGGAACGTAGTAATTTCAAAATTTCCTATGCACACGCAAGATCATGGTGATGCATAGCAACGAGAGGGGAGAGTGTTGTCTACGTACTCTCATAGACCGAAAGCGGAAGCATTATGACAACGCAGTTGATGTAGTCATACGTCTTCACGGCCCGACTGATCAAGCACCGAAACTACGGCACCTCCAAGTTCTAGCACATGTTCAGCTCGATGACGATCCCCGGACTCTGATCTAGCAGAATGTCGGGGAAGAGTTCCGTCAGCACGACGGTGTGGTGACGATCTTGATGTTCTACCGTCGCAGGGCTTCGCCTAAGCACCGCTACAATATTATCGAGAATTATGGTGGAGGGGGCACCACACACGGCTAAGAGATAAATGATCAATTGTTGTGTCCATGGGGTGCCCCCCTGCCCCCGTATATAAAGGAGCAAGGGGGGAGGCGGCCGGCCTAGGAGGAGGGCGCACCAAGGGGGGAGTCCTACTCCCACCGGGAGTAGGACTCCTTCTTTCCTTGTTGGAGTAGGAGAGAAGGAAAGAGGAGGAGAGGAAGAAGGAAAAGGGGGCTGCACCCCTTGTCCAATTCGGGCCAGAGGGGGCCTGCGCGCCTCCTTCCTTTTGGCCTCTCTCCTCTATTCCCGTATGGCCCAATAAGGCCCATATACTCCCCGGTGAATTCCCGTAACTCTCCGGTACTCCGATAAATACCCGAATCACTCGGAACCTTTCTGATGTCCGAATATATTCGTCCAATATATCGATATTTATGTATCAACCATTTCGAGACTCCTCGTCATGTCCCCGATCTCATCCGGGACTCTGAACTCCTTTGGTACATCAAAACTCATAAACTCATAATATAACTGTCATCGAAACTTTAAGCGTGCGGACCCTACGGGTTCGAGAACAATGTGGACATGACCGAGACACGTCTTCGGTCAATAACCAATAGCAGAACCTGGATGCTCATATTGGCTCCCACATATTCTAGGAGGATCTTTATCGGTCAAACCGCATAACAACATACGTTGTTCCCTTTGTCATCGGTATGTTACTTGCCCGAGATTCGATCGTCGGTATCTCAATACCTAGTTCAATCTTGTTACCGGCAAGTCTCTTTACTCGTTCCTTTATACATCATCCCGCAACTAACTCATTAGTTGCAATGCTTGCAAGGCTTAAGTGATGTGCATTACCGAGAGGGCCCAAAGATACCTCTCCGACAATCGGAGTGACAAATCCTAATCTCGGAATACGCCAACCCAACAAGTACCTTCGGAGACACCTGTAGAGCACCTTTATAATCACCCAGTTACGTTGTGACGTTTGGTAGCACAAAAAGTGTTTCTCCGGTAAACGGGAGTTACATAATCTCATAGTCATAGGAACATGTATAAGTCATGAAGAAAGCAATAGCAACAAACTAAACGATCAAGTGCTATGATAATGGAATGGGTCAAGTCAATCACATCATTCTCTAATGATGTGACCCCGGTAATCAAATGACAACTCATGTCTATGGCTAGGAAACTTAACCATCTTTGATTCAACGAGCTAGTCAAGTAGAGGCATACTAGTGACACTCTGTTTGTCTATGTATTCACACATGTATTATGTTTCCGGTTAATACAATTCTAGCATGAATAATAAACATTTATCATGAGATAAGGAAATAAATAATAACTTTATTATTGCCTCTAGGGCATATTTCCTTCAATCCATAAGTGGCTCTCATGATAGATTCAGATGGTAATTTTATTTTCTTTCTAGGGAAGTGTTCCATTCCCTTTTTAATGGAAATTGAAATCTAATATTCCCTTCCTTCATATTAATAATTGCACCAACCGTCCTAAGGAAAGGTCTACTGAGAATAATAGGGCAAGAAGGATTGCAATCTATATCAAGAACGATAAAATCTACGGGCACATAATTCCTATTTGCAACAATAAGAACATCATTAATTCTTCCCATAGGTTTCTCAATAGTGGAATCCGCAAGATGCAAGTTTAGAGAGAAATCATCAAAATTACGGAAATCTAGCAAATCACACAAAGTTTTGGAAATAGTAGAGACACTAGCACCCAAATCACACAAAGCATAAAACTGATGATCTTTAATTTTAATTTTAATAGTTGGTTCCCACTAATCATAAAGTTTTCTAGGGATAGAAACTTCCAATTCAAGTTTCTCTTCATAAGATTGCATCAAGGCATCAACGATATGTTTAGTAAACGCTTTATTTTGACTATAAGCGTGAGGAGAATTTAGCACGGATTGCAACAAGGAAATACAATCAATCAAAGATAAATTTTCGTAATTAAATTCCTTGAAATCCAATATATTGGGTTTAGCAACATCTAGGGTTTTAATTTCTTCAATCCCACTTTTATCAAATTTAGCATCAAGATCAACAAATTCCAAATTCTTAGAACGTCTTCTAGGTGAAGGTGAATCATATTCAGTCCCATCATTATCAAGATTCATGTTGCAAAACAAAGATTTAATAGGGGACACATCAATAACTTTTAGATCTTCATCATTATTTTCATAGGAACTAGAAGAACACGCTTTTATAAAGGCATCTTTCTTAGCACGCATCCTAGCGGTTCTTTCTTTGCACTCATCAATGGAAATTCTCATGGCTTTGAGAAACTCATTGATATCATGCTTAGGTGGAATAGATCTAAGTTTCAAAGAATCAACATCAAGAGCAATTCTGTCAACGTTCCTAGCCAAATCATCAATCTTAAGCAATTTTTCTTCAATCAAAGCATTAAAATTATTTTGCAAAGTAATAAATTCTTTAATATTAGAATCAAAATCAGAGGGCATCTTATTATAATTTCCATAAGAATTGTTGTAGGAATTACCATAATTATTAGAGGGATTACTAGGATAAGGCCTAGGATTGAAATTTCCTCTATATGCGTTGTTACCAATATTGTTCCTACCAACAAAATTCACATCCATAGATTCATTATTGTTCTCAATCGAAGTAGACAAGGGAACATCATTAGGATCAGAAGAAACACTCTTATTAGTAAATAATTTCATAAGTTCATCCATGTTTCCACTCAAAACATTAATTTCTCCTATCGCATGCACCTTTTTAGTAGATCTTTCAGTATGCCATTGAGAATAATTAACCATAATATTATCTAGGAGTTTAGTAGCTTCTCCAAAAGTGATTTCCATAAAAGTGCCTCCCGCGGCCGAATCTAAAAGATTTCTAGAAGCAAAATTCAATCCAGCATAAAAATTTGTATAATCATCCACAAATTCAAACCATGAGTAGGGCAATTACGTATCATTAATTTCATTCTCTCCCAAGCTTGTGCAACATGTTCATGATCAAGTTGCTTAAAATTCATAATATCGTTTTTGAGAGAGATGATCTTATCGGGAGGAAAATACTTAGAGATAAAAGCATCTTTGCACTTGTTCCATGAATCAATACTATTTTTAGGCAAAGACGAAAACCAAGCTTTAGCACGATCTCTAAGCGAAAAAGGAAATAGCTTCAATTTAACAATATCATTATCGACATCTTTCTTCTTTTGCATGTCACACAAATCAACGAAGCTATTAAGATGGGTAGCGGCATCTTCACTAGGAAGGCCGGAGAACGGATCTTTCATGACAAGATTCAGCAAAGCAGTATTAATTTCACAAGATTCAGCATCGGTAAGAGGAGCAATCGGAGTGCTAAGGAAATCATTGTTGTTGGTATTGGTGAAGTCACACAATTTAGTATTATCTTGAGCCATCGCGACAAACAAGCAATCCAACACACGAGCAAACAAAAGGCAAACGGGCAAAAAGAGGCAAATAGAGAAAGAGAGGGAGGATAGAGAGAGAGGGTGAATAAACGGCAAGGGTGAAGTGGGGGAGAGGGAAATGAGAGGCAAATGGCAAATAATGTAATGCGGGAGATACGGATTGTGATGGGTACTTGGTATGTTGACTTTTGTGCAGACTCCCCGGCAACGGCGCCAGAAATCCTTCTTGCTACCTCTTGAGCACTGCATTGGATTTCCCCGAAGAGGAAGGGATGACGCAGCAAAGTAGCGTAAGTATTCCCTCAGTTTTTGAGAACCAAGGTATCAATCCAGTAGGAGGCTACGCACGAGTCCCTCGTACCTACACAAAAACAATAGCTCAACGCAACCAACGCGCTTAGGGGTTGTCAATCCCTTCACGTTCACTTACAAAAGTGAGATCTGATAGAGATGATAGATAATATTTTTGGTATTTTTGGTATAGAGATGCAAAGTGAAAAATAAAAGGCAAAGTAAAAAAGCAAAACAATAATAAAGTGATGGAGATTGATATGATGAGAAAGAGACCCGGGGGCCATAGGTTTCACTACTGGCTTCTCTCAAGAGCATAAGTATTCTACGCTGGGTGAACAAATTACTGTTGAGCAATTGACAGAACTGAGCATAGTTATGAGAATATCTAGGTATGATCATGTATATAGGCATCACGTCTGAGACAAGTAGACCGACTCCTGCCTGCATCTACTACTATTACTCCACTCATCGACCGCTATCCAGCATGCATCTAGAGTATTAAGTTAAAAACAGAGTAACGCCTTAAGCAAGATGACATGATGTAGAGGGATAGTTTCATGCAATATGATAAAAAACCCATCTTGTTATCCTCGATGGCAACGATACAATACATGCCTTGCTGCCCCTTCTGTCACTGGGAAAGGACACCGCAAGATCGAACCCAAAGCTAAGCACTTCTCCCATGGCAAGAAAAACCAATCTAGTAGGCCAAACCAAACTGATATTTCAAAGAGACTTGCAAAGATAACCAATCATACATAAAATAATTCAGAGAAGATTCAAATATTATTCATAGATAGACTTGATCATAAACCCACAATTCATCGATCTCAACAAACACACCGCAAAAAGAAGATTACATCGAATAGATCTCCACAAGAGAGGGGGAGAACATTGTATTGAGATCCAAAAAGAGAGAAGAGGCCATCTAGCTACTAACTATGGACCCGTAGGTCTGAAGTAAACTACTCACACTTCATCGGAGGGGCTTGGATGATGATGTAGAAGCCCTCCGTGATCGATGCCCCCTCCGGCGGAGCTTCGGAACAGGCCCCAAGATGGGATCTCGTGGATACAGAAAGTTGCGGCGGTGGAATTAGGTTTTTGGCTCCGTCCCCGATCGTTTGGGGGTACGTAGGTATATATAGGAGGAAGAAGTACGTCGGTGGAGCTTCGAGGGGCCCACGAGGCAGGGGTGCGTGCCCTAGGGGGGCGCCCTCCACCCTCGTGACCACCTCGTGGCTTTCTTGACGGAGGGTCCAAGTCTCCTGGATCTTATCTGATGAGAAAATCACGTTTTTGAAGGTTTCATTTCGTTTAGACTCCGTTTGATATTATGTTTCTACGAAACACTGAAATAGGCAAAAAACAGCAATTCTGGGCTGGGCCTCCGGTTAATAGGTTAGTCCCCAAAATAATATAAAAGTGGAAAATAAAGCCCAATATAGTCCAAAAGAGTAGATAATATAGCATGGAGCAATCAAAAATTATAGATACATTGGAGACGTATCAGAGCTTTCTATCCCAAGTATGCTATGTGTATGATGTTCCGATGTTTTGCATACAATGATCCAAGATGATCAATATGGTAGTATGATATGCAATGTGGTGATGCTATGGCTCTTGCTTACAAGCTTCTTGCTCTCTTTTCTTTTGCTTAAAAGCTTATTCTCTTTTTTTTTTCTTTTTTTTGATATGGCCACCATGAGAAATGCACAAACCAAGATAGCAATTTTGTATATGCGGGAACAATCTTGTGGCACAAGAGATGATATTATGCCAAGATGATACCAATATGATACGGTATGTCTGCAATGGAAGGTGCGGATCACTAATGTGCACAAGTAACATTGTCGGCAATACTCAAATGGCTAGTCTCGATAGGCAAGTGATGCAAAATGGGCTAAGGGTTAACAATGTAATGGCAAGAATGTACAATGATGGGATACCACGATACCAAGATGATATAGAGGTTACCGTTCTTGCTTACAGTTAGGTTATCAAAATGGTGAAGTGGTCGATGTCGATGACGACCTCGTGGCGATGATGAGTGGCAGTGGTCTTAATGTAGATACCAAGATGATGTAGACCCGTCCCTTAGTAGTCGAAACACCTTAGGAAATGGTAAAACCGCAAACTCAAAATCTCATATGGAAAAGGTCAAATGGTGGAAGCGGAGATGGCAATGCAGAAGTGGTGGTGGTGGTTGATGAAGAAACGTCCGTCCCTAAGTAGCCGAAACACCTTAGGAGACTCAAGTCACCACTCAAACAACCACAAATGCTATATGGAGCAAAAAGGGTTAGGTTGCGGAAGGCTATGGTGGTTTTGCGGATGATATGGTGGAGGGCCTAGGCAAAGATACCAAAATGTCAAAAATTTGATGGAGTCAAATGGTGATGGAACCTATCTAGGTGGATGGGGGATGTCAAGAGCTACTCAACGAGCTAAAGAATGCGAAAATCGGACTCCGGATGTGGAAGTTATGGCCGAAAGGGTGAAGTGCTCGCGGCTGGCCTGGGAGGGCCGTGCGCACGGTACACACACCGAGGGCACGGGGTCACCTGGGACACGTGGGTTTGGCGGATTTCTTCACGATCTGGGCTCCAAATGGATGGATTTCGTTGGTGGAGTGTAGCTGGGGGTATGGGGGTGGTATGGGAGGGTGGGGGTGGGCGAAAACCAAGTGGCCGAAACGCACTGGAAGGGTCGTGTGCACGGGGTCTGCGAAGCCCGTGTGCACGGGGTGTTCTGCGAGCGGACGAACTGCTCTGGATCCGTGGGTAATCTCGAATCTTAGGTCAAAATGGAAGGATGGAAGGTAGGGGAAGGTGGAGGAACGCTAGCTCCACTTGAAACCAAGCAAATCCATGGATCAAATCCAACAAAAACTCCTCAAACCAACAAATCACAAAAAAATTGGGGCTATTTTTGGTGGGGAATTTTCGAATTTGGGACAAAATCAACAAAACTAGGCTAGAAAACAAAGAGGGATCTCCAATTTCGTGAGAAACCATGGCTCTGCTACCAAGATGTTGTAGGGTGGAACCCTAAGTGGAGATCTTTCACGAATTGGAGGGGGAATCCCAAGAACAAGGTGAACACAAGGGGGAAAACAAGAGGAACACTCAAGAACAAGTCCAATCACACATCCACTAGACCAACAAACACACAAGATCCACAAGGTACATGAACATCAAAGGGAAACAATATATATGGTAGAGTTCATCCCAAATCCTATGAAGGAGATGAGGGCTTGATGATCTAGATAAATCCTTTCCTAGATGGGGGCTTTATCCACTAGGGATCTTCTCCAATGGAGGTCTTGAACTCCAAGGGAGTCTTCTCTCTCACAAGAGGAATCCCACACGGGGAGGTACATGAGCTAAGCTCCAATATCTAGATCTATTCTTAGCTCCCTTCTAAATGGAGGAGGAAGAGGAGTATATATAGGTCCAAGGGATGAAGGGGTAAGCAGGGGCGAAATGGGGATTACATGGGCAAAGCCCGCAGCAACACTCAGGGGGGGCGTGTGCACGGGGTAAGTGGAGCCCGTGCGCACGGGGTATCCAGAGACGTGACGCATGAGCCCGTGCGCACGGGGTCCGTGGGGCCCGTGGACACGGGGGGTCCCGTGCGCATGGTACACGCCCGTGCGCACGGGGTCGCTAGCCTGGGAGGCCCGTGGGCATGGGGTCGGAGGGGCCCGTGCGCACGGGGTCGCCTGGGAGCTGCTACCTTCTTCTTGTCGCTTCCTTCTCCGCTTCCAGGCTTCCCTCTTGGATGGTGTAGATGTTCTCTTCTTCTTGGACTCCTCCTCGATGAATGTGTAGCTCCGCTCACACCTATGTATGCACACGAGAGAGGGGTCAAGTAGTATACCATCCTCGAAAGGTACAAGTGGACACGTGTAAAGGAGATGATTCACCTTTGTATGCATGAAGTAGATGTGGCACGTGTCACTTGCCAAATGGACTCTTGACATGGTGATGTCCATAGGATGCTCTGCAACCACCGTCTATTCCACCTATAGTGCTATGTCCATGGCTCACGCTCATGTATTGCGTGAAAGTTGAAAAGGTTTGAGAACATCAAAAGTATGAAAAAATTGCTTGGCTTGTCATCGGGGTTGTGCATGATTTGAATATTTTGTGTGATGAAGATGGAGCATAGCCAGACTATATGATTTTGTAGGGATAAGCTTTCTTTGGCCATGTTATTTTGAGAAGACATAATTATTTTGTTAGTATGCTTGAAGTATTATTGTTTTTATGTCAATATTAAACTTTTGTTTTGAATCTTACGGATCTGAACATTCATGCCACAATAAAGAGAATTACATGGATAAATATCTTAGGTAGCATTGCACATCAAAAATTCTGTTTTTATCATTTACGTACTCGAGGACGAGCAGGAATTAAGCTTGGGGATGCTTGATACGTTTCCAACGTATCTATAATTTTTTTATTGTTTCATGCTACTATATTATCTATTTTGGATGTTTTATATGCATTAATATGCTATTTTATATGATTTTTGGGACTAACCTATTAACCTAGAGCCCAGTGCCAGTTTCTGTTTTTTTCTTGTTTTAGAGTTTCGCGGAAAAGGAATAACAAACGGAGTCCAAACAGAAACAAACTTTCCTGATGATTTTTCTTGGACCAAAGGACACCCAGGAGACTTGGAGTGCAAGTTAGAAGAGCCACAAGGTGGCCACAAGGGTGGAGGGCGCGCCCAGGGGGTAGGGCGCGCCCCCCAACCTTGCGGGCCCCTCAGTGACCCCCTGATGACCCGCAAGTATAGGGGGTCTATCATAGTCCTTTCGATAAGTAAGAGTGTTGAACCCAACAAGTAGTGATATGTCTCCAACGTATCTATAATTTTTTATTGTTCCATGCTATTATATTATCTGTTTTGGATGTTTAATGGGCTTTATTATACACTTTTATATTATTTTTGGGACTAACCTACTAACCCAAGGCCCGGTGCAAATAGTTGTTTATTTGCCTATTTCAGTGTTTCGTATAAAAGGAATATCAAACGGAATCCAAACGCAATGAAACCTTCGGGAGAGTTATTTTTGGAACAAACGTGATCCAGGGGACTTGGAGTGGACGTCAAGAAAGAAGCGAGGCGGCCACGAGGCGGGGAGGCGCGCCTGCCCCCTGGGCACGCCCCCACCCTCGTGGGCCCCTCGCAGTTCCACCGACCTACTTCTTCTTCCTATATATATCCATATACCCCGAAAACATCCAGGAGCACCACGAAACCCTATTTCCACCGCTGCAACCTTCTGTACCCAAGAGATCCCATCTTGGGGCCTTTTCCAGAGCTCCGCCGGAGGGGGAATAGATCACGGAGGGCTTCTACATCATCACCATAGCCTCTCCGATGATGGGTGAGTAGTTTACCATAGACCTTCGGGTCCATAGTTATTAGCTAGATGGCTTCTTGTCTCTCTTTGGATCTCAATACAAAGTTCTCCTCGATCTTCTTGGAGATATATTCGATGTAATTCTTTTTGCGGTGTGTTTGTCGAGATCCGATGAATTGTGGGTTTATGATCAAGTTTATCTATGAACAATATTTGATTCTTCTCTGAAATCTTTTATGTATGATTGGTTATCTTTGCAAGTCTCTTCGAATTATCAATTTGGTTTGGCTTACTAGATTGATCTTTCTTGCAATGGGAGAAGTGCTTAGCTTTGGGTTCAATCTTGCGGTGTCCTTTCCCAATGACAACAGGGGCAGCAAGGCACATATTGTATTGTTTCCATCGAGGATAAAAAGATGGGGTTTATATAATATTGCTTGAGTTTATCCCTCTACATCATGTCATCTTGCCTAATGCGTTACTCTATTCTTATGAACTTAATACTCTAGATGCATGTTGGATAGCGGTCGATGTGTGGAGTAATAGTAGTAGATGCAGAATCGTTTCGGTCTACTTTTCGCGGACGTGATGCCTATATACATGATCATGCCTAGATATTCTCATAATTATGCACTTTTCTATCAATTGCTCGACAGTAATTTGTTCACCCACGGTAATACTTATGCTATCTTGAGAGAAGCCACTAGTGAAACCTATGGCCCCCGGGTCTATCTTTTATCATATAAGTTTCCAATCTATTTTACTTTGCAATCTCTACTTTCAATCTATATCATAAAAATACCAAAAATATTTATCTTATTATCTCTATCAGATCTCACTCTCGTAAGTGATCGTGAAGGGATTGACAACCCCTTTATCACGTTGGTTGTGAGGTTCTTATTTGTTTGTGTAGGTGCGAGGTGACTTGCGTGTAGTCTCCTACTGGATTGATACCTTGGTTCTCAAAAACTGAGGGAAATACTTACGCTATGCTGCATCACCCTTTCCTCTTCAAGGGAAAACCAACACAGTGCTCAAGAGGTAGCAAGGAGCAGAAGGAAATGATAAGCAGTTTTCAGTAAGGTATTCTCTGCAAGCACTGAAATTATCGGTAACAGATAGTTTTGTGATAAGGTAATTTGTAACAGGTAACAAGTAATAAAAGTAAATAAGGTGCAGCAAGATGGCCCAAACCTTTTTGTAGCAAAGGACAAGCCTGGACAAACTCTTATATAAAGGAAAGCGCTCCCGAGGACACATGGGAATTATTGTCAAGCTAGTTTTCATCATGCTCATATGATTCGTGTTCGGTACTTTGATAAGTTGATATGTGGGTGGACCGGTGCTTGGGTGCTGCCCTTCCTTAGACAAGTGCCACTTATGATTAACCCATCTTGCAAGCATCCGCAACTACAAAAGAAGTATTAAGGTAAACCTGACCATAGCATGAAACATATGGATCCAAATCAGCCCCTTACGAAGCAACTCATAAACTAGGGTTTAAGCTTCTGTCACTCTAGCAACCCATCATCTACTTATTACTTCCCAATGCCTTCCCCTAGGCCCAAACAATGGTGAAGTGTCATGTAGTCGACATTCACATGACACCACTAGAGGAGAGACAACATAAATCTCATCAAAATATCGAACGAATACCAAATTCACATGACTACTTATAGCAAGACTTCTCCCATGTCCTCAGGAACAAATGTAACTACTCACAAATCATATTCATGTTCATAATCAGAGGGGTATTAATATGCATAAAGGATCTGAACATATGATCTTCCATCGAATAAACCAACTAGCATCAACTACAAGGAGTAATCAACACTACTAGTAACCCACAGGTACGAATCTGAGGTTTTGAGACAAAGATTGGATACAAGAAATGAACTAGGGTTTGAGATGAGATGGTGCTGGTGAAGATGTTGATGGAGATTGACCCCCTCCCGATGAGAGGATCGATGGTGATGACGATGGTGATGATTTCCCCCTCCCGGAGGGATGTTTCCCCGGCAGAACAGCTCCGCCGGAGCCCTAGATTGGTTTCGCCAAGGTTTCGCCTCGTGGCGGCGGAGTTTCATCCCGTGAGCTTGCTTATGATTTTTTTCTCGAACGGAAGACTTCATATAGCAGAAGATGGGCGCCGGAGGCCTATCAGGGGGCCCACGAGACAGGGGGCGCGCCTAGGGGGGTAGGGCGCGCCCCCACCCTCGTGGCCAGGGTGTGGGGCCCCTCTAGTTAATTATTTCACCAGTATTTTTATATATTCCAAAACGTGCTCCCATGAAGTTTCAGGACTTTTGGAGTTGTGCAGACTAGGTCTCTAATATTTGCTCCTTTTCCAGCCCAGAATTCCAGTTGCCGGCATTCTCCCTCTTCATGTAGACATTGTAAAATAAGAGAGAATAGGCATAAGTATTGTGACATTATGTGTAATAACAGCCCATAATGCAATAAATATCAATATAAAGGCATGATGCAAAATGGACATGTCAACTCCCCCAAGCTTAGACCTCGCTTGTCCTCATATAGCAAAAGATGGGCACCAGAGGGCTGCCAGGGGACCCACAAGGCAGGGGGCGCACCCAGGGAGTAGGGCGCGCCCCCACCCTCGTGGATGGTGGGTGGCCCCCCTCTGGTGCTTCCTTCGCCCAATATTTTTCATATATTTTGAAAATGACTCCCGTGGAGTTTCAGGACTTTTGGAGCTGTGCAGAATAGGTCTCTAATATTTGCTCCTTTTCCAGCCCAGAATTCCAGCTGCTGGCATTCTCCCTCTCCATTTAAACCTTGTAAAATAAGAGAGAATAGGCGTAAGTATTGTGACATAATGTGTAATAATAGCCCATAATGTAATAAATATCGATATAAAAGCATGATGCAAAATGGACGTATCAACTCCCCCAAGCTTAGACCTCGCTTGTCCTCAAGAGGAAGCCGAAATCAAAAAATATGTCCACATGTTTAGAGATAGAGGTGTCGATAAAATAAAATACGGACATGAGGGCATCATGATCATTCTTAGAACAGCAACATATATATATATATATTGTCATATGATTTCTTATGCTAAAGTAACAATTCATTCACAATTTCAAGTATGAATCAAAAACTTCATTGAAAACTAAGAAACTATAATCTCAGTCATTGAAGCAATTGCAATTTATCGTAACATCCGAAAGAGTTAATATAAGAGATTTTCAGCAAGTCCACATACTCAACTATCATTTAGTCTTTCACAATTGCTAACACTCACGCAATATTTATGGGTATGAAGTTTTAATCGGACACAGAGAAAGATAGGGGCTTATAGTTTTGCCTCCCAACCTTTTACCTCAAGGGTAATATCAACAATAATAGTTCATGAAAACTCACGTCCAATTAGCTATATATATCAGGATCTTTCCAACACACAGTGCTTGCCAAAGGATAAAATTTAAAAAGGAAAGGTGAAGATCTCCATGACTCTTGTATGAAGTATAAGACAAGAATAAAAGATAGGCCCTTCGCAGAGGGAAGCAGAGGTTGGCATGTTCTTTTATGGTTGGATGCACGAAATCTTAATGCAAAAGAACGTCACTTTATATTGCCACTTGTGATATGGACCTTTATTATGCAGTCCGTCCCTTTTATTTCTTCCACATCACAAGATCATATAAAGCTTATTTTCTCCACACTAATAAATCATACATATTTAGAGAGCAATTTTTATTGCTTGCAACAATGACAACTTACCTGAAGGATCTACTCAATCCATATGTAGGTATGGTGGACTCTCATGGCAAAACTGGGTTTAAGGATATTTGGAAGCATAAGTAGTATCTCTACTTGGTGCAAGGAATTTGGCTACCATGAGAGGGAAAGGCAAGCTCAACATGTTGGATGATCCATGACAATATAATTTATTTCGGATGTAAGAAAGGATAACCCATTACGTTGTCTTCCTTGTCCAACCTCAACCTTTTAGCATGTCATATTTTAATGAGTGCTCACAATCATAAAAGATGTCCAAGATAGTATATTTATATGTGAAAACCTCTCTTTCTTTATTACTTCCTATTAATTGCAATGATGACCAAAACTATGTTTGTCAACTCCCAACAACTTTTATTCATCATACTCTTTATATGTGAAATCATTACTCTCCATAAGATCCATATGATCTCTTTATTTCTTTTTATTCTTTCTCTTCTCTTTTATTTTTATTCCTTCCTGATCATGGCAAGATAATCAGGCCCTTGACTCATAACTAATCTTTATTATATATAGCTCACATACTCGATTACATAGAAGGATCATAAAGCAAAACTCAAACTAGATCATACTAAAACTTTATTGTACTAGATCAAGATATAACCAAAAGGATCGAACTAAGAAAAACGGTAAAGATAAAAGTGTGATGATGATACAATACTGGGGCACTCCCCCAAGCTTGGCAGTTGCCAAGGGGAGTGCACATACCCATGTGTTTATATCTCTTTCCTCGGGGGTGGTGATGGTGGAGTTGTTGATGATGTAGGCTTGTCGTCCATCTTCCAAGGCATAGGCTCACCATCGTAAAAGGATGATCGAGTCTCCAGGATCCTGAAATCTGCAGCCAAACTCATCCTCTTGAATCTATATTCATACTCACAGTTTTGGTTTTGTAGGTCATAGATCTGGGCTTGGAGGCGCTCAATTTTCTCGTGAAGCTTGAAGATGGCCTCCCCAATGTTCTTGGCATCCATCTTCTGGTTGTTGGTGAACTCCGTGATCATTATATGATTGGCGTCGAGTCCACGTTCCACCATCTCTTGGCACTTGAAAACTTGTTGCTCCATTGCCTCGAGCCTTGTCTCCACACTTCCGGTCCTCATTGGTCCCTCAACATCGCAGATGTGCATCAACCCCTCACGCATCTCAATGGTTTGAGGATGTTGCAGCACTTCCACGAGGTAGGGGTTGATGACCTTCTCGAAGAACTTGTCCTTGGGGGCACTTGGAGACGTCATGGTGATCTACATCTATGAGAAAAACAGCTCGAAACAAAAACAAAGGATATTTGCGTGGTACGGTGATCAAAACCTTCGGGGGATTATATAATGAATTTTTACCGACCGAAAGAAGTATCGTGCAAGAAAACGGAGTCCAGAGAGCACACGAGGTACCCATGAGGCAGGGGGCGCACCCAGGGGGTAGGGCACGCCCTCCGCCCTCATGGAAGCCTCGTGTCCTTCCCGGACTGCTTCTTATTTTCCTATTTTCTTAAATATTCCAAAACGGAGAAAAATTGCTATTAGAACTGTTTTGGAGTCGGTCTACTTACAGTACCACATACCTCTTCCTTTTCGAAGTCTAAAACATTCTAGAAAGTGTCCCTTATGTATTCCTCCGGGGTTACGGTTTCAATAACATTAGTTTCAACATTTATGGGATTACCTGAGATATAATGTTTGATTCTTTGACCGTTCACCACCCTCGGATTTGTGCCTTCGAAGTTGTTGAGTTTTGTGGCATCGGAACGATAGACCTCCTCGATGACGTAAGGACCTTCCCATTTAGAGAGGAGTTTTCCTTCAAAAAATCTTAAACGAGAGTTGTATAACAATACATAATCACCTACATTAAACTCACGTTTTTGTATCCTTTTGTCATGCCATCTTTTATTTTTTTTCTTTAAACAGTTTGGCATTCTCATAGGCCTGGGTTCTCCATTCATCAAGTGAGCTAATGTCAAAAAGCCTCTTCTCACCGGCAAGTTTGAAGTCATAGTTGAGCTCTTTAATGGCCCAATATGCCTTATGTTCTAGTTCGAGAGGTAAGTGGCAAACTTTTCCATAAACCATTTTATTTGGAGACATACCCATAGGATTTTTATATGCAGTTCTATAGGCCCATAATGCATCATCAAGTTTCTTGGACCAATTCTTTCTAGATCTATTAACAGTCTTTTCCAAAATTAATTTAAGCTCTCTATTACTTAATTCTACTTGACCACTAGACTGTGGATGATAAGGAGAAGCAATTCTATGATTAACGTCATACTTAGCAAGCATCTTATGAAAAGCACCATGAATAAAATGTGAACCACCATTTGTAATTAAGTATCTAGGGACTCCAAACCTTGGAAAAATAACTTCTTTAAGCATCTTAATAGAGGTGTTATGATCAACACTACTAGTTGTAATAGCTTCTACCCTCTTAGTAATGTAATCAACAACAACTAAAATATGTGTATACCCATTAGAGGAAGGAAACGGTCCCATATAATCAAAGCCCCAAACATCGAATGGTTCAATAACAAGTGAATAATTCATAGGCATTTCTTGACGTCTACTAATATTAAAAATCCTTTGACATTTGTCACAAGACAAGACAAACTTACAGGCATCCTTGAAGAGAGTAGGCCAATAAAAACCGGATTGCAAAACCTTATGTGCAGTTCTATCTCTAGCATGGTGTCCTCCATAAGCCTCAGAGTGACACTTGTGTAGGATCTGTTCCTGTTCATGCTTAGGTACACAACGTCTAATAACACCATCTACTCCTTCTTTATAAAGGTGTGGGTCATCCCAAAAGTAATGTCTTAAATCATAGAAGAACTTTTTCGTTTGATGGTATGTGAAACTAGGTGGTATAAATTTAGCAACTATGTAGTTAGCATAATCAGCATACCATGGAGCAGTACGAGAAGCATTTATGACAGCTAGTTGTTCATCAGGAAAGCTATCATCAATAGGTAGTGGGTCATCAAGAACATTCTCTAACCTAGACAAGTTGTCTGCAACGGGGTTCTCAGCTCCCTTTCTCTCAATAATATGCAAATCAAATTCTTGTAGAAAGAGAACCCATCTAATAAGTCTAGGTTTAGCATCTTTCTTTTCCATAAGATATTTAATAGCAGCATGATCGGTGTGAACAGTTACTTTAGAATCAACAATATAAGGTCTGAACTTATCACAAGCAAATACAACTGCTAAAAATTCTTTTTCACTAGTAGCATAATTTCTTTGGGCACTATCTAGAGTTTTACTAGCATATTGGATAAAATTTAATTTCTTATCAACTCTTTGTCCTAGAACATCACCTACAACATAATCACTAGCATCACACATGATTTCAAAGGGTAAATTCCAATTAGGAGGCTGAACAATAGGTGCAGAAAATCAAAGCTTTCTTAAGTATTTCAAATGCTTCTACACAATCATCATCAAAGACAAAAGGAACATATTTTTGTAAGAGATTAGTCAGAGGCCTAGAAATTTTAGATAAGTCCTTAATGAACCTCCTATAAAAAACCGGCATGACCAAGGAAACTTCTTATACCTTTGATGTCCTTAGGACATGGCATATTTTCAATAACATCAACTTTAGCTTTATCAACTTCAATACCTCTTTCAGAAATTTTATGCCCCAAGACAATACCTTCATTAACCATAAAGTGGCACTTCTCCCATTCAAGACAAGATTAGTTTCTTCACATCTCTGCAAAACTCGATCAAGGTTGCTTAAGCAATCATCAAAAGAAGTTCCATATACAGAAAAATCATCCATGAATACCTCAACAATCTTTTCACAAAATTCAGAGAATATAGCAGTCATACATCTTTGAAAGGTAGCAGGTGCATTGCATAAACCAAAAGGCATACGTCTATAAGCAATGGTACTGAAAGGGTAAGTAAAAGTTGTCTTTTCTTGATCCTCTTTTGGCATAGATATTTGAGAAAAACCAGAATAACCATCTAGAAAGCAAAAATGTGTATGTTTGGATAATTTTTCTAGGATTTGATCAATAAAAGGTAAAGGGTAATGATCCTTTTTAGTAGCTTTATTTAATTTGTGGAAATCAATTACCATTCTATAACTATAACAATTCTTTGTGGGATCAATTCATCTTTATCATTAGGAACGACAGTAATACCTCCCTTCCTAGGGACACAATGGACAGGACTTACCCACTGACTATCAGCAACGTGATAAATGATACATGCCTCCAGAAGCTTTAGTATTTCTTTTCTTACCACTTCTTTCATCTCAGGATTTAACCATCGTTGGTGATCAACAACCGGTTTAGCGTCCTTTTCCAATTTTATTTTGTGCTGGCATAGAGTGGGACTAATGCCCTTAAGATCATCAAGAGTATATCCAATAGCAGCACGGTGCTTCTTTAGAGTTTTCAATAATTTCTTTTCTTCATGCTCTGAAAGGTTAGCACTAATAATAACAGTATATATCTCTTTCTCATCAAGATAAGCATATTTAAGAGTATCAGGTAAAGGTTTAAGCTCAAACACGGGATCACCCTTGGGTGGAGGAGGATCCCCTAGGATTTCAACATGCAAGTTGTGTTTCAAAATAGATCCCTGTTTAAATAATACTTCATCTATTTCCCTTCTTTCATTCATAAATATATCATTTTCATGGTAGAGCAAATATTGTTCTAAAGGATCATTAGGAGGCACGGCAATAGAAGCAAGACCAATAATTTCATCTTTACTAGGCAATTCTTTATCATGGGGTTGTCTACGGAATTTAGCAAAATTAAACTCATGAGACATATCTCCCAAACCAATAGTAACAACATCCTTTTTGCAATCTATCCTAGCATTAACAGTATTCAAGAAGGGTCTTCCAAATATAATGGGAAAAAAGTTATCTTGTGGGGATCCAAGAACAAGAAAATCAGTAGGATATTTAACTTTCCCACACAAGACTTCAACATCTCTAACCATCCCAACTGGTGAAATAGTGTCTCTATTGGCAAGCTTAATTGTAACATCAATTTCCTCTATTTCAGAAGGTGCAATATCATGCATAATTTCTTTGTATAAGGAATGAGGTATTGCACTTGCACTAGCACCCATATCACATAACCCATGATAGCAATGATCTCCTATTTTAAAATAAATAACATGCATGCCTACAACATGTCTATGTTTATTTTTAGTGTCAGGTCTAGCACTTCTAGCAGCTTCATCACAGAAGTAAATAACATTCCCATCGATATTATCGGCCAAGAGATCTTTAACCATAGCAATACTAGGTGAAATGCTAGTTATTGACTAGATGGGGGGTGAATAGGCGATTTTTATGGAAGTCTTCAAAACATGGGGGCTTTGAAGACAAACAGTAGAAATGAACCTATTAATATGCAGTGGAAGGTAGACTACACTAGACAGGCCCTAGTCAAGTAAGCAATGAAGTGAAAACACGAAGACTATCAGAAGCTAGGTAGTATGGATCAAGATGGAAGATAGTATGAAGCCAATCAACAACGGTCATCACACAGTGAAGTCAATCATATCATGCAAGCATGCAATGACTTCATGAAGACAAGCAATAAGTAAAGAGAGGTAGAAGATAGAACCAGTTGCTTGATGAGGACAGGTATTTGTTGGACCAGTTCCAGTTGCTATGACAATTGTACGTCTGGTTAGGGAGGCCGAGATTCAACTCAGAAGACCGCATCTTTACCTTATTCCCCTTGAGCTAAGGACACACAGTCCTCACCCAATCACGCTAGTAAGTCTTCAAGGTAGACTTCCAAACCTTCACAGACTTCGTTCATCGGCGATCCACAATGACTCTTGGATGCTCAGAACGCGACGCCTAACCGGCTGGAGGATTCACAGTCCTCAAGTGTAACAAGTCTTCAGGTCACGCAGACAGAAAGACTTCAGTGATGCCTAACACTCTTTGGCTCTGGGTGTTTAGGGCTTTGTCCTCGCAAGGATTTCTCTCTCAAAGGCTTCGGAGATGGGTTGCTCTCAAACGACAAAGCCGTGCACTAACTCTGAGCAGCCACCAATTTATGGTGTAGGGGGTAGGATATTTATAGCCAGGAGCCAACCCGACTTGTTTTGTCCGAAATGACCCTGGGTCACTAAGGAACTGACACGTGTCCAACGGTCAGATTTCAAACACACGCGGTAGCTTGACTTGGGCTACAAGTAAAGCTGACTTATCCAGCTCTGGATAAGATTTGCTCTCATTGGTCTTCGCTCGAAGACATAGGATTTGGTTGAGCATCACTTCAGTGATTCTGACTTTGTTCACTTGGACCCCACTTAATAGTACGGTGGTTCCTATGACTCAACAAAGAAGAAAAGGAAACTACAAAACAACTATGTCTTCGCACTCCATAGTCTTCATACAATGTCTTCTCATGTCATAGTCTTCAATGTGAAACTCTTCACTGACCACAATTGTCTTCAATGTCTTCACATATTTTAGGGGTCATCTCTGGTAGGTAAACCAAATCAATGAGGGACTACTACGTGTGTTACCCTATAATTCTCACAAACACATTAGTCCCTCAACCAAGTTTGTCGTCAATACTCCAAAACCAACTAGGGGTGGCACTAGATGCACTTACAATCTCCCCCTTTTTGGTGATTGATGACAAACTGGTTGAAGTTTTCAACGGGGATAAAAGTATGTGAAATTGTAAGGATAAGGTATTGTCTTCATGAGTATAAAAAGGCTCCCCTTAAAGATGCGCATATAAATAGTTTGCATTTGAATGCAAATGCACATGGCAGGTTTTACTTGTGGAGATCCTCTTCAACTTATGAAGACAATTCATCATGCATGAAAGGATACAATGAAGATAATGACATGCATAATGAAAAATGGACATCTGCGGAATGACTTCGTGCAGAATTTATCATCGCACATGCGGAATTTATTGTCGCATCACATAGTTAATAGAAAAGGTAGCAGACGACCATCAAGTTTTAAGCGTTACAACTCAAAGAACCAAAAGTATCAAAAGCGAGAGTTGTAAACACTTGGCAAAAAGTATAGCAACCACCCATAAAGACCCGCTTAAAGACTATCAACTCATATGCTTCTCCCCCTTTTGTCAGTAAGGACCAAAAAGGTTTGAAGAGATAGAACTTCTACTCGTTCCCATGAGTAGGTGGAGGTGCAGGGTCGACGTTGGAGTCCGGTGGTGCAGAAGAGCTTGGTGTAGTGTCGATTCGCGGCGAAGTTGTAGTGGGTGAAGTAGCATCATCTTCGTCATCGACGAATCTGGCATCGACAGTGGCCGCCAAGGAGGAGTACTCCGAGTCTTCGAGTGAGGAAGTCTGACGCAAGAGAGCGTTCCTGGGAGGAGTGGAGTCAAATTTGAATCGCTCTGTGAAGCCATCCTGTTGAAGATCATCTTCAGAGCTTAGCAATGTCAAACTCTTCCACGACCGCCAACAGGTTTCATGTGTGACAAAGGCATTCTTGGTAGCAAGATTTCAAATGCGATTAACATCCACCAAGAGGCTCTGCATCTGGTGCTTGAGCCAGTCATGATGCTTATCCTATTTTTGATGTAATGCCACGAGAAGCTCTCGGTCATTGAGAGCGCGAGATCGCTTCCGAGGCCTTTGAGCCATGGTGCTTTCAATGGCTTCAGTGGTTGCACGACGAGGTGCACGAGTGTTACCAGCCAGAGGATAAACACGAGTTGTAGCAAGAACTCCTTCAATGGGTTGAGTGAAGCTTTGGTGATCTGCATTGTGAAGATATATAGGCTCCTTGGCAGGTTCAGGGTAGATGGCTTCATCATGCTGAGCATTTGACTCATGTTTGGCTCAGGCTTCTGAAATATGCTCTCCAAAGCATTACGGTGAAGCTGACAACCAGGTTTATAGTGTTCACCTGGAGTGGGCAGGGCAGTAAGCTCAATTATATCTTGGGCTTTGGCTTCATTGTGTACATCGTCTGTCATCCACTCAAGGACCCAAGTCTTCGGATCCCTGTTGTAGCCACGAATGTGAAGAGTGGCATAGAATTGTAGCAGAAGCTCCTCATTCCAATTTTCTTTGTCGGTCACAAACTGTAGAAGGCCAGCATATTTGAAGCAGTCTAGGGCTTCTTCCAAGCAGGGTAGGCCAGAAATGGCTTCACAGTCGAGACGCATATGGGAAAAATGCGCCCTTGATTGTATAGGACACAAGAATAATAATTGCGCTGTTGATAGCTCCAGAACCAATCTAATGAAATTCTTGGCTGCGAATATGGGTTCTTGGCACTATCAAAGAAGGTGTTGTGTGCTTTGAAGCCATTCACATTGAACGATCCTGGCGAAGTCGCAGTACCTGGAAACCTGGGCAGCCTGGGCTTTGGCTTCTGGACCTGAGGCATGTGCTCCACATGATAGTCAAACTGCGGTCCGGGAGCAGGCGGAGGAACCAGAATGGGCCAACGGACAGTGACAAGTTGACCACGATCGAATGGTTGCTCAATGGTGTGAGGCCTTGGAGGCAGTACAGGAGCAGATGCATTGACTTGGGCTTCAATCTGCACATTGGCTTCAGGTGCAACATTGACTTCTGGCACCATATTCATTGCAGGCGCCACATTAGCTTCAACCATGACAATGTCATTAGCTTCAGTAGTGTTGTTGGTGGCTGCCTCAGTGTTTTCAACCTCCACTTGAGTAGCTGGAGGGTCGGGCACTGACTCGTTCTCCTCAAGGACAACTTCTTGGTTGGTAGGGGGTGTGGCAACTCGCTCTTCTTCTTGATGGGGTTCTTATTGGTCATTGGTGATGCAGCCGGAATGTCTTTAGCAGCTGCTGCTCCGGACTCATAGACGTTCACAGTTGGAGTGGCGTCAGGAAACACTTGTCGTGCCGCTGAGTTGTTTTGCACTTCTCCTGCTTGAACGCTCGGCATGGCGACCTGTGGCCTAGGGCCTTTGCAAAGCCTGCGTAATGCGGGCAACGCCTTTGGAGATGGGGTGGTCTTCACCATGTAATTTTCATCATCAAATACCGGAGTGGTAACTTGAGGAGGGGGAGTACTGGGTGTGTCTTGGCTTGGTGTGTCTTGGGGGTGATTAGCCCACGATGCATCCTGAGCAGTTGGCGTCAATGGACGACCAATGCTGATGAATTCGCTGTTAGTGACAACAGGCGATGATACCGGTTGGTTCTCGATCTGAGGAAGGACTTCATCATCATCTACATTGTCGTGATGACCAATGTCTTCAGCTGTAATGGGGTCAGCAGCTGGAATGTCTTCAGCTTCAGGAGCCTCTGTGGAAGCAGGCTCATGAAGTACTAGCTGACGTTCTTGGTTGGAAGATGCAGGACAAGCAACTGAGATGGGCTCGACAACGAGGGGCTCTGAGGGAGCAACCCGATCTTTCTTCAAAGACTTTGTCTTCCGCTTATTGGTCTGTGGGGCATCATTAGTGGCATTCTTGTTCTTGTGCTTTCTAGCTTCGGCCTCAGCTGCCCTAGTCTTCTTTAGTTCTGAAGCAGCTGTGGGAACCTTAGGCTTCTAGCCTGTCATGCTGGCAGGGAAGACAATGCTAGGTGCTTCCTGCCTTACTTCTTCAGTGTGTCCCGCAGCAGACTTCTTCTTCTTTTTGGCAGCCATTCCGGGGTAGATACCAGGGCGCCCCAGTGCCTTGCGCTTCTCAGCCTCATTATGCTCTTGCACACATTTTTCAGCGAAGTATTTCATTCTCTCTCTTGAACCTTTAGCTTCCTTGCATTTCTGGTGAAACTGCTCCTTGAGCTCATGCAGCATCTTCTTGAAGCTTTGAACATCAGCCACGCTGAGATTGGCCATGTTCCTCCTGAACTGAGCTTTCTCATAATCAATCTTGTTTTCCAGTTCAACGATCTTCTGAGCCAGAGCCAGCTCATTAGCAATGGCACTGTGGAAAGAGACACTGATGCCAATTGGAAGCTCAATGTCATCGATGTTGATGATGGGGTTGTCAAACCATTAATCAATGAAGTTGTTCAAAATATCCACATCAAAAAGGGGCAGATCGTTGAAGATCTCCGCCTCCTCCTTGCTCTTTATGAGCATCTCAAGAGCATCATCACCAAGATCGTCGTTGCTGGACAGATCAATGGTGGCTTCTTCATTCCGCAAAATATCAGCTGGGGTCAGTTCTTGCCCAGAGCGCTGGATGGGATTCTTATGCTTTGAAGACTTCTCGGTCTTCTTAGAGATGCGAGAAAGATCTTCAGACTGCACACTTGCTTTAGGAGGTGCAGTGGCCAGTGGCTTCGCATGCGAAACTTTCGATGCTGCAGAGGGCTTTGAAGCCTTTGATTTCTTCTGCTTCTGCTTCGGTGGGGCTGGCGCTTCTTTAGAATCCGCGTCGCCAGCTGAGTGATCCATCGCAGCCCCTTGGAAAGCAATGTGAGTGATGAGACCTTCAAGGTTGTAGAAGGGACCTATCTCATTGGGTTCAGCTTCACGTGTGCCATCAGCCCGTGGAGCAGGTGGACTAGGGTTGAAGTCAAGGCCAAACTGCTTCTTGTTCTTCTTGGCAGACTCTTTGGCAAACTGAAAGTTGTGCTTGAACAGATTGTCATCACGACACCATAGCAAACTGGATGGGTCGGCATCTTCAGGCTGAGGTCCTTGGACAATTCAAGGGTAGAAGCCTTGGGCAATAGCTTCAGGCTTGGACTTGGGCTGCAGACCTTTGTATATTATATCTCCCCATGGTCGCTTGATGGCATTCTTTTCAGCATACTCAACGATCACAAATTTGTACTTGAACCATTCTTCGGCCTAGTATCTTCGAATCCATTGGATTCGAGTCTTGCGCTCACCATAGGTTCCTTCAGGATCTGACTTGTACAGTTCAAAGAGATCTGGTGGCAGGTCCTTGGCTGTATCCCCACAGCGCTGCCTGCCACCCTTTCTAGCTGGTTTGTCAGTGGCCATAGCATTCAAGCTGAAAGGCTTCAAAACTTGCAAAGGCTTCCGTCTGTTGGTCAGACAGGAACTGGCTTCAGGAGAATTGTTGTGACGCTATAAGAACTCTACAAATGAATGCTGACTATGAGAACCAAGGGATTCTACCACGGACATGTACCTGCGACAGTATTAGAGATGTGAGGGAAGGGGAAGAGGTCATATGCATTCTCAGAAGATTTTGAAGATAAATCAGTTTGAAGACATTGACCTCATGGCGCGAAGACATTCACTTATTTGTTGAGATTTGGTTCCAGATTTGTACGAATCCAAGAATAGGTACAAGTGATGAATCTAACTAGTAGTGAAGCATAAGTGGATATACTAGGCATGATATGAGATGCAGAACATGATAGATCCAATTTTGTAGGGTTAGAAACCACTTTTGGTGGAGAGGGATGGATCTATTGGATCAAAAAGGCAATAAAAGGTAAGTTTTAATTGCCACACAAAGAACTACTAGATGGAGTGGAGTTGGAGGCCGAGCAGTTCAATCTGCCGTGCCCTAACTTGGCGACGGAAGACACCCACGGCGGCGACGGAGGAGACGAGGTCCGCGGCCGGCGTGAGGACGGCGTCGGTGAGGTCGCGGCAGCTAAGTGCTTCGTCGCCGACATCGTCGAGAGCTAGCAGTGGCGCTAGGGTTTGCGCAAGGTGGAGAGGTGGGAGAAGGATTTTAGACCGCGATGTGATGTGTATTTATAAGGAAAGGGACAACACAACACAATTACGCAGGTGCCCCTGGCGGTTCACATCTGAGGGAAACATGGCAGCATGCAACACATTGGAAGTTGTTCCATGTTCCCACGCACGCCTGGAGTGTCGGGTGGTCGTTCCGGCTTCTCCGGGTTTCAGGCAATAAGGATATAGCATTTAAAATAGATTCAATTTTTGTCTCTGTATCTTCTACTGACAAGGATGCAGAGAAGACATTTGACAGTTTCAATAGATGCATATGATTTGGATAAATAGAATTTGGGGTAGAAGCATAGAAGAGGTTAGGGTCCGATCACATTCACTTAGGTCAAAAGATTCAAACATGAAGACATAGCTATAAGTGAATGTTGTAGAGGACAGAACACCAATATATGTATATATCAATATGATACCAAATCAATATTGTGAAGATAAACATGAAGTCGAATCAATGTTGAAGACAAAACCAAATGTGAAGATTATGCAAATATGACGCCAATTAAAAAAACTTCAAACACGAGTTTGGTGGTGGCGTTACCCACCGTATAGGAAGTATTAGACCCAGACACGGCGCACAATTATCGTGGTGCTCCGAAGTCAATTTTCACATTAATGTATTCACACTTAGTATGCATGTCTTCATTATTTGAAGATATACGTTACTTCGTGTGTTGCACATCTAAGTCAGCTCATGCATAAGCGTTAGGATGTGTGTCCAACTACATGACGTTTGAGGATTCTAAGATATTTAGCTCACACCGCAACTTGCAAAACCTTTTCTCATCCAAGGGCTTTGTGAAGATGTCTGCCAATTGCTCTTCAGTGTTGACATGAATGATATCAATATCTTCCTTCATGACATGATCTCTGAGAAAGTGATGACGGATCTGAATGTGCTTTGTCTTCGAATGCTGGACTGGGTTGTTGGCAATCTTGATGGCGCTTTCATTGTCGCAGTAGAGTGGCACATGCTTCAGATGGATGCCATAGTCCTTGAGAGTTTGCTTCATCCACAGGAGCTGAGCGCAACAAGATCCAGCAGCAATGTATTCAGATTCAGCAGTGGAGAGAGACACACAATTCTGCTTCTTTGAAGACCAACAGACAAGAGATTGTCCAAGAAAGTGACATGTGCCTGATGTAGACTTGCGATCAACCTTGTCACTAGCATAATCAGCATCTGAGAATCCAACTAGATCAAAGTATGAGCCCTTTGGATACCATAATCCTAGTGTTGGGGTGTAAGCCAAATATCAAAGAATTCGCTTCACAGCTAAGTGATGCGACTCCTTTGGTGCCGGTTGGAATCGGGCACACATGCAAACGCTAAGCATGATATCTGGCATAGATGCACACAAATAGAGTAAAGAACCAATCATGGAGCAGTATACCTTTTGATCGAACTCTTTACCATTGTCGCCGGGCCCCAGATGACTTTTGGTTGGCATTGGCGTCGTGTATCCCTTGCAGTCTTGCATTCCAAACTTCTTCAGGAAATCTTTGAGGTATTTCTCTTGAGATATGAAGATGACGTTGCTTTGCTGACGGATTCGAAGACCAAGGAAGAACTTCAGCTCACCCATCATGGACATCTAATATTGCTCTTGCATCATGTGTCCAAACTCATCACTGTATCTTTTGTCAGTGTAGCTGAAGATAATGTCATCCACGTTGATCTGGCACACAAACAGTTCACAATCGTATGTCTTCGTGAAGAGAGTGGGATCCAGGGAACCAGGTTTGAAGCCTTTGCTCTTCAGGAAGTCTTTGAGTGTGTCATACCAATCACAAGGGGCTTGTTTGAGGCCATACAATGCCTTGTTGAGCTTATAAACCATATCAGGATGTTTTGGATCTTCAAAGCCAGGTGGTTATGCAACATACACTTCTTCTTCAATCTTTCCATTGAGAAAGGCACTCTTCACATCCATTTGATATAGGAGGATGTTGTGATGGTTGGCATAGGCTAGCAGAATGTGAATGGCTTCAAGCCTAGCCACCAGAGCGAATGTTTCATCGAAGTCAATTCCTTCAACTTGAGTATATCCTTGAGCAACGAGACGAGACTTGTTTCTGACAACTTGACCATGCTCATCTTGTTTGTTGCGATAGATCCATTTTGTGCCTATGATATTGTGCTTGCGAGGATCAAGACGCTTGACCAGTTCCCATACATTGTTCAGCTCGAACTGTTGAAGCTCTTCTTGCATAGCTTGAATCCATTCAGGTTCCATGAAGGCTTCAACAACTTTCTTGGGTTTAGATATGGACACAAATGCAAAGTGCCCACAGAAATTTGCTAGCTGAGTTGCTCTTGAACGAGTAAGGGGACCAGGTGCATTGATGCTATCAATTATCTTCTCAATCTGTACTTCATTTGCAACACGAGGATGAACTGGACGAAGATTTTGCTCTTGCTGATCATTGTCTTCATCTTCAGCATTGGCTTCAGGTTGATTTGGTGCGGAAATGATAAGTTCTTCTTCAGCCTATGCCTCTAAAGGTATGATTTCTCCAGTACCCATAAGCTTGATGGATTCACTTGGTGAGACTTCATCTAGCACATTTGGCAGGTGCTCTCTTTGTGAGCGGTTAGTTTCATCGAACCACACATCCACAGTTTCAGCCACTTTATAGTGAAAGAGGTTGAAGACTCGGTAGGAGTGCGAATCCTTTCCGTAACCAAGCATAAAACCTTTATGTGCTTTCGGTGCAAATTTTGAAGTGTGATGTGGATCCTTGATCCAGCACCTGGCACCAAATACTCTGAATCTTACGTTTGGCTTCTTACCAGTCAGTAGTTCATATGATGTCTTCTTTAGAAGCTTGTGAAGATAAACACGGTTGATGACGTGGCATGCAATATCGATAGCTTCAGGCCAGAACTTCCTTGGACTGTACAAGTTCCTCATGCCAGCATGCCCTAGCCTCCGATGCCAAAGCCAGCACTCTGGAGCTTTTGCTAGAGGACATACGGCCAACTGTGGTCCTGCTGAGAAATCTACCATGTATAGATCACCTTTTTGGTACCCTTCAAAGACTAGAGACTTGTCAGATTCCATTAAAACAAGGCAACGATATTTTCCAAATATCACAATCATGTTCAAGTCACAAAGCATTGAGACAGACATTAAGTTGAAACCAAGGGATTCAACAAGCATCACTTTATCCATGTGCTGATCCTTTGTAATTGCAACTCTACCTAGACCCAATACCTTGCTTTTACCAGTGTTAGCAAATGTGATATGACTCTTGTCAGATGGACGTAAGGTTGAGTCCATGAGAAGACTTCGATCGCCAGTCATGTGGTTAGTGCATCCACTATCAATAATCCATTCTGAAGCAGCTAGTGTCATACCCTACAGTGCAGTTAGGGGGATAGGCTTCATGAAGAGTATTGTGAAGCATAAACATTTGACGAGCAAGTTGATTATAAAAGCTCAGATCCAGGTTAGGACTGATAGGATGATTGGCAAGTGATTCAGGAACGAAATACATAATAAGACCATTTGGGAATTTTATCTTGCGCCCCACAAGATGTTTTAGGTCCCCAGCAATAGCATCTGACGCCTTTGATTTCCGGCTGGAGACCTTTCCCTGCAAAAGAGAGTTAAGTTTTCTTAACCACCCACATCTTTAGGGGTGGCTTCGAAGCAATGAGTCTAAGTGCAGCATCTGAGAACTTTGGCTTTGGAGTTCTAGCAAATAGTTTTGCAGGAGGTGAATAATACTCATAAGAATAAGCAGAATAGTTCTTGGTCTTATGAACATGGCGTTTTGATGAAACACGCTCATATTCATAGGCCTGAGTATGGGTTCCCTACAAAACATTTGTGTTAGGGTGACTTTGGTGAGTCCTCTATCTGTATGAAGCCTTTAGACCATGTGAAGCCTTTGGTCTGGGGTTTGTCTTCTTCTCAGGTGGTGTCATGATGACATTCACCTGAAGATTTTCAAGACAACTCTTGGGCACCCAGATCTTCTTCAAAGGTGGTTTATTCCTGCAGTTAGTACCAATATACCTGGCAAACACTTCACCATTCTGATTCTTAAACAGTTTATAGTTTGCATCAAAGGATTCATCAATGTAAATCGGGTTAGCACAGGTGAAGCCAAATAATGTAGAAGGATCCACTGAAGGTCCCTTCGTAGCAACCCATGTGGTTTTGGGGTACCGCTCAAGCTTCCAGTAAGAACCATCAACGTTCATTTTCCTTTTGAACGCAACACCCTCTTTCCTAGGGTTTCGGTTCAGAATCTGTTTCTTGAGGACATCACATAGTGTCTGATGCCCTTTGAGACTTTTGTACATTCCTGTCTCAAGCAATGTCTTCAACCTAGCATTCTCAGCAACATAGTAGTGGTATCCTCAGTAGAGGGGTTAGTTACCACATCAGCAGTTGAAGATATTGCAATAGTAGTAGTAGTAGAACATCCAGCAACAGAAGTAGCGTTATCATGCTCAAGGCATTTTAGACATGGTGGTTCAAATCCTTCTTGAGCGGGACTGATCTATTGGGCGCGAAGTGACTCATTCTCTTTTTGAAGATCTTCGTGAGCCGCTCTCAAGTTCTCAAGTTCTTGCTTCCTTTGAAGATAATCGTAGGAAAGCTTTTCATGAGTAGTTGAGAGCGTTTCATGACAACTTTCAAGTTCTTCGTACTTGACATGAAGATTTTTAATGTCTTCAATTAAGGACTGAGTTCGAGTCATTTTCGCGTCCAACAGGTCATCGCTTTTGTCTAACAGTTTTTGGATATGTTCCATAGCAGTCTGTTGTTGTGTTGCAATTTTAGCAAGTGTTTTGTAACTTGGTTAGATTTACATTCAGAGTCATCTTCACTAGATGTTTGATAGTGAGCATTGCGTGAGTTTACCTTGGCACCGCGTGCCATGAAGTAGTAGGTGGGAGCAGAGTCATCCTCTTTAGCATCAGCGTTGGTGAAAAGGCCATCGTCTTCAGTGTTGAAGATGGACTTGGCGACGTATGCTGAAGCTAAAGCCAGGGTTGCCACGCCTGAATCAGATTCCTCTTCAGACTCCATCTCCACCTCCTCAGATGTAGACTCCACCTATGAATCCATTTCCTTGTGAACAAATGCACGACCCTTGCTAGATGAGCTCTTCTTGTGTGATGAAAACTTCGACGAAGACTTGGAAGAAGACTTTCAGGATTTCTTCTTCTTCTTGTTGTCATCAGAATCATATTCCTTGCTCTTCTTCTTCTTGTTGTTCTCATTGTCCCATTGAGGAAATTCAGAGATGTAGTGACCAGGTTTCTTGCACTTGTGGCACATTCTCTTCTTGTAGTCACGGGAGGAAGCTTCATCATTTCTTGAGCTGGATCTTGAAGACTGTCTGGAGCCTTTCTTCCTGGTGAACCTCTGGAACTTCTTCACGAGCATGGCAAGTTCCTTTCCAATGTCTTCAGGATCCTCAGAACTGCAGTCAGATTCTTCTTCAGATGAGGAAACAGCCTTTGCCTTCAAAGTGCGAGCTCGGCCATAGTTGGGACCATAGATATCTCTTTTCTTAGAGAGCTGGAACTCATGTGTGTTGAGCCTTTCAAGTATGTCAGATGGATTGAGAGTCTTGAAGTCAGGGTGTTCTTGAATCATCAGGGCCACGGTGTCAAATGAGTTGTCGAGTGATCTCAAGAGTGTCTTGATGATTTCGTGCTTGGTGATCTCAGTGGCGCCAAGTGCATGAAGCTCATTTGTGATGTCAGTGAGGCGATCAAACGTCAGCTGAACATTCTCATTGTCATTTCTTTTGAAGCGGTTGAAGAGATTGCGAAGAACGCTGATCCTTGAGTCTCCCTGGGTTGAGACACCTTCATTGACCTTGGAGAGCCAGTCCCAGACTAGCTTTGTAGTTTCTAGAGCACTCACACGGCCATACTGTCCTTTGGTCAGATGACCACAGATGATGTTCTTGGCAGTAGAATCCAATTGAATGAGCTTCTTGACATCAGCTGGGGTGACGCCTTCACCGGCCTTGGGAACGCCGTTCTTGACGACATACCAGAGGTTGACATCAATGGCTTCAAGATGCATGCGCATCTTATTCTTCTAGTAGGGGTAATCAGTGCCATCGAAGATAGGGCACGCAACGGAGACTTTGATTATCCCTACAGTCGACATAGCTAAAAGTCCAGGTGGTTAAACCGAATCACATAGAACAGGGGAGCACCTTGCTCTGATACCAATTGAAAGTGCTAGTTATCGACTAGAGGGGGGTGAATAGGCGATTTTTATGAAAGTCTTCAAAACACGGGGGCTTTGAAGACAAACAGTAGAAATGAACCTATTAATATGTAGCGGAAGGTAGACTACAATAGATAGGCCATAGTAAAGTTAGCAATGAAGAGAAAACACGAAGACTATCAACAGCTAGGTAGTATGGATAAAGATGGAAGATAGTATGAAGCCAATCAACAATAGTCTTCACATAGTGAAGTCAATCATATCATGCAAGCAGGCAATGACTTCACGAAGACAAGAAGTAAGTAAAGAGAGGTAGAAGATAGAACCAGTTGCTTGGTGAGGATAGGTATTTGTTGGACCAGTTCCAGTTGCTGTGACAACTGTATGTCTGGTTAGGGAGGCTGGGATTCAACTCAGAAGACCACGTCTTCACCTTATTCCCCTTGAGCTAAGGACACACAGTCCTCGCCCAATCACTCTGGTAAGTCTTCAAGGTAGACTTCCAAACCTTCACAGACTTCGTTCACCGGCGATCCACAATGACTCTTGGATGCTCAGAACGCGACGCCTAACCGGCTGGAGGATTCACAGTCCTCAAGTGTAACAAGTCTTCAGGTCACGCAGACAGAAAGACTTCAGTGATGCCTAACACTCTTTGGCTCTGGGTGTTTAGGGCTTTGTCGTCGCAAGGATTTCTCTCTCAAAGGCTTCAGAGGTGGGTTGCTCTCAAACGACAAAAGCCGTGCACTAACTCTGAGCAGCCACCAATTTATGGTGTAGAGGGTAGGCTATTTATAGCCAGGAGGCAACCCGACCTGATTTGTCCAAAATGACCCTGGGCCACTAAGGAACTGACACGTGTCCAACGGTCAGATTTCAAACACACGCGACATCTTGACTTGGGCTACAAGTAAAGCTGACTTATCCAGCTCTGGATAAGATTTGCTCTCATTGTCTTCGCTCGAAGACATAGGATTTGGTTGAGCATCACTTCAGTCACTCTGACTTTGTTCACTTGGACCCCACTTAACAGTATGGTGGTTCCTATGACTCAACAAAGAAGAAAAGGAAACTACTAAGCAACTACGTCTTCGCACTCCATAGTCTTCATACGATGTCTTCTCATGTCATAGTCTTCAATGTGAAACTCTTCACAGACCACAATTGTCTTCAATGTCTTCACACATTTTTAGGGGTCATCTCTGGTAGGTAAACCGAATCAATGAGGGACTAATACATGTGTTATCCTGCAATTCTCACAAACACATTAGTCCCTCAACCAAGTTTGTCATCAATACTTCAAAACCAACTAGGGGTCGCACTAGATGCACTTACACTAGGTTCAACTTTAATTTGCTCAGGGGGTGTAGGTGTTCTAGTATTACTCATATGAACCACAGTTGAAGCTTTAGCATGATCCTTTATTCTAACAGGGAAATGTGGTTTCTTAATATAAGTAGTAGGAACAACAGGATCAACATTATAAGTGATAGTCTTTTCTTCAACTTTAATAGGTGCAACTACTTTTACTTCAATGGGAGGACTATATTTAAATCACTTCTACTTAGGGAGAGCCACATGAGTAGCAAAGGATTCACAGAAAGAAGCTACTATCTCAGAGTCAAGTCCATATTTAGTGCTAAATTCACGAAAGGCATCGGTATCCATAAAAGATTTAACACAATCAAACTTTGGGGTTATACCTGACTCCTTACCTTTGTCAAGATCCCAATCATCAGAGTTGCATTTAATTCTCTCCAATAAATCCCATTTGAATTCAGCAGTATTTATCATAAAAGAACCAGTACAAGAAGTATTGAGCATGGAGCGATTATTGAGAGAAAGCCGAGCATAAATTTTTTGAAT
This sequence comes from Triticum dicoccoides, assembly GCF_002162155.2. Lineage (NCBI taxonomy): Eukaryota > Viridiplantae > Streptophyta > Magnoliopsida > Poales > Poaceae > Triticum > Triticum dicoccoides. The sequence goes on along the minus strand of NC_041382.1, from coordinate 407,449,323 downwards.
AATAATTTATCTTGAGAGCTCATGATTGGGGCATGAATATAACATTGACTTAAGCCTCCCCCAAGCTTGAGCGATGCTTTCTCCTTCGCGAGGCCAAAAATTATATATATAATTACGATCATGATGAACAAGATGCATAGGATAAAACTTCTGATGAAATTCCAATTTCAATCGGTTGTAGTTCCATGATCCCATATCATCACATAGCCTAAACCATGTCAATGCCTTTCCCTTAAAAGATAAAGGGAATACCTTCTTCTTGATAACATCCTCGGGCATACCTGCAAGCTTAAATAATCCACAAACTTCATCCACATAGATTAGGTGTAAATCGGGATGCAATGTTCCATCTCCTGTAAAAGGATTAGCTAGCAGTTTCTCTATCATACCCGAAGGAATTTCAAAGTAAACATTTTCAGTAGGTTCAGTAGGTTGAGGAGCAACTCTTTGTTGTACTGGTCGGGGTGAAGATACCCCGAACAAGCCCCTCAAAGGATTATGTTCCATAGTAACAAGTGACAGTAAATTTCACCACACTATATAAATTTTTCCTTACCAAATTCAACCTACCAAAGGCGCTTCACTCCCCAGCAACGGCGCCAGAAAAGAGTCTTGATGACCCACAAGTATAGGGGTTCTATCGTAGTCCTTTCGATAAGTAAGAGTGTAGAACCCAATGAGGAGCAGAAGGAAATGATAAGCAGTTTTTAGTAAGGTATTCTCTGCAAGCACTGAAATTATCGGTAACAGATAGTTTTGTGATAAGGTAATTTGTAATAGGTAACAAGTAATAAAAGTAAATAAGGTGCAGCAAGATGGCCCAATCCTTTTTGTAGCAAAGTACAAGCCTGGACAAACTCTTATATAAAGGAAAGTGCTCTCGAGGACACATGGGAATTATCGTCAAGCTAGTTTTCATCATGCTCATATGATTCGCGTTTGCTACTTTGATAATTTGATATGTGGATGGGCCGGTGCTTGGGTGCTTCCCTTCCTTGGACAAGCATCCCACTTATGATTAACCCCTCTTTCAAGCATCCGCAACTACAAAAGAAGTATTAAGGTAAACCTAATTGTCGGTGTCAAAACCGGCGGATCCCGGGTAGGGGGTCCCGAACTGTGCGTCTAGGCAGATGGTAACAAGAGGCAGGGGACACGATGTTTTACCTAGGTTCGGGCCCTCTTGATGGAGGTAAAACCCTACGTCCTTCTTGATTAATATTGATGATATGGGTAGTACAGGAGTAGATCTACCACGAGATCAAGGAGGCTAAACCCTAGAAGCTAGCCTATGGTATGATTGTCTGTTCCTACGGACTAAAACCCTCCGGTTTATATAGACACCGGAGAGGGCTAGGGTTATATAGAGTCGGTTACAATGGTAGGAGATATACATATCCGTATCGCCAAGCTTGCCTTCCACGCCAAGGAAAGTCCCTTCTGGACATGGGACAAAGTCTTCAATCTTGTATCTTCATAGTCCAGGAGTCCGGCCGAAGGTATAGTCCGGCTATCCGGACACCCCCTAATCCAGGACTCCCTCAGTAGCCCCCGAACCAGGCTTCAATGACGACGAGTCTAGCGCGCAAACTGTCTTTGGCATTGCAAGGTGGGTTCTCCTCCAAATTCCGTGTACCTGTTGAATAGTGTCCGGTTTCTTGTAAATGTAGTGCTCCTTGGCTTCTATGCCCAATAATGGCCATCTTCCACGTGTCAAACGAATACGAAAAGTCAGGGTGTTTTTTTATATTTACACCCCTAGCCGCGTGAATGAGCCGCCTATTTAAGGGGATGAGGATTTAGATCCAAACCACACCTTCTCCCCTCCGCGAGTATTCATCAGAGCGTATCCGACAGAGGTCCATTCCATCATGGCCGGCCGCCGCAGCTCCTCCTCTCGCCCTTCCAGCCCTCAGCCTGGAGATTGGAAGAGGTGCTCCATCCCGCACAGCGAGCTAGTGATGCTCCAGACCAAGGGATTTCTCCCCCCGGCCTATATGGTCCCGGTTCGAGCCAGACTTGCCACCTATAATGGCGGAGAGCAAGCGGAGAGCGCCCCCAATCCCTCCAAAGGAGAGCGGGTATGCCTTGTCCCTTACTTAATAAGAGGGCTCGGATTTCCAATTCATCCATTTCTACGGGGGCTCCTGGAGTTCTATGGCCTCCAGCTGCACAACCTCACGCCTGCCTCCATATTGCATATCGCGGGCTTCGTAGCCCTTTGCGAGCTATTTTTGGGCTGCGAGGCTCATTTCGCGCTATGGAAAAGGCTATTCTGCCTTGTGCCCCGTTCTCAGAAGGGGTCAATATATCAAGTGGGCGGAGCCGAAGTGTGGCGCATCGCCGGGACCGGATATCTATCCAGAACCCCAAAGAAGGCGTCCAAGGACTGGCCTTCGGAATGGTTTTATATAGAGGACGTCCCGCTGCCAGATCCTGTCCGGATCGGCCTCCCTGAGTTCGACAGTGCTCCCCTAAAGAAGCGCCTAAGCTGGCGTCCATGGAGCCCTCAGAGGGAAAGCGACAAGGACGTTCTTTACCTGATGGGCCGGATAAGATTGTTAGCTCATTCCGGACTGACCATGATCGGGGTCATGGCCGCATGCATCATGCGAGGGGTGCAGCCGCTCCAGTATACAGGCCACCCCATGTGGGACTTCAACGGGGAGGACGACGCCACCCGCCATGGCCGTAAGGGGCCGGATTCGGCTGCCGCTCTAATAAAGACCTTGTCCGCTTTGTACAAGGGAGAAGAGGAGGAATTTCTCCGCGTCAACCCACAGGGTGGATTTTCTATGTATAATCCCCCAAGTTGGGTAAGTGGACACTTTTACTTGCCCATCCGTTTTATATTCCCATCGTTAAATATTCAGTCTAACAACTTCAACGCAGGAACTATGCTAGGCTGTCAAAGAAATAAACAGCCCTCCTCCACAACCCGAGGATCCGGGACGGTCCCTCGACCCGGCCTCTCAAGAGGATCCGGACTTATCTGTGGAGCTGATTGATGGGGTGTTTCATCAATTGAGCAAGGACAACGCCTTGGTGGCCATTACGGCCGATTACCTAGGGCTACTCCCAGCCTCACAGGTAACTGAGACCGAAGTCCCAGCACTTTGAAAAGGGATCTATCCTCGCGTGTTTTCGATTGCCGTTTGACAACCGTGTTTTGCAGGGGAGGTCCTTGAGACGGGAGGCCGAGCCTGCGGCGACTAGCCAACGAGGGGCGGCAAGGCCCCGCGGGCTGAAAAGAAGTGCGGTTCGGACTGAGACGCCGGCGCAAAGGTATAGCACGCCATCTTATTCCCAGGTGTTATTCTTTTAAGGCATTCTAACGCTCGTGCTTTCTTCAGGGCGAAGAGACCTCGCAGGACTATATCCGGAGAGGTTGCCAATCGCGCCTCCACCAGCCAGGCTCCAAAGCCTGGTCCGGAAGCGAAGGCGAACACAAGGCGCGCACCGGACGCTCCTCCGACAGAGGACGCGGACAGGCTGCCTGCCACCAATTCCGAGGTGGAGAGTGCCATGAACCACATGCATCGCCGAACAGTTCTTCGCGACGGTTGTTTCTCCCAAGAGGCATTGGATGCCTGCAATTCGGGAGATGCGTACCTCCATTCCGCTCAAAATGGTCTAGCCAGAGCCACGGAGCAATATGTAAAAGACATATGGGTAAGAAAATTTTGGTAATTATATATACCAGTAGCCCCCGAGACTTGAAACAATTAGAATAACTGATTTAAGGATCTTTTGTTATGCAGGTTCTTACAGAAAAGAATACCCTACTGTCCCAGGAGCTGGAAGAGTGCAAAGCCCAACTTGAGGCCGCACTATCCGCGGCAGGGGAGCCCAAGGAGACCCCCTCTGGTAATATATGCTTCGAAAGATAAGTATTTTGCGAAGTGCGGCGTGTGTGCAAATCTGACAAATGAAATTGTAGATGGCGCCGGATTAAATCCGGAAGAGCAACAACTCCTATGCCAGCTGAAGGCTGGTGAGAGCGTGCTGACAAAGGTGAGGCGGGAGAAGAACGATCTCCAAGATGCCAACACCAAGCTGGGCATTGAACTGAAGGATGTTCGTGCCCAGCTGTTGAACTCTGTTAAGGAGAATCAGTGGCTTCGACACGGCATATTTAGTAAGTGCTTAAACGAACTTTGAAAAAAGAGTTCGGCGAGGAAGTCGACTAACAGAGTAATGTCTGTAGGTATGCTAACAGGTCGTCCTGCAGAGGAAATGCCCGGTTCTACTGGTGACCTTCTTCCCGAGCTCTCACAACTGCACGAGTGAGTTCGGCAGGTGATGCAAGGCATCGCCCAGGCCTTGTGGCCATCCGTCTCCATGCCCGAAGGCCTTGGAGAGCTTGTAGAGAAGCTGAAGGGAGCGCGGCGGCGCTTCCGATTGTGGAAGATGTCGGCCTGCCGTCAAGGCGCCAGGGAGGCATGGGCCATGGTGAAGATGCGATACACGAAGGCTGACCCAAACCACATGGCCGAGGTCGGACCCATGGGGCCCGATGGGAAGGAGATCCCTGTGAGCTTAGTATACGGCCAAGTAGAGTTGGCCGCAAAGTATTCCCAACAGGACTGTAAACTAGACAGTCTGTTAGATGGTATTGAAGAGTAATACAATCAATTAGATTGACTATGTAATTTTAATTGACATGTGTAATGCCTTCTAGCCGGATTGTAGATCGTTTGTCATGGCCGACCTTTTTGCTTCAACCTTGGGACCTGACGGTCTGGAGTGTGTCTGAATACCCTCGCGGTTATATAAGAACCGGGGTATGCATGGAGACCAGGCGTAGGGGTCATTAGTGCTTGAACAGACAAGTGCCCAACTAGTTATGTTATATTACATGGTTAGTAAGAAACATCTTCCAGGGAGAATAGTTCCGTTAGGGGTTCCTTTCCCTCGGAGGCATGCCCTAAAGTGCATGTCCATTCTGCGAAAAGAGACACAGGAAAAACATATGGGGGCGTATAGATAAATAAAAAAACATCATCTTTAGTTCACCGATCGAATATTCCCTTAAGAATGCTAGCTTTCGGCTTCACCCAGTCTGAGGTACACATCCGGCTGACCCGGCAGTAACAATCACAGAGGTGCTCGCTTTACCACCTAGCCGAACAATCGGGAACGTAGGGGTAAGCACAGGAGCCAGGCAACCCAGCTTGGCCAAAACTTAAGTCATATCGATGCATATAATGGCGAATAAAAGGTACATGCGGAAGTGTGACACATGTGTTGGGCATGAAGCCCGTATAAATAAGCTTCTGTTTAAAGAAGCCCCTAGGTTTAATGAGCGCGGATAGCGCGTCACTTTATGAGCCTTTAAAGGCTATAAGAGAGAGGGAGGGAGAATGAGAGAAATGTAAGACACAAAGTATATAAAAATGGACAGAGGAAGGAGACGAACACAGAGTCCGGCGCTAGGCATAGAATCTTCGTAGACGGGCTGCGTTCCATGGGTTCGGCTCGAGTCGGTTATCCGATGCATCTCGCAGGCGGTACGCTCCACCAGTCAGGACTTGGTCGATTATGAAGGGACCTTCCCACTTGGGCTTGAGTTTGTCATTTTTCTTGTCCGGCAGGCGTAGAACTAATTCGCCAACGTTGTAATTTTTGGCCCGTACTTCTCTGCTTTGGTATCTTCGAGCCTGCTGTTGATAGAATGTGGAACAGGCTTTTGCCACGTCACGCTCTTCCTCCAAGGCGTCCAAACTGTCCTGCCGATCGAGCTCGGCTTCTCTTTCTTCGTACATGCGCACTCGAGGTGAGTCATGAATTATATTGCAGGGCAAAACTGCCTCTGCATCGTACACCATGAAGAATGGTGTGTATCCGGTGGTGCGATTCGGCGTGGTCCGCAGCCCCCAGAGTACGGAGTCGAGCTCCTCTACCCAGTGCGTGTTAGATTCCTTAAGGGACCGCACTAATCTGGGTTTGATGCCACTCATGATAAGACCATTTGCACGCTCGACCTGGCCGTTAGTTTGTGGGTGATAGACGGAAGCATAATAGAGCTTGATGCCCATGTTTTTGCACCAGAGTTTTACCTCGTCGGCCGTAAAGTTCGTGCCGTTATCAGTGACGATGCTATGGGGGACGCCGTAACAGTGTACAACCCCGGATATAAAGTCTATCACCGGTCCGGATTCGGCCGTCTTAACAGGCTTGGCTTCTATCCATTTGGTGAACTTATCCACCATGACTAGTAAGTATTTTTTTTCTTGTGGGTTCCGCCTTTAAGGGGTCCAACCATGTCAAGCTCCCAGACCGCGAAGGGCCAAGTGATGGGGATAGTTTGGAGGGCGGTGGGTGGCATATGGCTTTGGTTTGCAAAAAGCTGGCAACCGACGCATCGTTGGACTAAGTCATGGGCGTCTGCCCGGGCCGTCGGCCAATAAAAGCCTGTACGGAAGGCCTTGCTTACAAGGGACCGAGCTGCAGCGTGATGACCGCCGAGTCCGACATGAATTTCAGCCAGGAGGTTCCGCCCTTCCTCTTCGGAGATGCACCTTTGAAGGACTCCGGTAGTGCTTTTCTTATAAGGCTCTCCCTCATGGACTTTATAGGCTTTAGATCGCCGCACTATGCAGCATGCCTCATTTTGGTCCTTGGGGAGTTACTGCCTAGTAAGGTAGGCGAGGAATGGTTCTGTCCATGGGGTGATGACAGCCATTATTACGTGGGTTGAAGGTGTTATTTCATTGGCACAGGCTCCAATTATGTCAGAGTGTTTGCTGTCGGGCAGTGCAGTTGGGTCCGGGCTGTTATTGCCGGGTTCCCCTTCCCATACTACGGATGGCTTGAACAGCCTTTCCAGGAAGATGTTGGGGGGGACTACATTGCGTTTTGCGCCGATGCGTGCCAGGACATCTGCCGCCTGATTATTTTCCCAGGCTATATGGTGAAATTCGAGCCCTTTGAACCGAGCTGACATTTTTAGGACGGTGCTGCGATAAGCTGCCATTTTTGGATCCTTGGCATAAAAGTCTCCATTTATTTGGGATATTGCGAGGTTTGAGTCCCCGCGCACCTCTAGGCGTTGAATGCCCATGGATACTGCCATCCGGAGACCATGTAAAAGGGCCTCATATTCGGCTGCATTGTTGGAGTCTGTGTACATTATCTGGAGTACGTATTGAACTGTGTCTCCTGTGGGGGACGTCAAAACGACGCTAGCCCCTAGACCGGCCAACATTTTGGAGCCATCGAAGTGCATGACCCAGTTTGAATATGTGTCGTACTCTTTAGAGAGTTCGGCCTCCGTCCATTCTGCGACGAAGTCGGCCAAAACTTGCGACTTGATAGCACGCCGTGGATTGTAAGTTATGTCAGACAGGAGGAGCTCGATGGCCCATTTTGCAATCCGGCCCGTTGCGTCGCGGTTGTTTATAATATCGTTAAGTGGCACTTCCGAGGCTACTGTTATTGAACACTCTTTAAAGTAGTGTCGCAGCTTCCGGGATGCCATAAATACCGCGTACGCAATCTTTTGATAATGCGGGTACCGTGACTTGCACGGAGTAAGGACAGTGGACACATAGTAGACCGGCTTTTGAAGGGGGAATTTGTGTCCGTCCGTTTCTCGTTTGACGACGAGCACTGCGCTTACGACCTGATGGGTTGCTGCAATGAATAATAGCATTGGTTCGCCAATGTTTGGCACGGCCAGGACTGGGTTTGTTGCCAAGATGGCTTTTATTTCATCAAGTCCGGCTGTGGCTGCATCCGTCCACTCGAAGTGTTTAGTGCGCCGAAGGAGGCGGTAAAGGGGTAGGGCCTTTTCTCCTAAGTGGGAGATAAAGAGGCTTAGAGCCGCCACGCATCCGGTTAATTTTTGTATTTGTTTGAGGTCCTTCGGGATATCCAATTGTGACAGAGCTCGGATCTTGGCTGGATTTGCTTCAATTCCTCTACCGGATACAATGAAGGCCAAGAGCTTTCCGGCTGGAACGCTGAAAACGCATTTTTCCGGGTTGAGCTTGATGTCGTATATTCGGAGGTTATCGAATGTTAGCCTCAAGTCGTCTACTAGAGATTTGACATGTATTGTTTTAACGACCACATCATCTACGTATGCCTCCACTGTTTTGCCGATCTGGTTTGCCAGACATGTCTGAATCATGCGCTGATATGTTGCGCCAACGTTTTTGAGCTCGAAGGGCATTGTGTTGAAGCAGAATGGGCCATATGGTGTGATGAATGCCGTTGCGGCTTGGTCTGACTCTGCCATTTTTATTTGATGGTAGCCGGAGTATGCGTCGAGGAAACACAACGAATCGTGTCCTGCGGTAGCGTCGATAATTTGATCGATGCGGGGGAGAGGGAAGGGATCCTTTGGGCAAGCCTTGTTAAGGTCTTTGAAATCAACGCACAGGCGCCAGGATTTGTCCTTCTTTGGTACCATCACCAGGTTTGCTAGCCAGTCCGGGTGTTTTATATCTTTGATGAATCCGGCCTCCAATAGCTTGGTTAGTTCCTCTCCCATGGCCTGTCTCTTAGGTTCGGAAAAACGCCGAAGAGCTTGTTTGACTGGCTTGAATCCTTTTAGGATATTTAAGCTGTGTTCGGCCAGCCTGCGTGGGATTCCTGGCATGTCTGAAGGGTGCCAGGCAAAAATGTCCCAGTTCTCTCGTAGGAACTCTCGCAGTGCGGCGTCTACATCAGGGTTTAACTGTGCCCCGATGGAAGCTGTTTTATTGGGGTCCGTTGGATGGACCTGGAATTTGACTATTTCGTCCGCCGGTTTAAAGGAGGTGGACTTGGATCTTTTATCGAGTATCACATCGTCCCAATTCATCATGGAGCGCAACGCAGTCAGTTCCTTAGCCGCTAGGGCTTCGGATAGCGCCTCGAGGGCCAGTGCGGCTGTCTTGTTTTCGGCGTGGAGTGCTATGTACGGATCACTAGCGAGAGTGATGATTCCGTTAGGCCCGGGCATCTTGAGCTTCATGTACCCGTAATGGGGTATTTCTTGGAAGACTATAAACGCTCCCCGCCCTAGCAGAGCGTGATATCCGCTACTGAAGGGGGCCACCTGGAACATGACCTCTTCGGACCTGTAATTATTCGGCGTGCCGAACACCACATCTAGTGTGATTTTTCCCGTACAACGCACTTCTCGACTGGGGATTATTCCTCTAAAGGTTGTGCTGCTTCGCTCAATGCGGTTCCAGTCTATTTCCATTTTTTGAAGGGTTTCCTCATAAATGAGGTTCAATCCGCTGCCGCCATCCATGAGTACCTTGGTAAGACGAAAGCCGTCCACTATTGGACTGAGGACCAATGCGGCTGGTGCTCAGGCTGTTCGGAATTTAGGTTCATCACTGGCGTTAAAAGTAATAGCCATGTCACTCCATGGGTTTATTGTTGCTACTTGGTAGACTTCGGCAAGGCAACGAAGTGTTCTTTTTCGCATATTATTTGATGCGAAAGTCTCGAAGACTGTTAATACCGTACTAGTTTCTCTGGGGTGGCTTTCTGTGGCTTCTGAAATTAGAAGATCTTCGCCAATTTTTGCCACCTGCCGGAGTATCCAACATGCTCTAAGGCTATGAGTTGGTGTGGCACCCTCTGCACTCTGAATTTTACAGGGTCCATTAAGCCATCCTTCCAGTACGGTTCCGTGCCCTGTAGAGGGCTTTTTCTTTTTGGTATTGAACCCGGGTGTCTGGCGATGATGCACCCTTTTATTTCGGACTGGGTTTGTATTCAGGGTCGGATTGTCCCAAAATTTTATTTTGGTTTTCCAGGCGCTTTCCATCGCACAGTACTTTCGTACTATGGATGCCAAGTCAGCGAAGCGTGTAATATCACGGCGACTTATAGCGTTGAGGATTCCCTTGTCCGTGCAATTATTGCAGAAGAATGAAATTGCGTCTTCCTCGCGGCAGTCCTTTATCCTGTTCATAACCAGGAGGAATCTGGCCCAGTAGTGATGTACTGTTTCTTCGGGCTCTTGCCTAATTTGGGATAGATCGCTTATGTATGGGTGGGTGGGTGGAATCAAATCCGAAACCTCACCCAATCTGAGACCTAGGGGCCAAGGAGTTTTCAAACTTGGAAGTTTGGATTCTTGGATGCTGTCCAATGAATCTAGCCCGTCGCCTGACTTTAAGTTCAGGTCTTGAGTGATGTCCTCCCCTCCGTGAGTATCCGGCTTGGAGGGATCGGGAATCCAGACATAGCTAGTCCTTAAGATAGATGAAGGGTCGCCGCACTGTCCCTCTTCCACAGCAACATGATGGGTGACCTGGGGAGAGTTAATCTCTCTCAGATCGGGTTTAGGCCCAACCTGGTTGTAATCCGTAGCGACTCCAAGGGCGGCGATGTGATCCAAGAGCTCATTTAGGGAAGAGAGCTCCATTGGATCTAGCTGCTCGGCGAATTCCAAGCTGACGTGAAGATTGCTTTCGATGACCCGAGAGGTCATCATCGGCGCAGCAGCCGAACAGGCGGTCATAAGGAAACCACCTAGCCGGAGAGTTTGGCCGACAGCCAAAGCTCCCTTAGAAACGGTGTCGTCTTTAAAGACGGGATGAGGCATCCTTCCTGATGGTGACGACACAGAGGAACTCTCAATGAAAGCACCAATCTCGGTATCAAAACCGACGGGTCTCGGGTAGGTGGTCCCGAACTGTGCGTCTAGGCGGATGGTAACAGGAGGCAGGGGACACAATGTTTTACCCAGGTTCGGGCCCTCTTGATGGAGGTAAAACCCTACGTCCTGCTTGACTAATATTGATGATATGGGTAGTACAAGAGTAGATCTACCACGAGATCAAGGAGGCTAAACCCTAAAAGCTAGCCTATGGTATGATTGTCTGTTCCTACGGACTAAAACCCTCCGGTTTATATAGACACCGGAGAGGGCTAGGGTTACATAGAGTCGGTTACAATGGTAGGAGATCTACATATCCGTATCGCCAAGCTTGCCTTCCACGCCAAGGAAAGTCCCTTCCGGACACGGGACGAAGTCTTCAATCTTGTATCTTCATAGTCCAGGAGTCCGGCCGAAGGTATAGTCCGGCTATCCGGACACCCCCTAATCCAGGACTCCCTCACTAACCATAGCATGAAACATATGGATCCAAATCAGCCCCTTACGAAGCAACTCATAAACTAGGGTTTAAGCTTCTGTCACTCTAGCAACCCATCATCTACTTATTACTTCCCAATGCCTTCCCCTAGGCCCAAACAATGGTGAAGTGTCATGTAGTCGACATTCACATGACACCACTAGAGGAGAGACAACATAAATCTCATCAAAATATCGAACGAATACCAAATTCACATGACTACTTATAGCAAGACTTCTCCCATGTCCTCAGGAACAAACGTAACTACTCACAAATCATATTCATGTTCATAATCAGAGGGGTATTAATATGCATAAAGGATCTGAACATATGATCTTCCATCGAATAAACCAACTAGCATCAACTATAAGGAGTAATCAACACTACTAGTAACCCACAGGTACCTATCTGAGGTTTTGAGACAAAGATTGGATACAAGAAATGAACTAGGGTTTGAGATGAGATGGTGCTGGTGAAGATGTTGATGGAGATTGACCCCCTCCTGATGAGAGGATCGATGGTGATGACGATGGTGATGATTTCCCCCTCCCGGAGGGATATTTCCCCGGCAGAACAGCTCCGCCAGAGCCCTAGATTGGTTCCGCCAAGGTTTCGCCTCGTGGCGGCGGAGTTTCGTCCTGTGAGCTTGCTTGTGATTTTTTTTCTCGGACGAAAGACTTCATATAGCAGAAGATGGGCACCGGAGGCCTTCCAGGGGGCCCATGAGATAGGGGGCGCGCCCAGGGGGTAGGGCGCGCCCAGGGGTTAGGGCGCGCCCCCCACCCTCGTGGCCAGGGTGTGGGCCCCCTCCGGTTAATTCTTTCACCAGTATTTTTTTATATATTCCAAAATGTGCTCCAGTGAAGTTTCAGGACTTTTGGAGTTGTGCATAATAGGTCTCTAATATTTGCTCCTTTTCCAGCCCAGAATTCCAGCTGCCGGCATTCTCTCTCTTCATGTAAACCTTGTAAAATAAGAGAGAATAGGCATAAGTATTGTGACATTATGTGTAATAACAGCCCATAATGCAATACATATCGATATAAAGGCATGATGCAAAATGGACGTATCACCCCCTGACCTAGATCTTCCTCCTATATATACACATATACCCCAAAAACTTCCAAGGGAGCCACAAAACCACTTTTCCACCGACGCAACCTTCTATACCCGTGAGATCCCATCTTGGGGCCTTTTTCGGCATCCTGCCGGAGGGGGATTCGATCACGGAGGGCTTCTACATCAACACCATTGCCTCTTCGATGAAGTGTGAGTTGTTTACCACAGACCTACGGGTCCATAGCTAGTAGCTAGATGGATTCTTATCTCTCTTTGATTCTCAATACAAAGTTCTCCTCGATGTTCTTGGAGGTCTATTCGATGTAATACTCTTTTGCGGTGTGTTTGCCGAGATCCGATGAATTATGGATTTATGATCAGCTTATCTATGAATATTATTTGAATCTCCTTTGAATTCTTTTATGCATGATTTGATATATTTGCAAGTCTCTCCGAACTATCGATTTGGTTTGGCCAACTAGATTGGTTTTTCTTGCAATGGGAGAAGTGCTTAGCTTTGGGTTCAATCTTGCGGTGCTCGATCCTAGTGACAGAAGGGGAACCGAAACATATTGTATTGTTGCCATCGAGGATAAAAAGATGGGGTTTTCATCATATTGTTTGAGTTAATTCCTCTACATCATGTCATCTTGCTTAAGGCGTTACTCCGTTCTTTATGAACTTAAATACTCTAGATGCATGCTGGATAGCGGTCGATGTGTGGAGCAATAGTAGTAGATGCAGAATCGTTTCGGTCTACCTGACACAGACGTGATGCCTATATTCATGATCATTGCCTTAGATATCGTCATAACTTGGCGCTTTTCTATTAATTGCTCGGCAGTAATTTGTTCACCCACCATAATATCTTCTATCTTGAGAGAAGCCTCTAGTGAAACCTATGGCCCCCGGGTCTATTTTCCATCATATAAGTTTCCGATCTACAATTCTAGTTTCCTATTTACTTTTTTTTTGCAATCTTTTACTTTCCTTTCCATAAACCAAAAATATTACTTTACCGTTTATCCATCTCTATCAGATCTCACGTTGCAAATAGCTGTGAAGGGATTGACAACCCCTTTATCGCGTTGGGTGCAAGGTTGGTGTTTGTTTGTGCAGGTATTCGGTGGCTTGCACGTTATCTCCTACTGGATTGATACCTTGGTTCTCAAAACTGAGGTAAATACTTACGCTACTTTGTTGCACCATCTTTTCCTATTCAAGGGAAAAAACAATGCAAGCTCAAGAGGTAGCAGTGACCCAATGAATTCATATAATAGAATTAACAATGTAAATGTAATTAAATAACTCAATTTCCTATTGATATGCTAACACGTGGATGTTGAATTCGCAGCTGCAAAAACACCATGTACATATGCTTCTAAGCTTGGCGCTCCACAAGGGTGGCGCCAGCGGGCAGCGTGTGAGCTTTTCGCGCTCCACGTGAAGAAGGTTTTGGCAGACATGCAGAGATGAGCTGGTCCATTGGTCTGACTCTCAGAGGTAGGACACTGCGTCCCTCCCCACTGCTGGCACCAAGAGAAGAAAGAGCATAACAGTGAGGGCCTGGGTGTGAAGGATTGTCGGCATAAGGAGCAAGGGAGTGGTGAACTGACGAACGACAATGAATGTTTTCTGAGGGAAACTGTCTATGAATGATGGGTCCCAATTCGATTGTCAACCTTAGATATATACTCTGGTGGTGTGGACCTACCATTCGGCCATCGATGGATGTTGGTGTTGGAAATATGCCCTAGAGGCAATAATAAAAGTGTTATTATTATATTTCTTTGTTCATGATAATAGTCTTTTATTCATGCTATAACTGTATTATCCGGAAATCGTAATACACGTGTGAATACATAGACCACAATATGTCCCTAGTGAGCCTCTAGTTGACTAGCTCGTTGTGATCAACAGATAGTCATGGTTTCCTGGCTATGGACATTGGATGTCGTTGATAACGGGATCACATCATTAGGAGAATGATGTGATGGACAAGACCCAATCCTAAGCCTAGCACAAAGATCGTGTAGTTCGTATGCTATAGCTTTTCTAATGTCAAGTATCTTTTCCTTAGACCATGAGATTATGAAACTCCCGGATACCGTAGGAATGCTTTGGGTGTACCAAACGTCACAATGTAACTGGGTGGCTATAAAGGTGCATTACAGGTATCTCCGAAAGTGTCTGTTGGGTTGGCACGAATCAAGACTGGGATTTGTCACTCCGTGTAAACGGAGAGGTATCTCTGGGCCCACTCGGTAGGACATCATCATAATGTGCACAATGTGACCAAGGGGTTGATCACGGGATGATGTGTTACGGAACGAGTAAAGAGACTTGCCGGTAACGAGATTGAACAAGGTATTGGATACCGACGATCGAATCTCGGGCAAGTAACATACCGATAGACAAAGGGAATTGAATACGGGATTGATTAAGTCCTTGACATCGTGGTTCATCCGATGTGATCATCGTGGAACATGTGGGAGCCAACATGGGTATCCAGATCCCGCTGTTGGTTATTGACCGGAGAACGTCTTGGTCATGTCTGCATGTCTCCCGAACCCGTAGGGTCTACACACTTAAGGTTCGATGACGCTAGGGTTATAAAGGAAGCTTGTATGTGGTTACCGAATGTTGTTCGGAGTCCCGGATGAGATCCCGGACGTCACGAGGAGTTCCGGAATGGTCCGGAGGTAAAGATTTATATATGGGAAGTCCTGTTTTGGTCACCGGAAAAGTTTCGGGCGATATCGGTATTGTACCGGGACCACCGGGAGGGTCCCGGGGGTCCACCAAGTGGGGCCACCTGCCCCAGAAGGTTGCGTGGGCCAAGTGTGGGAGGGGACCAGCCCCTAGGAGGGCTGGTGCGCCCCCCACAAGGGGGCCAAGGCGCAAGGGAGAGTGGGAGGGGGCAAACCCTAGTCCAGATGGGCCTTAAGGCCCATATTGGTGCGCCTCCCTCTCCTCTCCCCCCTTGGCCGCCTCCCCTTTGCCATCTAGGGCTGGCCGCACTCCTTGGGGGTGGGAAAGCCTAAAGGGGGCGCAGCCCCCCCTTCCCCCTATATATAGATGAGTTTTGGGGCTGCCATAGACATGAGTTCTCTCCCTCTTGGTGCAGCCCTACCTCTCTCCCTACTCCTCCTCTCCCGTGGTGCTTGGCGAAGCCCTGCTGGATTGCCACGCTCCTCCATCACCACCACGCCGTTGTGCTGCTGTTGGATGGAGTCTTCCTCAACCTCTCCCTCTCTCCTTGCTGGATCAAGGCGTGGGAGACGTCACCGGGCTGTACGTGTGTTGAACGCGGAGGTGCCGTGCGTTCGGCACTTGATCATCGGTGATTTGAATCACGACGAGTACGACTCCATCAACCCCGTTCACTTGAACGCTTCCGCTTAGCGATCTACAAGGGTATGTAGATGCACTCTCTTTCTACTCGTTGCTGGTCTCTCCATAGATAGATCTTGGTGACACGTAGGAAAATTTTGAATTTCTGCTACGTTCCCCAACAGTGGTATCAGAGCCAGGTTTATTGCGTAGATTCTTTGCACGAGTAGAACACAAAGTAGTTGTGGGCGTTGATGTTGTTCAATATGCTTACCGTTACTAGTCCAATCTTGTTTCGACGGTATTGTGGGATGAAGCGGCCCGGACCGACCTTACACGTACTCTTACGTGAGACAGGTTCCACTGATTGACATGCACTTGGTGCATAAGGTGGCTAGCGGGTGCCAGTCTCTCCCACTTTAGTCGGAACGGATTCGATGAAAAGGGTCCTTATGAAGGGTAAATAGCAATTGGCATATCACGTTGTGGTTTTGCGTAGGTAAGAAACGTTCTTGCTAGAAACCCATAGCAGCCACGTAAAACATGCAAACAACAATTAGAGGACGTCTAACTTGTTTTTGCAGGGTATGCTATGTGATGTGATATGGCCAAAAGGATGTGATGAATGATATATGTGATGTATGAGATTGATCATGTTCTTGTAATAGGATTCACGACTTGCATGTCGATGAGTATGACAACCGGCAGGAGCCATAGGAGTTGTCTTTATTTATTGTATGACCTGCGTGTCATTGAAGAACGCCATGTAAACTACTTTACTTTATTGCTAAACGCGTTAGTCATAGAAGTAGTAGTAGTCGTTGGCGTGACAACTTCATGAAGACACGATGATGGAGATCATGATGATGGAGATCATGGTGTCGTGCCGGTGACGATGATGATCATGGAGCCCCGAAGATGAAGATCAAAATGAGCAAAATGATATTGGCCATATCATGTCACTATTTGATTGCATGTGATGTTTATCATGTTTATGCATCTTGTTTGCTTAGAACGACGGTAGTAAATAAGATGATCCCTTACAACAATTTCAAGAAGTGTTCTCCCCTAACTGTGCACCGTTGCTACAGTTCGTCGCTTCTAAGCACCACGTGATGATCGGGTGTGATGGATTCTTACGTTCACATACAACGGGTGTAAGACAGTTTTACACAGCGAAAACACTTACGGTTAACTTGACGAGCCTAGCATGTGCAGACATGGCCTCGGAACACGGAGACCGAAAGGTCGAGCATGAGTCGTATAGTAGATACGATCAACATGAAGATGTTCACCGATGATGACTAGTCCGTCTCACGTGATGATCGGACACGGCCTAGTTGACTCGGATCATGTGATCACTTAGATGACCAGAGGGATGTCTATCTAAGTGGGAGTTCATAAGATGAACTTAGTTATCCTGAACATAGTCAAAAGACCTTTTGCAAATTATGTCGTAAGCTCGTGCTTTAGTTCCACTGTTTAGATATGTTCCTAGAGAAAATATAGTTGAAAGTTGATAGTAGCGATTATGCGATCAGTAGAAAGCTTATGTCCTTAATGCACCGCTCAGTGTGCTGAACCCCAACGTCGTTTGTGGATGTTTCAAACATCGAACATACACGTTTTGATAACTACGTGATAGTTCAGTTAAATGGTTTAAGTAGAGGCACCAAAGACGTTTTTGAAACGTCGCGGAACATATGAGATGTTTCGAGGGCTGAAATTGGGATTTCAGGCTCGTGCCCATGTCAAGAGGTATAAAACCTCCGACGATTTTCTTAGCCTGCAAACTAAGGGAGAAAAGCTCAATCGTTGAGCTTGTGCTCAAATTGTCTGAGTGCAACAATCACTTGAATCGAGTGGGAGTTGATCTTCCAACTGAGATAGTGATGTTTCTCCAAAGTCATTGCCACCAAGCTGCTAGAGCTTCGTGATGAACTATAACATATCAGGGATAGATATGATGATCCTTGAGGTATTCGCGATGTTTGACACCGTGAAAGTAGAAATCAAGAAGGAGCATCAATTGTTGATGGTTGGTGAAACCACTAGTTTCAAGAAGGGCAAGGGCAAGAAGGGATACTTCATGAAACGGCAAAGCAGCTGCTGCACCAATGAAGAAACCCGAGATTGAACCCAAACCCGAGACTAAGTGCTTCTGTAATAAGGGGAACAACCACTGGAGCAAGATTACCCTAGATACTTGGTGGATGAGAAGGCTGGCAAGGTCGATAGAAGTATATTGGATATACATTATGTTAATGTGTACTTTACTAGTACTCCTAGTAGCACCAGGGTATTAGATACCGGTTCGGTTGCTAAGTGTTAGTAACTCGAAATAAAAGCTACAGAATGAAACGGAGACTAGCTAAAGGTGAGCTGACGATATGTGTTGGAAGTGTTTCCAAGTTTGATGTGATCTAACATCGCACGCTCCCTCTACCATCAAGATTAGTATTAAACCTGAATAAGTGCTCTTGCACCTATAGGAATGGTTTATTGAATCTTGATCGTAGTGATACACATTTTCATGCCAAAAGATATAAGATAGTAATGATAGTACCACTTGCTTGTGGCACTGCCATGTAAGTCATATTGGTATAAAATGCATGAAGAAGCTCCATGTTGATGGATCTTTGGACTCACTCGTTTTTGAAAAGTGTGAGACATGCGAACCATGTCTATTGGTGAATATGCATAAAGAAACTCCATGCAAATGGACCGTTTGGACTCAATTGATTTTGAATCACTTGAGATATGCAAATCATACCACATAGGCAAGATGACTGAAAAGCCTCGTTTTTCAATAAGATGGAACAAGATAGCAACTTGTTGGAAGTAACACATTTTGATGTGTGTAGTCCAATGAGTGCTGAGGCATGCAGTGAATATCGTTATGTTCTTACTTCACAGATGATTCGAGTAGATGTTGAATATATTTACTTGATGAAACACAAGTCTGAATTATTGAATGGTTCAAGTAATTTCAGAGTGAAGTAGAAGATCATTGTGACAAGAGGATAAAATGTCTATGATACGATCATAGAGATGAATATCTGAGTTACGAGTTTTGGCACACAATTAAGACATTGTGGAAATTGTTTCACAATTAATACCGCCTGGAACACCATAGTATGATGGTGTGTCCGAACATCATAGTTGCACCCTATTGGATATGATGCATACCATGATGTCTCTTATCGAATTACCACTATCGTTCATGGGTTAGGCATTAGAGACAATCACATTCACTTTAAATAGGGCACCACGTAATTCCGATGAGATGACACCGTATGAATTATGGTTTAGAGAAACCTAAGTTGTCGTTTCTTAAAGGTTTGGGGCTGCGACGCTTATGTGAAAAAGTTTCAGCTTGATAAGCTCGAACCCAAAGTGGACAAAATGCATCTTCATAGGACACCCAAAACAGTTGGGTATACCTCCTAATTCAGATCCGAAAGCAATATGAATTGTTTCTAGAATCGGGTACTTTCTCGAGGAAAGGTTTCTCTCAAGAGTTGAGTGGGAGGATGGTGGAGACTTGATGAGGTTATTGAACCATCACTTCAACCAGTGTGTAGCAGGGCACAGGAAGTTGTTCCCGTGGCACCTACACCAATTGAAGTGGAAGCTTATGATATTGATCATGAAACTTCGGATCAAGTCACTACCAAACCTCGTGGGATGACAAGGATACATACTACTTCAGAGTGGTATGTAATCCTGTCTTGGAAGTCATGTTGCTGGACAACAATGAACCTACGAGCTATGTAGAAGCGATGGTGGGCCCGGATTCCGATAAATGGCTTGAGGCCATAAAATCCGAGAGAGGATCCATGTATGAGTACAGATGGATTTCAAAAGGAAGACGGACAATGATGGTAAATGTCACCATTAAGAAAGCTCGACTTGTCGTTAAGATGTTTTCCGACAAGTTCAAGGAGTTGACTACGATGAGATTTTCTCACTCGTAGCGATGCTAAGAGTCTGTTGGAATTATATTAGCGATTACTGCATTATTTATGAAATCTTGCAAATAGGATGTCAAAACATTGTTTCCTCGACGATTTTCTTGAGGAAAGGTTGTATGTGATACAACCGGAAGGTTTTGTCAATCCCGAAAGATGCTAATAAGTATGCAAAGCTCCAGCAATCCTTCTAAGGACTGGAGTGAGCATCTCGGAGTTGGAATGTATGCTTTGATGATGATCAAAGATTTTGGGTTTGTACAAAGTTTTATGAAAAACTTGTATTTCCAAAGAAGTGAGTGGGAGCACTATGGAATTTCTGATGAGTATATGTTGTTGACATATTGATGATCAGAAATGATGTAGAATTTCTGGAAAGCATATAAGGTTATTTTGAAAGTGTTTTTCAATGGAAAGCCTGGATTAAGCTACTTGAACATTGAGCATCAAGATCTATAAGGATAGATCAAAATGCTTAATAATACTTTCAAATGAGCACATACCTTGACATGATCTTGAAGGTGTTCAAGATGGACCAGTCAAAGAAGGAGTTCTTGCCTGAGTTGTAAGGTACGAAGTTAGGACTTAAAGCTCGACCACGGCAGAATAGAGAGAAAGGACGAAGGTCGTCCCCTATGCTTAAGACGTAGGCTCTTCAGTATGCTATGCTGTGTACCGCACCTGAAGTGTGCCTTGCCATGAGTTAGTCAAGGGGTACAAGAGTGATCCAAGAATGGATCACAGGACAGCGGTCAAAGTTATCCTTAGTAACTAGTGGACTAAGGAATTTTCTCGATTATGGAGGTGGTAAAAGAGTTCGTCGTAAAGGGTTATGTCGATGCAAGCTTGACACCTATCCGGATAGCTCTGAGTAGAGAGACCGGATACATATAATGGAGCAATAATTTAGAATAGCTCCAAGTAGAACAGTTATTTGGAATAGCTCGAAATAGAGCGTGGGAGCTACATCTAGGAGATGACATAGAGATTTGTAAAGCACACACGGATCTGAAAGGTTCATACCCGTTGACTAAAACCTCTCTCACAAGCAGAACATGACCAAACCCCAGATCTCATTGAGTCTTGATCACATGATGATGTGAACTAGTTTAGTGACACTAGTTAACTCTTTGGATGTTGGTCACATGGTGATGTGACCTGTCAGTGTTAATCACATGGTGATGTGAACTAGATTATTGACTCTAGTGCAAGTGGGAGACTATTGGAAATATGCCCTAGAGGCAATAATAAAAGTGTTATTATTATATTTCTTTGTTCATGATAATAGTCTTTTATTCATGCTATAACTGTATTATCCGGAAATCGTAATACACGTGTGAATACATAGACCACAATATTTCCCTAGTGAGCCTCTAGTTGACTAGCTCGTTGTGATCAACAGATAGTCATGGTTTCCTGGCTATGGACATTGGATGTCGTTGATAACGGGATCACATCATTAGGAGAATGATGTGATGGACAAGACCCAATCCTAAGCCTAGCACAAAGATCGTGTAGTTCGTATGCTATAGCTTTTCTAATGTCAAGTATCTTTTCCTTAGACCATGAGATTGTGAAACTCCCGGATACCGTAGGAATGCTTTGGGTGTACCAAACGTCACAACGTAACTGGGTGGCTATAAAGGTGCATTACAGGTATCTCTGAAAGTGTCTGTTGGGTTGGCACGAATCGAGACTGGGATTTGTCACTCCGTGTAAACGGAGAGGTATCTCTGGGCCCACTCGGTAGGACATCATCATAATGTGCACAATGTGACCAAGGGGTTGATCACGGGATGATGTGTTACGGAACGAGTAAAGAGACTTGCCGGTAACGAGATTGAACAAGGTATTGGATACCGACGATCGAATCTCGGGCAAGTAACATACCGATAGACAAAGGGAATTGAATACGGGATTGATTAAGTCCTTGACATCGTGGTTCATCCGATGAGATCATCGTGGAACATGTGGGAGCCAACATGGGTATCCAGATCCCGCTGTTGGTTATTGACCGGAGAACGTCTCGGTCATGTCTGCATGTCTCCCGAACCCGTAGGGTCTACACACTTAAGGTTCGATGACGCTAGGGTTATAAAGGAAGCTTGTATGTGGTTACCGAATGTTGTTCAGAGTCCCGGATGAGATCCCGGACGTCACGAGGAGTTCCGGAATGGTCCGGAGGTAAAGATTTATATATGGGAAGTCCTGTTTTGGTCACCGGAAAAGTTTCGGGCGATATCGGTATTGTACCGGGACCACCGGGAGGGTCCCGGGGGTCCACCAAGTGGGGCCACCTGCCCCAGAAGGTTGCGTGGGCCAAGTGTGGGAGGGGACCAGCCCCTAGGAGGGCTGGTGCGCCCCCCACAAGGGGGCCAAGGCGCAAGGGAGAGTGGGAGGGGGCAAACCCTAGTCCAGATGGGCCTTAAGGCCCATATTGGTGCGCCTCCCTCTCCTCTCCCCCCTTGGCCGCCTCCCCTTTGCCATCTAGGGCTGGCCGCACCCCTTGGGGGTGGGAAACCCTAAAGGGGGCGCAGCCCCCCCTTCCCCCTATATATAGATGAGTTTTGGGGCTGCCATAGACATGAGTTCTCTCCCTCTTGGTGCAGCCCTACCTCTCTCCCTACTCCTCCTCTCCTGTGGTGCTTGGCGAAGCCCTGCTGGATTGCCACGCTCCTCCATCACCACCAAGCCGTTGTGCTGCTGTTGGATGGAGTCTTCCTCAACCTCTCCCTCTCTCCTTGCTGGATCAAGGCGTGGGAGACGTCACCGGGCTGTACGTGTGTTGAACGCGGAGGTGCCGTGCGTTCGGCACTTGATCATCGGTGATTTGAATCACGACGAGTACGACTCCATCAACCCCGTTCACTTGAACGCTTCCGCTTAGCGATCTACAAGGGTATGTAGATGCACTCTCTTTCTACTCGTTGCTGGTCTCTCCATAGATAGATCTTGGTGACACGTAGGAAAATTTTGAATTTCTGCTACGTTCCCCAACAGTTGGATCGCTCCATGCATGGACTTGTTATTCAACAGGGCACATGGAAGGAGAACTAGCATGCGGAAAATTATTACCTCATGGACCTGCCCTTCCTCTCTCTTTTGGCAACAATGGACCTACCATTCCACCCACGCCTGGACAATTACCAAGAACTTGACATTGAGGGGCAAGTATTATATGCCAAAAGCAGCTTGGAAGAACCAATAGTATGACACTACACTCATATGTCAGTTTAAGAAGTTGCAAGCCAATTCCATTGCACATGTTCTAGAAAATTGTGCGGGGACTTGCCCCCTCATGATCTAAAGGTACTAAATGATTATCCCCAATATGGATACTTGACTTCTTGGTTCATGAATATGCTCATGCCTTCTAGCCCTAATGCATAAGCAGCTATCCTTTGGTGCGCTCGAGCAGGTGGCGGCGCGGGTCGAGGGCGGCGCCAATGAGCAAGTCTTTGATGCTCCATGTGAAGCAGGTTCTGGCAAACACACAGACATGAGCGGGTCGATTGGTCTGGCTCGCAAATGTACAACTCTACTTCCCTCGCTACTGTCGGCAATAGGATAACAAAGAGCATCACATCAAGGGCCTGGGTGTGAAGTATTATCACCATAAGGTATAGGGGAGTGGCAAACTGATGAATGATGAATTGATGATGAATGTTTTCCTGAGGGAAACTAGTGATGAATTGTGGGTTTCCTATGATTAGAGGTAAACCTAGCACGACTCAGAAGATTAGGATCTAGACTGCACACTATCTTTAATTTAACTTAATGATCATGTTTCCTAAAACTAGTGTAGGTTGGGGACTTTATCCTCCATTGTATCTTGTATTTTGTACACATTTAATTAATGAAATTTATTGTATAGAACTAATGTCCTACAGTCTCGAGCTTCAAAAAATGGTGGTTTCCCCATTCGATTGTCAACCTTATATAATAGCTTGCTACTTGTGAGCTGCATTGGGATTTTCTCGAAGATGAGAGGATGATGCAGTATAGTAGAGATAAGTATTTCCCTCAGTTAAGAACCAAGATTGTCAATCTAATAGGAGAACCACGCGAAACCTCGCTAATAGCACCTACACACAAAAGAGCAAATACTTGCACCCAACGCGATCAAGGGGGTTGTCAATCCCCTCAACGGTTATTTGCAAGGATCAAATCTCATAGTGATAGATAGATAAATAAAAAATAACAGTAACTAAATTGCAGCAAGGTATTTTTAGATTTTATATATGATTAAAGTAGACCCGGGGGCATAGTTTTCATTACAGGCTTATGTCTCGAACAAAAAGCATACAATGGGTAACAAATTACTGTTGAGCAATTGATAGAAAAACACACAGTTATGACAATATTCAAGGCAATGATCATGTATATAGGCATCATGTCCGAGACAAGTAGACCGACTCCTGCCTGCATCTACTACTATTACTCCACCCATCAACAGCTATCCAGCATGCATCTAGAGTATAAAGTTCATAAAAACGGAGTAACGCCTTAAGCAAGATGACGTGATGTAGACAAAGTAAATCCAACCAATATAAATAAACCCCGTCATTTCCCCCTTAGTGGCAACAACACAAATACATGTCTTGTCCCCTTCTATCACTGGGATATAGAGCACTGCAAGATTGAACCCATTACAAAGCACCTCTCCCATTGCAAGATAAATCAATCTAGTTGGCCAAACCAAACGGATAGATCAGAGAGAAATACAAAGCTATAATAATCATGCATAAAAGAATTCAGAGAAGACTCAACTAATATTCATCAATAATCTGATCATAAACCCACAATTCATCAGATCCCAACAAACACACCACAAAAGAAGATTACATCGAATATATCTCCAAGAACATCAAGGAGAACATTGTATTGAAGATCAAAGAGAGAGAAGAAGCCCTATAGCTACTAGCTATGTTCCGTAGGTCTGTGGTAAAGTACTCACACCCAGGTTGATGTAGAAGCCCTCCATGTTCGATTCCCCCTCCGGCAGAGTGCCGAAAAAGGCCTCCAGATGGGATCACGGAAGAACAAAAACTTGCAGCGTCGGAAAAAGTATTTTGGGTGGCTCTCTGTTGGTTTCCCAATTTTAGAGAATTTATAGAGGTGGAATTAGGTCAGACGGAGCCACGAGGAGTCCAAAAGGCATCAAGGCAAGCCTACCCCCCGGGTGCGCCCTGTTTCCTTGTCGTCTCCTCATTTGCCTCCTTGTATCCTCCCAAAGCTTCTAGGGTCTCTCTTGTCCAGAAAAAATCGTCAAAAAGTTTCGTAGCGTTTGGACTTCGTTAGGTACCGATTTTCTGGAAAACCAAAGACATGCAAAAGATGACAATGACACTTGGCACTAGGTTAATAGGTTAGTCCCAAAAAATGATATATAATTGTATATAGAACATCCAAGATTGATACTATAATAGCATGGACCAATAAAAAATTATAGATACATTAGAGATGTATCAAGCATCCCCAAGCTTAATTTCTGCTCGTCCTCGAGCAGGTAAATGATAAAAATAGATTTTTGATGTGGAATACTACCTAACATGTTCATCATGTAATATTTCTTTCATGGCATGAATTTTTAGATCCGAATGATTCAAAGCAATGGATGTGCCATTCGATTGGCAATGAATGTTGGTTCGCTTCATGCATGGACCTACTATTCAACGGGCATAGAGATGGTGAACTAGTGTGTGAACCATTATTTTCTTATTTTGACAACAATGGACCTACCATTCAGCACGAGCATGTCCAATTCCCCGAGAACTTAACACTGAGGGGAAAGTATTATACGGCAAAAGTAGCTTAGAACCAAGAATATGACACTACACTCATATGCCCGCTTAAGAAGTTGTAAGCCAATTCCCTTGCATACTTTCTGGAAAACAGGGGGCTTGGCCCCCTCATGATCTAATGTACGAAATGATTACCCAATATGGATGCTACCTATTGGTTTATGAATGTGGTCATGCATTTTTACCCCCTCTCAAGTTTTCCCTTGGGCCTGACCCTGGTTGGATCGACTTGTTAGTACTCATTAAAAATCTGATAGTTGCATATAAAGATTCAGGAGTGACAACTAGTACATGCATGTGCCTGCCACAGTAAAATTCACACCGCTCCCCCTACATGTTGCCTACAACACTTTAGGTACATGCAGGTGGCAGCCGCTGCAATGATCACAAAAATTTCCAGGGAGCCTGCCACTATCTTTGTGACCTTGACGATGTGGGAGAGCAGCTATTCTTCGGTGCGCTCGGGCATGTGTGGTCGAGGGCGGTGCTAGCGGGCAACTTGTTGCTTGCTCTCTTGTAAGGGTGGTCGGGTAACCCCCAAGTGTAAGGGTGAAGTAACCTAGCAATACGTATTTCCCTTGATTGAGAACCAAGGTTTATCAAACGAGTATGATTTTCTTCCGCAACACTAATCCTTGGTACCTGCACAGCAAACACAAAACAATCTTGCCCCCAACTCTTCAAGAAGGTTGTCAAGATTCTTTCCTGCTAGTTATAAGGATAAATTGTATGGTATGGTAGGAATTGATAGATAGATGAAATAATAAGTACAGTAAAAAAATAACTAATAACAATGTATGCAATTAAAGGAAAACATACCCGAGGCCATAGCATCACTAGAGGCATCCCTCCAAGGAAGATAGATGTGTTGCGGTGAACAAATTAGAGTTGGTCAATGATTAAATTGCAATATTTATATTTATGACTATGATCATTCATGGCATAATTTTACATAGGCATTACATCAGTGATATGTAGATCGTATTGCGACCACATCTACAACTAATACTCCATCTAAAGACCGCTATCTAGCATGCATCTCGAGGTATTAAGTTTATATCTACAGCTTTGCTTCTCTCTTTTTTTGTTTTCCCTTTTGGGCATGTTTGTGATGTTGCCCGGGCATACCTTTTATTTTTCAAATTTTGGCACTTTGACATGTTGTATAGATGTAACGGTTTGGCTTATATATAAAGTGGAGCAAAATCCCATTTTGAGAAAAGTGGTTCATCAGATGGGAAGCTGGTTAGGAGACCTCATCCTTGGCGTCTTAAGCACGTCGCTAATTGGTGCTCACGCGCCAGTTTAGCAGGTCACGGCCCATAGCGCTCACTCCCCTCGCATGATTGTTTACCTTTTGGGAAAACATGAATTTGAAAATGGAAAATTTAAAAATATTCGCGAATTCAAAGAATTTTAAAAAATGTTGACGAATTTGAAAAAGATCATGAAATAAAAAAATAAAAATGTTCATAAATTTGCAAAAAAAATCAAGCATTTGAATAAGTTCATGAATATAAAAAATGTTCACGAACTTTAAAAAGTTCATGAATTTGGAAAAAGTTCACAAATTTTAAATTCTTCATGAATTTTAATAATTTCAAACTTTCGAAAAGTTTTATTAAATAAAACAAAACCGAGTGAAAACTAAAAGCAAGAAAATAAGGGTAGAAAAAGGAAAAATAAAACACCTGGACCAGAAGCTTTTAGAAGCTTCCCATGACTGGCCCAGGACCGAAGACCGGGAAGCTTGAAGGGCAGTGGTATGGGTACCGTAAGATTTAGCCTTTAAAGGACGCTACGGGCGAAGAATAGTATTTGGGGCTGTTTACCTACTTGTATGTACAGAAGAATGTGAAGCCCATATTCTCTTCATAGGCTTATATTTAGCCACTCTTCTTTTTCCAGTCTAGTGTTTTTTTAATTCTTGAACATTTTTCTATTTGTTGAACTTTTTTCAAACTAGATATTTTTTTCAAAACCATGACCTTTATTTTTATCAAAATCGATAAACTTTTTTCAAAATCCCGTGAATTGTTTCCGAATTATGAACTTTTCCCCCAAAATCGATGAATTTTTCAATTTTTGATGATTTTTCAATTCCATGAACTATTTTCGCATCGTGATTTTTTTTCAAAATCAATGAACTTTTCTTAAAATTCATGATTTTTTATTTCAAAATCACAGAATGTTTTTCAAATCCTTGACCGTTTTTTTCAAAATCCCCGCTTTTGTTTCAAAATCTATGAATTTTTTTGGAACTCATGAACTTTTTTCAATTTTGTGCTTATTTTCCAAATTTGTGATTGCTTTCTAAATCATGAATTTTTTGAATTGGTGATTTTTTTGTACTTTGTGAAAATTTTCAAATCCATGAACTTATTTGAATTCACATTTTTTTGCTCGTTCACAGTTTTTTTCTGTTTTTTTCTACTTTTTCTCGAAAGTCAATTGTGGACTGAGATCGCGCCTGGCGAGTGATCGCGTCGCGTGTCAATGGTCCGACCCATATGTGCAATCTCGCTCAAGAGGTCCTCCTACCTAGCGGCCACCGCCACCACCTCCATCTCCACTATAGACCAGTTCCCCCTCCTCCGGCCGGCCTCGCCAGTATCCGGTGGGGTGGGCAACACGATCTATGAGTGGACTTCTTAATACCAGTAGTATTTTCATTAGATTGGTTTAGAGTTTTTGGTAGCCGTCTTCGTTTTCCTTGGAGATGGCATCGTCTACAATGAATAATTTTTGGCTCTTGGTTTGACGACGGGATATCATTCCCGATGTCAATGATGGTCTTGGAAGATTTTATTTATCCAGGTATGGTCCTTCAGATTTTACTTCGCCAGGTCGGTTTTGGATCTTTTTTATTTTGGTCGCGGGGAGGAAGATTGTCCTCGCAATATCTGCCCCGGCTGCTAAATCCTGACAATGGTGATTTGAACTCTCGGCTCCAGTGACGTTGACCTGGCTGTTTGGTTTTTTGTCCCTAAAATACCGGTGTTGGTACTCTTGCTGGTGTTGGTTGATTACTTTAATGGCTGCATGCGTGCATCGTAGCCTTGGCATTGCGACTCAAATTAAAACTACGGGAGAACCATCATTGGTATTTACAGATCTCTGTTTTGATACCTTTGTTATTTTTCTACGACTGCCTTCAGATAAGTACAAGATTTGTATCTTGCGCAAAAAAAAGTACAAGATTTGTATCATGGAAAAAGAAAGAGTTCGAAAATTTCGAAGATTTGCTAGTTTCTTTTAGACTTTATTTTCTAATCGTTGTAGTCAGCTTATGTATCTCTACCATGTACAAGTCGGTACTATAAATATATCATGATATTGATTGTCAGAGAATAAATAGGGAATGTCTACTAAATAAATGTGTCGGTAATTTTTTTGATAGAAAGACTGTAAGAAAACCCCATACAGTATAATTGATACAACAAACTCAAATTGCAAGTACCAAGCCTTGAACCTGGATGGGTTGGAAGGCATCAATCCCTTCCCACCACTAAGCTATGCCTTCGGGGACATCCGATAAAATGTGTCGGTAATTAGTCATAAACTTCATTAAATCTTCCTGAACAAGAAGCCGGTCACTAAAAGTCGAAGTGTTAGCGGTGATTTGCCTGCCATATCGAACGATCCTTGCCCTGAAACTTTGGGCAGAGATCAACCGAGGAGCTGCAATTGTCAGTCAGGCTCGTACACGGTGCGTATTTTTCTTATATCAATACAAACACAAACGCTTATACATACGCACATACACTTACTCCTCTGACGCATGCAGTGTGTACTTCATGCACGCTCGCACGCGCGCCGTATGTCTAATCTACTATTACTACGCGGCTGCTTTGTACCTATGTACGGGCGATGTGCTAATTGGCTGCAGTGGCTAGCAAGGATATGTACTTGCATGCACTGACACCCATGATTAATCGCCGTATATGATATGATTATACAATCCTATACATCAGATCCTATCTGTCTGCTGCTACATCGTGTACGTACGCGCAGTAATGAGCTATAGGTAGTGCCTTGATCGCATCTACGGTACGTGACCGACCAGGCCACCGCGTAAGAAATGCCAGGCCCGTACAATTAAGCATGTGCATGTAATGTAACAGGCTGTATGGAGTATGTATAGTTCACAGCAGTCACATCCAGAGACGGAGGACAAAAAGAATTTAAGGTGTGGCGAACTTTTAAAGATTTTTTATGCGAAACTATAATAGTCAACACACTAACTATGCACATTCATATTTTTATGTGATCCTTAATAAAATAACCAAATACAATGAAAATGCAATACATACTGATAATCGAGCTTTCAGTGCCGTCTAGAAGACCCAGACTATGTTAAAAAAAAAGAGAAATGTTCAAAAAAAAAAGAAGACCCAGACTGGCAGTGCCTAACAATTTAATATATATTTTATATTTTTTTAATAATATGTTCATACTCCCTCCGTTCCTAAATATAAATCATTTTAGAGATTCCAATATAGACTCGAGTACAGAGCAAAATGAGTGAATCTAGACTGTAGAATATGTCTATTTACATCCACATAGTCATACTGAAATCTCAAAAAAGAAATTAGAATGGAGGGAGTACATGTCTATATTTATGTTCATACACTTTTATAAATTGTTCATGCATTTCCACCAAAAAAAAACAATGCGAAAAAAGGTAATAAGTGAGAAAAACAAAAAACAAAACCGAAGACAAAAGACGAAACTAAAACAAATAAAAAGGCAAATCTCTACATGAGTTGGCCCATACAGCGGAGTAGCAAGCGTTATAGTAGCAGTCAAGAGAAAGAGAATCTTGCAGCTGTTAGAGATGCCGACTAGATTAAAAGGTTCATCAAGGTGGAGCCAGAGACTAATACAAACCGTGACAGAAAGCAGGCCATGGGGAGCAATGGCTGTGACTTGTGCGTAGCAACATAGGTATAAATTATTATTTTTTGTGGCGATTCAAGGTATGGCGGTGGCCAGACCTTGCCCACTGGGGTCCTCCGTTAAGTGGTTACATCCAACGTTGTGTGTCAACAAATATTTTCGTATTTTATATTTTTTTTTGCAACGATTCATACTTTATATAAAAAGCTGTAGACATATGCTGCAGCGCTTCCGTATACGTATTTGTCTATGAATGTCTCAAGCGGGGTGTGTATATATTTTAAAAGAAATGTTGTATCATTGCGTACTACATATGCGTGTGGGATGTGACGTATTTTCACACGTATATTTAAGTTTACATGTTAGGAGGTAATCGAAATAGATAATATCATCGAGAGTCATAGAAGTTGCTCTGTATGTTCAGTTTGATGCTAAAACTTTAAAAATACGAATTTATGATCAATCAATTTGTATTATGGTGCAAATACGTTCACAAAGAGTGTAAGCGGGCGTATCCACCGCTCGCGACACGCCACACATGCATGCCCTCACTGTCAACGGCTGCTTAGGGCGGAGGCGGTAGGTGTGACATGCATGACATCCTTTTTGGCGAAAACACCCCAGACTTTTTGATAATTACGGCTGTATAGTTCATCCGCACGTAATAATTACAGATGTATAATTCATACACACATAATAAGTACTGGTAATTAAGTCTATGGTTCCCATTTGGCACTCGGCCTACTCTTTCTACCTATGTGGACCCACCTGCCAGTTAGCGTGAGAAAGATTTAAAAATTAATCACGCCATGTGGATTTAAACCAACCTCTTCACTCCGGTCTCCCGTGTTAACCACCTCACTGGACGTACTTTGCTGTCTAGTACTCCCTCCGGTCCTTTTTACTCCGCGTATTAGAGCTGGGTCAGGTCAAACTTTATAAACTTTGATCAAATATATATTAAAAAATATCAACATCTACCGAATCGAATATACATTCCATGAAACTACATTTCGTAATGAATCTAACAATATTGATTTGGCATTGTAAATGTTTATACTTTTTTCTATAAATTTGGTCAAAGTAGAGATGCTTTGACTTCAGACAAAACTTATATATAGACTAAAAAGGACCGCAAGGAGTACTGAGATGCATTCATGCATATGCTGTTGTATCATTCAACCCGACAAATAAGTTCATTTTTTTGGCCGGGACAACTATAAATTCAAGCATATGCAAAGACAACGACGATGTTAGCAACAAGCTTGCTCTAATATCAAGTTATTTAAACGAATTTAGAGGGCGCGCAATTGTTTTCAGTTCCACTCAATATTTTTATGGTTGGTATGAACTCTTATGTCAAAATGGACTTGATCACTTAAAATTAAAATCCAATTTTGTACTTCTGTGGTAGGTTAGTTTTCTTCACATCTCTAGGTCTAGAATTCAAATCATGAGGCACAAACATTTTGATTATTTTTGTACCAAATATGTTTTTTGGCCAAAAAAATAACCTACACAAGATTCAAACCTGGGCCAGTTGCTAGCTTAACTAATGGACTGACATCCGGATAAAAACGATGTACTATTCATTATGGGCTATATTTTATTTTATCTAGACTTTTAAGTTTAAATTATTTGAATTCAAACAAAAAGATTGTTGACTTCTATAAAAGTATTTTTGACCATTTCGAGGGTGGCGATTTTTTTGTCATTTTGAAATTCATACTTGGTCATGTGCCTAAGGAGAAACATAGAATTTTATATGTTGGCAACAAGGACTACTCAAGGATGAGCGTATTTTCTTCACCAGAATTTATTCAAATGGATTTTGGATTCAAAAGTTTGTGAAAATATCAGCTCAACTGTGCTTTCACTATAAAGAAAATAAGGTATTACATGGTGGGTGTAGTGGTTGGCACAGGCCATGCGCGTTCAGGCCTTGTACAATGCAAGGTGCTTAGCGGAGGTGTTTGAAGAAATAAAACAGACTTTTCTTAAGCATCGATACTTATTTATACTGGATAGACGCTTAATTAGGCGTCGCTTCTATAAAAATAGGCATCGGTTTATTTTTCTAAGCACCTCTCTAGGCACCTATTAGCGGCCTTTTTGTTCATCATATATCTCTGTCAAGCATCACGTGCGCGGCCTTTTTTATTTCTCATTTCTCCGTCAAGCAGGACCCACACGTGCTGATGAGGGGGTTTATGTGCAATTAAATACAAGCAGGGGTGTTTATGCAAAAAATGGTTCCGGTCACTGACAGTGGATCATAGTCATGTTGGCATGCCACCTAAGGACATGATAAGTTCGGATACGGTTAAAGTGACCATATTTGCATGAGAATGCAAATTGAGTGACCACAAACTCATATTTTAAAAGTTCTAGCATCAAATTAAACATCCAGCACAAGCTCTATAACCTCTGGTAATATTACCTCTAATCGAAAATGCAGATTGCATCGGTGGGGCTACGTAAGAGCGGCGTAACGTCAGACTATCTGTTCCATACAGTCGCCACAGGATGGATCAACCGAGATGTCAACCTCAATATATCTTCCGGACCCCACGGGTTGCCATCCATCAATCTATGCCATATGACATGACGTGCATGATTTGATGTTATAAATCCCTGCTCCCTGACTCTCACTTGCCGGCAACTCCAAGAGTTACAGCCAAATTGAGCCTAAGAGCAACCCTAACGCGTCGGACGAATTTGTTTGTTTGCATCGGAACATAAAAAATAAAAAAAATCGCTCCAACACAACGACCTAAACAGACGCGCGTTCGTTTTTTGTCCGTCGGGTTTCAGGCTAAAATTTAATCCTTATTTACGTCGGCGCGGACAAGAGGCGGACGCATGCGATGCCCGCCTACCCCTCCCCCTGACCCGCTAGTCGATGGCACACATGTCATCATCTTCCTCCCATCGACAGCCATCACACCTTGTGCCGTCCCACCCCGTCGCCGCCGCCGCCCAGCTCCGGTGCCCAGGCTGGCCGTCCATGCCCACATACCTCCCCGCAGCACGCCACCTTCCAACGTTGCCACTACCACCGGCTCACCGCACCGCCACAACTTCCCGACATCGCCGCCAGCACCACCTCACCTCGTGCCCTCGGCCTTGCCTGAAGCGGACAAAAGTGCGGCGACTTCGCTCGTCTAACGTTGCCACACTCACCGGACGTCGCCAGGCCAGCTACCTGGTCTAGGGGAGGCACGCGGCTCTTCACCGATCAGCTTCTTCGACGACGCCCGCAAGCTGTTCGACGGTTTGCGTGCAAGGTACATATGGACTCCGCCGACGAGTTCTTTTTCCACAATTTCATTTGCAACTCGGATTATTCTTCATCCGACGACGAGGAGATTGTGGCTGCTGTGTTGGTTGTCCATGACTACCTTAGTAGGCAGCGGCGGTTGTTTCGGGGCTCGATCCTGGGGCACACTTCGGCGCTGAATCGCAATCGAAAGAGCGACCATTTCCTTCTCTGGAAGGACTATTTCGAGACACCTAATCCGCTCTTCAAACATCACCTATAGTGACGCCCCCGATTCTATCATACACTAATCATACATGCAAGCGTGTACGATCAAGATCAGGGACTCACGGGAAGACATCACAACACAACTCTAGACACAAATTAAAATAATACAAACTTTATATTACAAGCCAGGGGCCTCGAGGGCTCGAATACAAATGCTCGATCACAGACAAGTCAGCGGAAGCAACAATATTTGAGTACAGATATAAGTTAAACAAGGTGCCATAAGATGGCTAGCACAAACTGGGATATAGATGAGAGGCGCAGGCCTCCTGCCTGGGACCTCCTAACTACTCCTCGAAGCCGAACTCCACGTAGAAACATCCTCGGGATCCTCTAGGTCCCGTACTCCATCATCTGGTTGCGACATCCGAGAAAAATGGAAAAAGGGGAAAAAGAGGGAGCAAAGCAACCGTGAGTACTCATCCAAAGTACTCGCAAGCAAGGATCTACACAATATATGCATTGGTATCAATGAAATGGGTAGTATCTGTGGACTGAACTGCAGAATGCCAGAATAAGAGGGGGATAGCTAGTCCTATCGAAGACTACGCTTCTGGTAGCCTCCATCTTGAAGCATATAGAAGAGAGTAGTTGGTAAGTTCACCAAGTAGCATCGCATAGCATAATCCTACCCGGCGACCCTCTCCTCGTCGCCCTGTGAGAGAGCGACCACTGGTTTGTATCTGGCACTTTAAAGGGTGTTTTTTTATTAATTATCCGGTTCTAGTTGTCATAAGGTCGAGGCACAACTCTGGGTCGTCCTTTTACCGAGGGACACGGCTATTCGAATAGATCAATTTCCCTGCAGGGGTGCACCACATTACCCAACACGCTCGATCCCTCTGGCCGGACACACTTTCCTGGGTCATGCCCGGCCTCGGGAGATCAACATGTCGCAGCCCCACCTATACTCAACAGAGAGGTCAACACGCCAGTCTAAATCCTAAGCGCGCAGGAGTCTGGGCCATCGCTCATTGCACACCTGCACGTTGCGTACGCGGCCGGTGAGCGGACCTAAAAACCTCCATTACAAAGGAAGTTGCGTTACGTGGTCCAACCCGGCGCGCGTCGCTCTGTCGCTGACGTCAAGAAGAGCTTCGGCTGATACCACGACATCGAGTGCCCATAACTGTTCCCGCGTAGTTGGTTAGTGCGTATAGGCTCGTAGCCAAACTCGTATCAAATATCAAGATCTCGTTAAGCGTGTTAATTGATTCAACCACGGACGCCGACCAGGGGCTAGGCCCACATCTTACCTAGGTAGTCTCAACCTGCCCTGTCGCTCCACCACAAAGTAACAGTCGGGGGCCGTCGGGAACCCAGGCCCACCACTACCGGGATGGAACCACCTGTCCTTTCAGCCCCCACATCAGAATCACTTGCGGGTACCCTACGAGCCGACCCGACTTTAGTCACCACATGTATCATATAATATGTATGTAAGTATATACCCATGATCACCTCCCGAGTGATCACGGTCCGGTAGTATAGCATGGCAGACGGACAAGAATGTAGGGCCACTGATGGAATACTAGCATCCTATACTAAGAAATTAGGATTGCAGGTAAGGGTAACAACTGTAGCAACATTGCCAGGCTATGCAGCAGAATAGGATTAACCGAAAGCAGTGACATGCTACACTACTCTAATGCAAGCAGTAAAGAGAAGGAATAGGCGATATCGGGTTGATCAAGGGGGGACTTGCCTGGAAGCTTTGTTGCACAGGAAGAAGGGCCGTCGGTGACGTAGTCATACCCAGTGACATCAGCGCCGGTCTCGGGGTCTACCGAAGAAGAAGAGGGGTAGAAACAGTGAATACGGAGCAAACAAAGCATCACAAAATATAACAAGGCAATACACGGTGCCAGGGGTGATCTAACGCAGGGATATGTGATACCGGCGAAGGGGGAAAACATCCGGGGAAGTATTCTCGGTGTTTCGCGCTTTCAGATAGATGAAACGGAGGTGGATTGTTGCATGTTCACTATGCTAGGGAGGTGCGGTGGACGAACGGACTGTGTATTTGGATTCGTCTCGTTGTTCTGAGCAACTTTCATGTACAAAGTATTTTCATCCGAGTTATGGATTACTTCCTATGAATTTCCAAAGTTTTAGCTATTTTCAGGATTTACTGACATTTGGCTAAGTCTGAGAATCCCTCAGTTTGAACATCATTTAGCTGTTTTCCAAAGGCTATAGCTAGTGTTCTACTCATCCTATGGAGTAGTGTCTTATATCAATCTCGGTCAATTTTTTGTGATCTACATGACAATATCAAGTGCAGCTATGTTAGCATCCATTTGCTTGTTCAAATATTTGTTTGAAAAGTGCTACTGTAGCATTTCTATTTTTCTGATCTCTATTAACAGAACATAGCAATTTGTGATTTTCTTTGCATTTAATCCATACATCAAATGGATTTGGTCCAGTGGGATAAAATGAAGTTTGCCAAGTGTACTATATGCTCATATAACTTTTACTCATGTTAACCATCGTTTAGTCGCTGTTTAGGGACTACACAGAGGGTTAGTCAACATAGTAGGAGCAAAGCTAGCTATTGCTACAGTAACATTCAGTTACTGTAGCAGAGCAGTAGAGGTGGGTGTGGCCGCACACACACTGCATGCACACACCACACACACGTGCGCACCCACGCACATGGGTGGGCCAGTGGCCACGGCGCTGGCCAGGGGCGCAGCGCACGAGTGGCAGCGGCATCAGTAGTGGCGGTGGCGGCGCTAGGCAACGACGGCAGCAACATGGGCAACAATGACCGCGGCCAAGTAGCAGCGCTGCACCCATGGCTGGCCGGCGCGGTCGGAGAGTAGGGGGACCAGGGCGCTAGGGCTGAGCAACGACGAGGCACGTGACAACGGATAGGGGCCGACCACGGCGTCAATAGCAGCGCTGCTACAGAAGCAGTAGAAGGAGAGGCCGGCCAGCGCGACCTGTGGTGCGGGTTGCAACGATGGGAGCGGGAGGCGGCGACGCAGGTGGGCGGCGGCACGCGAAGGCGAGTGGCGGAGGCGGGGCGCGAGGAGCGGGCGCGCGCCTGGACGCGACCCAGGAGCGGCATGCTCGGCTGCGGATGCGGCCAGGGGCGCGAGGAGCACGCCCACGAAGCAGCAACCGCAAGCTCGCGCGAGCTCGGGCATGAGGTGATGCAGCGGCCTACGGTGGAAGGTAAAAAGAAGGGGGAAGGAGGGGGTTTGGTCATGTTGCTCACAGCGAGTGAAAGTGTGTTATATCGACTAGAGGGGGGAGGGGTGAATAGGCGATTTTTATGAAAGTCTTCAAAACATGTGAGTTTCGAAGACAAACGATAGAAATAAACCTATCATCATGCAGCGGAAGATAGACTACACTAGACAGACAATAGTCAAGCATTCAATGAAGTGAAACCACACTAACTAATAGTAGCTAGGCAGTAAGGATCGGGTACACAGTGAAGACAAATAGATAAAGCAAATAGGCACTGACTTTACAAGAGCCAACCGTAAATAAAGAGATGAGAAGGATAGAACCAGTGTGCGTGACGAAGACAAAGGTTTGGTAGACCAGTTCCAACTGTTGTGACAGTTGTACGTCTGGTTAGGGCGGATAGGTATTTAAACCTGAGGACACTTAGTCCTGAGCACACAGCTCAGAACACTTAGTCCTCTCCATATTCCCCTTGAGCTAACGTCACACAGACCTTGCCCAATCACTCTGGTAAGTCTTCAAGGTAAACTTCCAAACCTTCACAGACTTCGTTCACCGGCGATCCACAATGACTCTTGGATGCTCAGAACGCGACGCCTAACCGGCTGGAGGATTCACAGTCCTCAAGTGTAATAAGTCTTCAGATCACACAGACAAGAAGAATTAAGCGATGCCTAACACTCTTTGGCTCTGGGTGATTAGGGCTTTATCCTCTCAAGGAATTCTCTCTCAAAGGCTTCGAGGTGGGTTGCTCTCAAACGACAAAAGCCGTACTTTAACTCTGAGCAGCCAACCGTTTATGGTTCTAGGGGGTGGGCTATTTATAGCCACTAGGCAACCCGACCTGATTTGTCCGAAATGACCCTGGGTCATTAAGGAACTGACACGTGTTCCAATGGTCAGATTTCAAACACACACGACAACTTTACTTGGGCTACAAGCAAAGCTGACTTGTCCAACTCTGAACAAGATTCGCTCTCATAGTCTTCACTCGAAGACATAGGAATTTGGTTAAGCATCACTTCAGTCATTCTAACTGGTTTTCTTGGACCCCACTTAACAGTACGGTGGTTCCTATGACTCAACAAAGAAGAAAAAAGAACTATGAAAGATCTATGTCTTTGCGCTCCATAGTCTTCATGCGATGTCTTCTCTTGTCATAGTCTTCAATGTGAATGTCTTCACATACCACCTTTGACTTCAATGTCTTCATACATTTTTAGGGGTCATCTCTGGTAGGAAAACCGAATCAATGAGGGAATTCTACCTGTGTTATCCTGCAATTCTCACAAACACATTAGTCCCTCAACTAGGTTTGTCATCAATACTCCAAAACCAACTAGGGGTGGCACTAGATGCACTTACAATCTCCCCCTTTTTGGTGATTGATGACAAACTAGTTGAAGTTTTCAACGGGGAATATAATATGTGAAATTGTAAGGGATAAGGAATTGTCTTCATAAGTTGCAAGGGCTCCCCCTGAAGATGTGCATATAAGTAATTTGCTTTTGGAATGCAAATGCACATGGCAGGTTGTACTTGTGGAGATCCTCTTCAACTTATGATGACAATTCATCATGCATGAAAGGTATGTGAAGATAATGAACATGCATAATGGTAAATGGATGTCTGCAATATGATCTAAGTGCGGAATTTATCGTCGCACATGCGGAATTTATGATCGCATCACAAAATAGCAAATAAGTAGCAGACGACCATCGAGTTTAAGTGTTACAACTCAAAGAACCAAATGTATCAAAACGAGAGTTGTAAACACTAGGCAAAACATAAAGTAACCGCCCATATGGACCCACTTGAAGACTATCAAACTCATAAGCTTCTCCCCCTTTTGTCAGTGAGGACCAAAAAGGTTTGAAGACATAGAGCATCTACTCGTTCCCACGAAGAGTAGGTGAGGCAGCAGGGTCGTCGGTGGTGTTCGGCGGTGCAGAAGAACTTGGGGTAGTGTCGAGGCGTGCAGAAGTAGGGGGCGGTGAAGTGGCATCATCTTCGTCCTCGATCACTCTGGCATTCACAGTTGCCGTAGAGGAAGAAAACTCAGAGTCTTCAAGAGATGGGGTTCGTCGCAGCACAGCCCTTCTGGGAGGTGTGGAGTCAAACTTGAAACATTCAGAGAAGCCATCCTCTTGAAGATCATCCTCAGGACACATAAGCGTCAGCCCTTTCCATGTACGCCGACAAGTTTCATGGGCAACAAAGGCATTCTTGGTGGCAAGATTGCGAATGCGGTTGACATCCACCAAGAGGCTTTGCATTTGGCGCTTTAGCCAGTCATGATGCCTATCCTATTTCTGATGAAGAGCAACCAGAAGCTCTCGGTCATTGAGAACACGAGATCGCTTCTTGGGTCGTTGGGTAATAGTGATTTCAGTGGCTTCAGTAAGAGCACGATGAGGTGCACGTGTAGTAGCAGCCAGAGGATAAACACGAGTGACTGCTTCAACTCCTTCAATGTTCTGAGTGAAACTTTGATGCTCCGCATTCTGAAGACTAAGAGGTTCCTTGACAGGCTCAGGATAAATGGCTTCAACGGACATATCCACATCAGGCAGAAAGATCCGATGATTGCGAGCAGATGGCTGATATGAGATAGCTGAGTGGAGTTTAATCAGCCGCATTATCCATGGAGCGTAGAACTTCAAGCCAAAAAGATTAGATCCTGATGCAGCAAGTTGGCGGATGAAGAAGTCTTGTGCATTGAAGCATTTGCCATGAAGAATATAGAAGACCAAAGTCTTCACTGCACCTTCCAGCTTTGCATGTGGAGAATGTCCTTTGATGGGCCAGAGAGTTCGCCTTATAATGTGATAGATAGTCCTTGGCAGATACTCAAGGTCTTCAACAAAGAACTCCTTAGGATATGCACCATCTTGTGGCAAAGGCTTCATCATATTGAGCATCTGACTCATGTTCGGTTCAGGCCTCTGAAAGATGCTTTCCATAGCTTCACTGTGAAGTTGACATCCAGGTTCATAGAGATCTCCAGGAGTGGGCAGACCAGTGAGCTCAATGATATCAAAGGCTTTGGCTTCGTGATGAACATTTCCTGTCATCCACTCCAGGACCCAAGTCTTCGGATCTCTGTTGTAACCACGTATGTGAAGTGTGGCATAAAATTGGAGCAGCAACTCTTCATTCCGGTGCTCTTGGTCGGTGATGAAGGGCAACAATCCAACCTCTTTGAAGCAATCCAGAGCTTCTCCTAGACAGGGCAGACCAGCTATTGCTTCGGTGTCAAGACGCATATGTGGGAAGATGCGACCTTGATTGTACAGAATGCAGGAGTAATAGCTTCGTTGCGGATAGCTCCAGAACCGATCAGAAGATATCCGTTGCCTTGAGTAGGGGTTCTTGGAGATATTGAAGAAGGTGTTGTCTGCTTTGAAGCCGTTGACATTGAAGGATCCAGGTTCTGTTATAGGACCTGGAAACCTGGGCAACCTTGGCATTGGCTTCTGTACCTGAGGCCTATGCTCAATATGATAGTCAAACTGAGGACCAGCAGCAGGCGCAGGAACAGAAGCAGTAGTATCATTGGCTTCGCTGACTTCTGGTTCTTGGGTTGGTGTAGGCTCCACATTTGCTTCAGCCATGACAACGTCAGTGGCTTCATTGGTGTTGGTGGTGGCAGCCTCAAGATTTTCTACCTCCACTTGATGAGCTGGAGAGTCGGGCACAAACACGTTCTCCTCGAGAACAGCTTCTTCAATAGTTGGGGGAGTAGGAACACGTTCTTCTTCTTGGGTGTCATCGGCTAATGCAGTCGGAATGTCTTCAGCAGTTTTAGCTTCAGACTCGAAGACTTGAGACCTTGGTCCTTTGCGAAGCCTGCGTAACGCAGGCGACGCCTTTGGAGATGGAGTTGGCTGAGCCTCAAAGTCATCTTCTTCTTCTTGCCGGGGTGGTGTGACTTGTTGTTGTTGTGGGTGATCAGCCCATGTTGCATCCTGAGCAATTGGCGTCAGAGGACGACCAATGCTGATGAGTTCGCTGTGCGTAAGCACATGCGATGATACTTGTTGGTGCTCGATCTGAGGAATAACTACATCATCTTCAACATGGTCATGATGACCAATGTCTTCAGCAGCGGTGGGATCAGCTGCTGGTATGTCTTCAGCTTCATGAGCCTCTATGAAAACAGGCTCATGGACAGTCAGTTGGCGCTCTTGATGTTCAGCGGCAGGGCGAACCATGGAGATAGGTTCAAAAATTAAGGGCTCTATGGGAGCAGCCCGTTCCTTCTTGGTCTTGCGCTTCTTTTTGGAGGGAGCAGCAACAGAGGCTTCAGGATGTTTCCTCTTTCTGGCTTCAGCCTCAGCTGTCCTCGTCTTCTTCAGGTCTGAAGCGGTAGACCTGGCCTTTGGCTTCGAGCCAGTCATGCTGGTTGGGAAGACAATGGGATGTGCTTCCTTCCTTGGTGCGTCGGGTTCGGCCATAGCGGGCTTCTTCTTCTTCTGCTTTGCAGCCATCCTGGGGTCAATGTCAGGACGCCCAAAAGCCTTGCGCTTCT
The DNA here is from genome assembly GCF_002162155.2 of Triticum dicoccoides. Lineage (NCBI taxonomy): Eukaryota > Viridiplantae > Streptophyta > Magnoliopsida > Poales > Poaceae > Triticum > Triticum dicoccoides. The sequence continues at coordinate 407,407,891 of NC_041382.1, read as the reverse complement.
CAGCCTCATTGTAGGCTTGCGCACACTTGTCAGCCAGGCTCTTCATGCGCTCACGAGAACCTTGAGCTTCTTCACGCTTCTTGAGAAAGGCTTCTTTGAGCTCGTGCAGCATGATCTTGAAGTTCTTGACCTCTTGCACACTGAGCTTGGCCATATGCTTCTTGAACTGAGCTTTCTCAAAGTCAATCTTCTGCTTCAGTTCAACGATGCGCTGGTCTATAGCTAACTCTGAAGCAATGGCGCCATGGAAAGCGACACTGAGGCCAATGGGAAGTTGCAGATCTTCAAAGCTAAGGTTGGGCGTGTCAAACCACTCATCGATGAAGTCGTGGATGATTTCCACATCAAAGAGAGGCAAATTGTTGAAGATTGCTGCTTCTTCTTTGCTCTTGATCAGTTGCTCAAGAGCGTCATCTGCAAGATCTTCATCACTGGATAGATCAATGGTATCGTTGCGTAGAATAGCAGCAACAGTCAGTTCTTGGCTGGTATGTGGCAGAGGCATCTTGACTCTCGGGGGCTTGGAGATGCGTGATAGATCTTCAGACTGCACACTGTCTTCAGGAGGTGCAGTAGCCAGTGGCTTCGCCCGTGAGATTTTTGGTGCTGAGGCAGGCTTTGAAGCTTTAGGCAGCTTTGGCTTCTGCGGCTTTGGATTAGAAGCTGGGGCTTCATCAGTGTCAGCATCATCATCAGAATGATCCACTTTGGCACCTTGAACAGAGATGTGAGTGATGAGGCCATCCAGGTTGTAGAATGGACCGACGACATTGGGTTCGGCATCGTGGGTGCCATCTGCACGGGGAGCAGAGGGACCAGGGTTGAAGTCTAGTCCCAATGAATTCTTGTTCTGCTTCGCTGAATTCTGGGCAAACTGGAAGTTGCGCTTGAACAGATTATCGTCATGACACCAGAGCAGTGACGATGGGTCAGCATCCGCAGGCTGTGGTCCACGGACCATGCAGGGATAGAAGCCTTGTTCAATGGCTTCATCTCTGGACCTGGGTTGAAGATTTTTGTATAGGATGTCTCCCCATGGTCGCTTGATGGCATTCTTTTCAGCATATTCCTTTGTCACAAATCTGTACTTGAACCACTGTTCTGCCCAATATCATCGAATCCATTGGATTCGTGTCTTGCGCTGATTGTAATCCTCTTCTGAATCTGTCTTGTACAGTTCTGAGAGGTCATCGGGCAGATCTCTTGATGTCTCACCTCGACGCTTTCTGCCACCCTTCCTTGCTGATTTCTCTACAGCCATGAACTTTAAAATGAATGGCTTCAAGATGTTCAAAGGCTTCAAGGGCTTTCGCTTGCTAGACAAACAGGAACTGGCTTCGGGAGAATTTATGTGATGCTGTAAGAATTCTACAAATGAATGCAGACTATGAGAACCAAGGGATTCTCCCACGGACATGTACCTATGACAACATTAAGATGCGAGGGAAGGGGAAGAGGTCATATGCATTCTCAGAAGATTTTGAAGATAAATCAGTTTAGAAGACATTGACCTCATCGTGCGAAGACATTCACTCATAGATAAGGAGTTGGTTCCAGATTTGTACGAATCCACATATCAGTACAAGTGAGGAATCTAACTACTTTGTGAAGCATAAGTGAACATACTAGGCATAATATGAGATGCAGTATGAAGTGGATCCAACTTGTGTGAACAGAAACTGCTTGTGGTAGAAAGTGACGAATCTATAGGATCAAAGAGGCCGTAAAAAGGAAGTTTTATTTACCACACAAGAAACTGCTAGACGGAGTGGAAGAGGAGGCCAAGCAGTTCGATCGTCCGTGCCCTAACTTGGCGACGGAGGACACCTACGGCGACAGCGGAGAAGACGATGTCCGCGGCCGGCGTGAAGACAGCGTCGGAGAGGTCGCGGCAGCTAAGCGCTTCGTCGCCGGCATCGTCGAGGGCTAGCGGTGGCGCTAGGGTTCGTGCGAGAGTGGAAGAAGGATAATGACTGTGGTGAGGCGTGTATTTATAGGGACATGGACGGCACATCGTTATTACACAGGTGCCCCTGACGATTCACATCTGAAGAACACATGGCCATCATGCAACCTATCGGAGGTTGTTTCACGTTCCCACGCACGCCTGGATTGTCGGGTGGTCGTTCCCACTTCTTCGGGTTTCAGGTGAAGGAATTGGCATTGAAAACGGACTTAATGTTTGTCTCTGTATCTTATGCTGACAAGGACGCAGAGAAGACATTCGACAGTTTCAATAGAATGCATATGATTTGGAGAGATAGAGTTTGAGATAGAAAGCATAGAGAGGTTAGGGTCCGATCACATTCACTTAGCTCAAAAGATTCAACAAGAAGACATAGCTATAAGTGAATGCTGTAGAGGACAAAACACTATGTGTGTATATATATATATATGTGAAAAGACAATCAAATCAACATAGTGAAGATAATCATGAGGACAAGTTGAGAATGAAGACAAACAAAATGTGAAGACATAGCAAATGTAACGCCATGGGTAAAACACTTCAAACAGAAGAATTTTGTGGTGGCGTTACCCACCGTATAGGAAGTGTTAGACCCAGACACGGCACACAATTATCGTGGCGCTCCGAAGTCAAATTCCACATTAATGTGTTCACACTTAGAATGTATGTCTTCATTGATTGAAGATATACTTTACTTCGTGTGTTGCACATCTAAGTCATCAATATGCATAAGTGTTAGGATGTGTGCCTGATCATAGGACATTTGAGGATTCCAAGATATTTATCTCACACCGTAACTTGCAAAATCTCTTCTCATCCAAGGGCTTGGTGAAGATATCTGCCAATTGCTCTTCAGTGTTGATGTGTATGATATCAATATCTTCCTTCACAACATGATCTCTGAGAAAGTGATGACGAATTTCAACATGCTTTGTCTTTGAGTGCTGAACTGGGTTGTTGGGAATCTTGATGGCGCTTTCGTTGTCGCAGTAGAGTGGCACTTGCTTCAGATGAATGCCATAGTCTTTGAGGGTTTGCTTCATCCACAGAAGCTGAGCGCAGCAAGATCTAGCAGCAATGTATTCAGATTCAGCAGTGGAGAGAGATACACAGTTCTGCTTCTTTGAAGACCAACATACAAGTGATCGTCCCAGAAAATGACATGTGCCTGATGTAGACTTGCGATCCACCTTGTCACCAACATAATCAGCATCCGAGAATCCAACCAGATCAAACTCTGAGCCCTTTGGATACCATAATCCTAGAGTTGGGGTGTAAGCCAAATATCGAAGAATTCGCTTCACAGCTAAGTGATGCGATTCCTTTGGTGCCGCTTGGAAACGAGAACACATGCAAACACTAAGCATAATATCTGGCCTAGATGCACATAGATAAAGTAAAGAACCAATCATGGAGCGATATACCTTTTGATCGAACTCTTTACCATTGTCGTCGGGACCCAGATGATGTTTGGCTGGCATTGGCGTCGTGAAGCCTTTGCAGTCTTGCATACCAAACTTCTTCAGGCAATCTTTGAGATACTTCTCTTGAGATATAAAGATGCCGTTGCGTTGCTGACGTATTTGAAGACCAAGGAAGATCTTCAGCTCACCCATTATGGACATCTGATATTGCTCTTGCATCATATATCCAAACTCTTCACTGTATTTCTGATTGGTGCAGCCGAAGATAATGTCATCCACATATATTTGGCACACAAATAGTTCACCATCATATGTCTTCGTGAAGAGAGTGGGTCGAGGGACCAGATTTGAAGCCTTTGCTCTTCAGGAAGTCTTTGAGTGTGTCATACCAAGCCCGAGGGGCTTGTTTGAGGCCATACAGTGCCTTGTTGAGCTTGTATACCATGTCAGGATGTTTTGGATCTTCAAAGCCAGGTGGTTGTGCGAAATACACTTCTTCTTCAATCTTGCCATTGAGAAAAGCGCTCTTCACATCCATTTGATACAGAAGTATGTTATGATGATTTGCATAGGCCAGCAATATGCGTATGGCTTCAAGTCTAGCCACAGGAGCAAATGTTTCATCGAAGTCAATCCCTTCAACTTGAGTGTATCCTTGAGCAACGAGACGAGCTTTGTTTCTGACAACTTGACCATGCTCATCTTGCTTGTTGCGATATATCCATTTGGTACCTATTATATTGTGCTTCCAAGGATCAGGACGCTTAACTAGTTCCCATACATTATTCAGCTCAAACTGTTGAAGCTCTTCTTGCATAGCTTGAATCCATTCAGGTTCCATGAAGGCTTCTTCAACTTTCTTGGGTTCTGTTATTGAGACGAATGCGAAGTGCCCACAGAAATTTGCTAGCTGTGTTGCCCTTGAACGAGTGAGTGGACCTGGTGCATTGATGCTATCAATTATTCTCTCAATTTGTACTTCATTTGCAACACGAGGATGTACATGATGAAGATTTTGCTCTTGCTGATCATTATCATTGTTAGAGGGATTGTCTTCAGGCTGAGCATTGTCTTTAGGTTGATCAGGTGCGGAGATGATAAGTTCTTCTTCAGGTTGAGCTTCAGAAAGTATGATTTCTCCAGTTCCCATAAGTTTGATTGATTCACTGGATGGAACTTCATCTAGCACATTTGGTAGTTGCTCTCTTTGTGAGCCGTTAGTTTCATCGAACCACACATCCACTATTTCAACCACTTTGTAATCAAAGAGATTGAAGACTCTGTAGGAGTGCGAATCCTTTCCATATCCAAGCATAAAACCCTCCTGTGATTTTGGTGCAAATTTTGACGTGTGATGTGGATCCTTGATCCAACACTTGGCGCCAAATACTCTGAAGTAACTAACATTTGGCTTCTTGCCAGTAAGGAGTTCATAGGATGTCTTGTTCAGAAGCTTGTGAAGATAAACACGGTTGATGATATGGCATGCAGTGTCAATGGCTTCAGGCCAGAATTTTCTTGGAGTCTTGTATTCATCAAGCATCGTCCGAGCCATCTCCATAAGTGTTCTGTTCTTGCGTTCGACGATGCCATTCTGCTGTGGCGTGTACGGAGCTGAGAATTCATGTGTGATGCCCAAAGTATCAAGATATGTATCAAGGCCAGTGTTCTTGAATTCAGTGCCATTGTCACTTCTGATGTGCTTTATCTTGGCGCCATAGTTGTTCATTGCTTGATTGGCGAAGCGTCTGAAGACATCCTGCACTTCAGTCTTGTAAAGGATTATATGCACCCAAGTATATCTTGAATAATCATTAACAATGACAAAGCCATAGAGACAAGCAGTAGTAGTAAGAGTTGAGTAATGAGTGGGACCAAAAAGATCCATGTGTAGCAGTTCGAAGGGTTGAGTCGTTGTCATGATTGTCTTCAGGGGATGCTTGGCCCTCGTCATCTTTCCTGCTTCACAGGCACCACATAAGTGATCCTTTTTGAACTTGACGCCCTTGATGCCTATGACATGCTTCTTCCTTACAAGGGTGTGGAGGTTCCTCATGCAAGCATGCCCTAGCCTTCGATGCCAGAGCCAGCATTCAGAAGCTTTTGCTAGAAGACATACTGCAAGTTGTGGTCCTGCTGAGAAATATACCATATACAAATCATCTTTTCGATACCCTTCAAACACTAGAGACTTGTCAGATTCCATTAGTACAAGGTAACGATATTTTCCAAACATCACAATCATGTTTAAATCGCAAAGCATTGAGACAGACATTAAGTTGAAACCAAGGGATTCAACAAGCATGACTTTATCCATGTGTTGATCCTTTGAGATTGCAACTCTACCTAGACCCAATACCTTGCTTTTACTAGTGTCAGCAAATGTGATGTTACTTTTGTCTGATGGACGTAGAGTTGAGTCCATGAGAAGGCTTCGCTTGCCAGTCATGTGATTTGTACACCCACTATCAATAATCCATTCTGAAGCAGCTGGTGTCGTACCCTACAGTGCAGTTAGGGGGATAGGCTTCACGAAGAGAATTGTGAAGCAAAAACATTTGACGAACCAGTGGATTATTAAAGCTTAGGTCGAGATTAGGACTGATAGGGCAAGTTGCAAGCGATTTAGAAACAAAGTACATAGTAAGACCATTTGGGCAGTTGATCTTGCGCCCTACAAGATGTTTAAGGTCCCCAGCAATAGTGTCAGACGATTGTGGTTTCGGCTGGAGACCTTTCCCTGCAAAAGAGAGTTAAGCTTTCTTAGCCACCCACATCTTCAGGGGTGGCTTCGAAGCAATGAGTCTAAGTGCAACATCTGAGAACTTTGGCTTTGGAGCCCTAGCAAAAAGTCTTGCAGGTGGACAGTAGTACTCATAAGAATAAGCAGAATATTTCTTGGTCTTATGAACACGGCGGTTTAAAGGACCGCGATCATATTCATAGGCCTGAGTATGGCTTCCCTGTGGTGTCATGATGACATTCACAGGAAGATTCTCCAAACACCTTTTCGGCACCCAGATCTTCTTCATAGGCGTTCCATTCCTGGAGTTAGTACCAATGTACCTGGCAAACACTTCACCATTCTAATTCTTAAACAGTTTATAGTTTGCATCAAAGGATTCATCAATAACAATGGGGTTAGCACAAGTGAAGCCATATAGAGTGGATGGATCTGCCGAAGGTTCCTTTGCAACAACCCATGTGGTTTTGGGGTACTGCTCAGGTTTCCAGTAAGAGCCATCAGCATTCATTTTCCTTACGAACCCAACACCCTCTTTCCTAGGGTTTTGGTCCAGGATCTGCCTTTTGAGGACATCACAAAGTGTCTGATGCCCTTAGAGACTTTTGTATATCCCTGTTTCAAGCAGTGTCTTCAACCTAGCATTCTCATCAGCAATAGCAGTGGTGTCCTCAGTAGAGGGGTTAGTTTCCACATCAACAGTTGAAGATATTGCAACAGTAGCAGCAGTAGAGCATTCAACAACAGAAGTAGCGTTATCACGCTCAATGCATTTAAGACATGGTGGTTCAAATTCTTCCTGAGCTGAACTGATCTGTTCGGCGCGAAGTGACTCGTTTTCCTTTTGAAGATCTTCATGAGCCGCTCTCAATTTCTTGAGTTCTTCATGAGTTGTTGAGAGCGTTTCATGACGACTTTCAAGTTCCTCATACTTAATATGAAGATTTTTTATGTCTTCAATTAAGGACTGAGATCGAGTCATTTCAGCGTCCAACAGGTCATCGCTTTTGTCTAACAGTTTTTGAATATGTTCCATAGCTTTCTGTTGTTTAGTGACAAGGGAAGCAAGTTTTGCATAGCTGGGTCCAAATTCATCACCAGATTCATCATCATTGGATTCAGATAGATAGCATTCAATTACCTTAGCATCATTTGCCATAAGGCATGATGCAGAAGATGATGATTTTGGTTCGAAAGTCATCACTTTGAGTGACTCCTTGAAGTCCTCGAACCGAGGATCATGACGAGTTCGATGACCCTCATAGACCTCAGAGAGACGGTCCCAGATGAGCTTTGCATGATCGAGATGCATGACATTCCTAAACTGATTTTGAGATAGACAGGAGCAGATGACATCCTTCGCCGTGAGGTTGAGAAGAGTGTAGCCTTCCACTTGGGATACTCGTGACCGTCAAAGATGGGGCATGACACAGTCTTCATACCTGTGGTCGACATAACTGAAACTCCAGGCGGTTAAACCAAAATCACACAGAACAAGGGAGTACCATGCTCTGATACAAATTGAAAGTGTGTTATATCGACTAGAGGGGGGGGGGGTAAATAGGCGATTTTTATGAAAGTCTTCAAAACATGTGAGTTTCGAAGACAAACGATAGAAATAAACCTATCATCATGCAGCGGAAGATAGACTACACTAGACAGACAATAGTCAAGCATTCAATGAAGTGAAACCACACTGACTAATAGTAGCTAGGCAGTAAGTATCAGGTACACAGTGAAGACAAATAGATAAAGCAAATAGGCACTGACTTTACAAGAGCCAACCGTAAATAAAGAGATGAGAAGGATAGAACCAGTGTGCGTGACGAAGACAAAAGTTTGGTAGACCAGTTCCAACTGCTGTGACAGTTGTACGTCTGGTTAGGGCGGATAGGTATTTAAACCTGAGGACACTCAGTCCCGGACACTTAGTCCTGAGCACACAGCTCAGAACACTTAGTCCTCTCCGTATTCCCCTTGAGCTAAGGTCACACAGACCTTGCCCAATCACTCTGGTAAGTCTTCAAGGTCAACTTCCAAACCTTCACAGACTTCGTTCACCGGCGATCCATAATTACTCTTGGATGCTCAGAACGCGACGCCTAACCGGCTGTAGGATTCACAGTCCTCAAGTGTAATAAGTCTTCAAATCACAAAGACAAGAAGACTTAAGTGATGCCTAACACTCTTTGGCTCCGGGTGGTTAGGGCTTTATCCTCTCAAGGAATTCTCTCTCAAAGGCTTCAAGGTGGGTTGCTCTCAAACGACGAAAGCCGTACTTTAACTCTGAGCAGCCAGCCGTTTATGGTTATAGGGGGTGGGCTATTTATAGCCACTAGGCAACCCGACCTGATTTGTCCGAAATGACCCTGGGTCACTAAGGAACTGACATGTGTTCCAATGGTCAGATTTCAAACACACACGACAACTTTACTTGGGCTACAAGCAAAGCTAACTTGTCCAACACTGAACAAGATTCGCTCTTATAGTCTTCACTCGAAGACATAGGATTTTGGTTAAGCATCACTTCAGTCATTCTGACTGGTTTTCATGGACCCCACTTAACAGTACGGTGGTTCCTATGACTCAACAAAGAAGAAAAAAGAACTACGAAAGATCTAAGTCTTCGCGCTCCATAGTCTTCATGCGATGTCTTCTCTTGTCATAGTCTTCAATGTGAATGTCTTCACATACCACCTTTGACTTCAATGTCTTCATACATTTTTAGGGGTCATCTCTGGTAGGAAAACCGAATCAATGAGGGACTTCTACCTGTGTTATCCTGCAATTCTCACAAACACATTAGTCCCTCAACTAGGTTTGTCGTCAATACTCCAAAACCAACTAGGGGTGGCACTAGATGCACTTACAGCGAGGCCGAAGAAGAACTCGAGGTGGTTGGGGCTACCCCGTAGTGGCTGAATCGGGCGAGTGAAGCATGACGACTGTGGGTGAAGACGACGGTCGATGGCGATCGTGCAGGGACTTTTATGTCCAGTCCAGTCGGCGTAGGCGTCGGGCTCAGCGAGGTGGTGCTCCAAGACACACTGGAGAGGCGAGGGGCAACAAGGGCCATGGCTGTGCCGAGGAGGCAGCGATGACGAAGCTCGGCAGTGTGCGAGGAAGGAGAAAGCGGCGC